>NC_086318.1:63009680-63330257 GCF_036172605.1 Pelobates fuscus
TGGCTCCATGGCGATTAAACTTGTAATAAAAACCAGGCTGGGTGTGCCAGCATCTCAGACCACTGCTTGACCCTCAACACGGGGCCGCCCTTTATATGTGGGACAGACCCCTTAAGATCCCTTAAGACTAGGTTTAGATAGCATAGATGGGCCATTCTGCACAAGGACAGAAAATCACTTGTGGCATGGCATTTTCAGCTAACACATGAGAGTGACCCCTCACACATCTAAGTGATGGGGTTTCAACTGATACCAGAAAATATTGATCTTTTAAATAGGAAAAAAGCGCTTACTACTGCAGAAACCAAATGGATCTTTAAATAAAATACAATAAACCCTTATGGTTTGAATGAGGAACTAGATTAGATACCTTAACAACCCACTGACAACATAATGTCGAGCATGACAATATTTTAGTTGTATTTTATTTATTATATTTTATTGTTTAATACTGTTGAATTTGTTTATTGATTTTATTCAGATATCAGGATTCCTCATTTTTGTATCTGGTTTTATGATTTAGTGATTTATCTGTCATCTAGAGACAACCAAATATATATATAAGGACTTCTGATATTCTAATGCATTTTATTATAGTTCCCACATATATATTTTATTATTAATATATTCATTCTCACTTACATATTTATAGTTTTGTTGGTTAGATCATCTTTATGTGTAGTGTCTATATACTTTTATTGTTATTTTGTTTATAATCTTTATTTCCAAGTGAATTATTTATTCTGGGATTATTACCCGCTACGCCAATTTCTTTAGGAGTTTTATTCCAGATTTTTAATATACTGACTAAGGGTATATATACATAGTGCTTTTCTTTTGGACCTCAGTCTTGAGAAAGTCTCATTACGATATGAAACGCATAGACTCTAGGTCCATTTGTTTTGGGAACTCTCAGTCTCCAGCGCTATCTTGCTCATTTTGCTGCAGTCTTTTTTGAAGTTACCAGCCATGGCATGGATCCGAGTTCACCGATTGGCAGGCAGTTTGGCATGCTCCCTCAGCCTAGTGTGTTGAGATGCGAACTGGGTAAGCTCCTTGTTGCTTGTCCCAGAGTTTTTCCAACTGGGGTTATAGTGGCAGCACCCCTAGCATTCTCACACGGGCGATGGGTTTGAGAGCTCACTGCCTTGTAGCATGTGCAGATCATCACTTTCATCACATCAAGTGTTACCAGATACCCAGAATATATCCTGGACTTCGTAGTCGAGGGGGCCCCCCACCAAAGGTGCTGTGACTGTTATTTCTCTATATGGATGTTTTATATGTATCTTTTTTACCTTGCATTTTCCAGTCCAGTGTCATTTATATATTTATATTCTATTACTGGGGGCTGATAGTTTGAGGTGTTATATATATATAATAATCATTTATATTATATCTGTTTACATTTGACAGTTTAGTGGATCTTCCCTTATTGTGCATCTGAAGATTCTGGCTAAATGCAGTTTCACTTAGTGGGTATTGTTACGTGCAAATATTCCATATATTTCTATATTGATAAACATTGTATCTTATACTTTATTAAACTTGAATTCATTTGTTGCTGGTTGAGACAAGTATTCCTATTTGAATTTTATTTTGGAGCGCTCACATCCCATTTTTACTTGTAATTATACTATTGTTAGACGCACTAACTTGTTGTAAAGCAGCCCACTATTTTTATATTTTTTATTTCTTATCCATTTTCCTACTCAATTTAACTACATTTATTTATTTATTTAAATTCAATGTTATAACACAGCTTTTGCCACTGTTATGACTTGTCATAAGCTAACAGTTTCTAGGTTTCATGATTCGTTATTCCTTTTCCATCATTTGTGCCCACAATGCTGCCTAGAGGACATTGCAATATTTATTATATTAATTTCTGATTTATTAATATTTCCTGATATCCAATGTATATTTCAATAAGGCTTTAATTTCAGTTATTTTACACTGTGAAAATGCATGCAAATGTAGTCAATTTGAAAATCTGTTTGTTTGTTTGTTTTTTGTTTTATACAAACTTATTTTACTGTCTGCAGAAAATTCTACAATTAATAGTTACATATATTGTCTTATTATACATGATGAACAAATCTGTCTATATGACAGGTACTAAAATGAAAGAAGACCCCACAATTCACCTTGTGTATTACTACTAATAATTAATCTAATAATAATTAGCCATTTAGGAGCAAAGTTCTAAAAGTGAGGCATTAACTACGGGAACCAATTCAATGTTACTGATGATTTTCTACTTTTAGAACATAAGCCTAGAAATAGATAAATACAAACAATAGATAATCCACACCTTAGAAAATGTAAACCTTTCAGTGAAATCACACATAAGAAGTATGTAACAATGTATTTTGTTGTAGATCTCTCAAATAGAAAAAAAAGATAACAGATAATAATAGTGCAGTATGTTTTGTTGTAGATCTCTCAAAGAGAAAAAAAGAGAACAGATAATAATAGTGCAGTATGTTTAAATTGTCTGATCTCTCATTGTTTTCTCTTTGAGAGATCTACAACAAAAAAAGACCTTGTTAACATATGCATGCATGTACCTCTGATGTGGGATTTCAAGCAAAGGTTTTAAGGTTTTAAGGTGCAGATTATCTATTGTTTGTTTCTATCTATTTTATATTTTCACAAGGTTGGTAAATCCTTGTGTGGTAAACTGCAGCCTCCATTCATTTTTTAAGTATATAGCGAGCACCTATATTCTATATTTGTCTATTATAATTCTAGAAATGTTATTTTACTGAATATAAATCTGTGTTCATGAACATGAATCTGTGTTCATACATTGGTCAATATGTATAAATAATGAGTTTTGATGAACAAAAATCTGATAAGGGAATTTTAATATAGTAGGTGAGCAAATATAGGACAAAACAGATGAGATGGAAAAAAATCAAACTTGGGCCTGGAATGCAATCCAGATGATAACATTTATTGGCAATGTATTGGCTCCTGATAAGCCTTTTTATCTGTTTCAATCTATTTAATTCTTGCCATAAAAGTCTTACTATAATAAATATTGCTTTAAATAAAATTAATTTTTGAAAAATATTGAGAATGTATATTGTAATTATTATTGAAATTATCTGATTTAGTGATTCAATGACATTAATCGAGGATATTATTCTTGATATTAAAGGGCCTTGAAAATAACAACAAAAAGCTAAAAAAAAAGCCTGTTTGTCCAAAAAGACCCTTAATACAAGCAAAGTTTAAACTCTCCCCCCATGCCCCCACCATTTATGCTGCTAGTGGGAAGCTATTGCTGTGCAGCTAATTTGGCGCCCCTTATTTAATGTATATTTATGTAGATCCTCCACCTGCTGCCCATTTGTGAATGCTTGTCAGGGACATTAGGTCCCCTCTGCTTATTAATATTAGAGCACACACCTACTGCTTGTAGGTAGGGGCCTGGAGGTACATTAGGTCTCACCTGCTTATTCATTTAATAGCCTCCACCTTTTGTCCCTGGGTGGGGTCTATGAGAAGACATTAAGTCACTTCCATGTATTATTAATCTGATTATTAGCCCCACCTGCCACCTATGGTTGGGCCTGGAGGGAGCAATCGACCCTTCCATTTATTATTATTGTAGCCCCTACCTGTTGACCAATGACCAGAAACTGTACATGTCAAAAGCTAATTATATTTAACATTGCCTTATTGGATTGCATAGTGAGATGTGTGCTTGGTGTGTTTGTGATTGATTTAAAATTCTAACAGTAAATACACATTTATTTTGTTCAATCTAGATATTTGCTAAGAATGTTGTACAAACAAAAATGTATTTAATTTTAATGTAACGTTGAGATATTTGCATGGCAATTATATTTAAAAAGAAAGTATTGTGGCTTATTTTTATTGAGCATTAAATTCATGATCCTACTATTTTGTACTTACACAGAGCAGAAGGAGAGATATATCTGTGTCCTGAAGAATGGACTACCTCTTAAATTGAAGTTCTTTTTACAGATACACTCCACTTCCCAAACAAAAAAATAAATAAAATAAAAATACTGTTGAGTAGATATACCCCAAATAAAACATGTATGCATGTAATTATTTATTGGGGGTATATCTAAAAACAGCTTGCAAAAGCTGCAGATCACTTATATGCAACCTTTGCAAGCCCTCCCTTACTTCCACAGAGTTTCTGTAGCTGTCTGATCACAGACTTCCCAAATGTAGCTGATTGAGAAGTCTTTGCAAGGCATACACTCTAGGCAAATTCTGCCTCTTTAGTTTAGCTCCAGTGAGCTAAACAACCAAGACTGGTTGCCTGATTGACAGCTAAGGTGATATAACAAGGTAAACTTATAAAAGTGTAAAACAAAAAAAAGGAACACATAAAACACGTCAGGAAGCTGAAGTTCTGTAGTTATGTGAAGTGTCTCTTTAACAATGAAGGTGTGTCCTCTTTCACATAGTTAAAAAAAATATTTCTATTTTGCTTATGCTTAAATGCCAGGGACTATATCACAATGCTTGTTTCAGAAGAGATTATTTTTTATGTGTCCGCAGGATGATTTGGACCCATTCCATGATCCTCTCGATGAACGAAGATATCCTGGAGAAGTTACAATTCCAAGTCCTAAACCCAAATATCCTCAATGTAAAGAGAGCAAAAAGGATTTAATAACGTAAGCATTGCATGAGGTGAAATAACTTTTTTTTCTTCTTGCAGCTTTTCTGTCACTTTTCTAAATGTGAAAATGAGGCCGTTCTGTTTCGGTATAAGCTTGCTACATTTGCAAATGCAATTTTTAAAGCGGAATTGTCACTTTTCTGAAATTGACATTTTGTTATTCCCTCACACCAATAAGAGCTACTGAAGTGCTTACCAGGAGAGTAGTGTAATGGAGGTAAGTAAAATGTGCACTTACCTCCACTGCCCCGTCTTGCTGTGTGACAACTTCTGGTATGTTAAAGCACGCTGCGGATCTGCATAGAAATGGCATACAATCTTGTTTGAAATTGGGTATTCATGCTGTAGTGCCTCCCACTTGTATATAGGGTTTACACTAATTTGCATAGTCTGCCCTGGGCATGCAATGCAAATTATAATAAAAAATGGGTAGGAGCTAAAAAAAAACCTGAAAAAAACAACAGCATAATGTTGTTAGCTATCGGGTTATGCAAAAAAACAAACAAACTTGTGACAGTTCTGAAAGTGACATTTCCTTATTCCCTCACAACAGTAAGAGCTACTGAAGTGCTTACCAGGAGAGTAGTGTAATGGAGGTAAGTAAAATATGCACTTGCCTCCACTGCACCTTCTTGCTGTGTGGCAACTTTAACTACATGATGCTTTTGGTATGTTAAAGCCTGCTTAGCATCTGCAGAGAAATTACATCCAATCTTGTTTGAAATTGGGAATTAATTCTGTAGTGTTTCCCACTTGTATATAAGGTTAACACTTATTTGCATAATATGCCCTGGGCATGCAATGCAAATTATAATAAAAGATGGGTTAGAGCTAAAATAAAAAAAACAACAAAAACAGCAACATAATGTTGTAAGCTATCAGGTTATGCAAAAAACAAAACAAAAAAACTTGTGACAGTTCCGCTTTAATTTGCAAGGCAACTGGTGAAGTAATGTGATGATGCCAATGTATTTGCTTTTCTTTTTTTTTTTTATTAAAGCTTTAGTTTCATTTGTTATCATTTGTCTGCAAGCCAAAATTAACTGCTTACAACCTAAAGCATGAAAACTATTTTCGGTGTCCAGGAGCGCTAAGTACTAAACAGTGAGTTGTTGAGAATTGAATTATGGCAAAGAAGCTTGTTAGAATTTTATAAGAAGTCAGATATTTGCATGAATTATAAAAAACAGTAGCCAGTTAATTAAAGCTCATTGTTTAGAAATGGTTCCATCAGTTTGTTAGTGCACATAAAGTATGTTGAAGGTTAATTATATGCTCAAGTAGGCAATACTTTGACATATAGGGTAGTAAATGTAAGCTAAGCCTTGCTTACTAATGTAAGTTTGATGGTAGTACCACTGACCTGAAGGGAAAGGGGAAAATTGTGTTTGAGGGAAGAAAGACAGATCTTCTGTTTTTAGGTTAAAGGCAGTCATATAGTTGTAGTCAAAGCATATATAGTTTAGTCATACAATCAAGGAGAGAAGAAGAGCAGACAAGACAAGACATTAGAAGAAAAGAGAAGAGAAGAAAGGAGATTCGAGAAAAAAAGGTAAATATGGCTTTTATAGCATATCAGTGATACTAGTATCCTAAGGATATTAAATTGATGGGGAGAGGTAAAAAGAAGACTAGGAAAGGGTTGAGACAAGAAAATGGGATTGTAATGTGTCAAGTGGTCCATGATGTGAAGAGATGTCAAGAAGAGTTGCCAGGACACCTCTGGACTTATAGTAGCAACAAGATAAAAAAGAAAAGTTTTCTAAACTTGCATAAAACCCTAGTTATATGAATACTGATTAATAAAAACAAGGTGGTTAAAACTGTGATATGTGTAAAGGACAGGTAAATGTGCTTTCATAAGGAGGATTCATATTTCATCTCAATGGCAAACAATCAATATGCAGCACTTTCTAACATTGCAGAGCTACTATGTATGTATGTGTATTTATTAAAAAGTATGCTGCTTTATGTACAAGAGGTTACTTATCTCTTCCCTCTTTCTGCAGTTTGTCTGGTTGCCCACTAGCAGATAAAAGTATTCGGAGCATGATGGCCACAAGTTCCCAGGAACTAAAGTAAGTAGAAAGTGAAAATCTTGTCATGGGGTTTTAACAGTACATTTAATATTGCATGAACAAAAGTATACTGATGACTCTTTCAAAAAAGTTTGGTGAAGTATGAACTGTCTTGCAGTAGTAAAAAAAAACAGAGTTATAAAAATATTCAAATTCTTCTGAAATTGCAATTATTTCTCTCATCTTTGCTATTATATATTTAATTCTCTTAATTTTGAAAGATAGACGTTCATCAGAGTGCTGCTAATGGATTACCAATGATCAATCTTATTCATGCACAAGCTTAACTATAAGCTAGAGTTAGATAGTATATGGCATCTTCTATTTTTTAGACTTTTGCAAGCAGAAAGCGTTGGTTTGTCCGTATTGGTTCGTCTGAAAAAAAAAACAGACCACATTTTCATCTAATGGAAAAACATTTGGACAAACCAAATTGGTGTGACAATGTGCCTATTAGTGTACTAATAATACAGCTAAAACAAACCAGCATCTTCTCCATTCATTCCCTATTTTTCTGATGCTGTAGTTGGAGCTCTAAATAAAAAAAAAAACAATGAAACAGTTAGTCCTTAGTCCATTTATCATGTTCTGTGATTCGGCCATATGGCAACTTGGAGATGCTGAATTCGAATGAATCTACAATCACCCAAAATTCAAATTAATCTTTATTCATTTGAAACCGAACATAGGTTTCAAATAATTTAAATTTTTATTTTTACTAATAGTAAGTATGAAGAATGAAGATGAAAGTAAAAAGAGCCTTCTACCCCTCTCAGATCCACAAGTCTATCCCCCTTTCATGCACATCCTTAATCCCACACACTTGCAACCCCAAACATTCCAACACCTACAACTCTCATGCGAAGTTCCCCACGTATTCACACACAAAACACTATAGAGACACAGCTCCCATCTCATTCATGCAGTTGTACACACAATTCACATGACATGCTCAGTCTCCACATATTCACACACAACTTCCATCAAGCACATGCAGCTCACTATACTATCATACATAATACCCATCTCATATACCAGTGATAGAATGAAAGCAAATGGTGTAGAGACAGTGAATAGTGTTAGTGAGGATTGGGAAATAGAACTTGGTGAAGTAAAGGTGAAATGGGCAGAGTTAGTGGAAAACGATTTAATGGAGATGGGAATGAGACCCAGGAAGAGAGTTGGAGAGTAAGCAATTGAGAGCTGAAATTATGAAAAACAGTGACTGAGGGCAACAGCTGTTACATAAAACTGGAATAGTCTATGACATTTAGATAAAAAGTAAGATAGAAAGACACTGAAAATAGACTGGGAGAAATAAATACAGAGGCAAAATAGATGAAAATAGGAGACAGCAAACCAGAAATTTTATTTGCATTTCCCAGAAAATCCACCCTAGTGAAAGACTAGGGCCAGATTGAAGAGCAACATCTCCCACTAATTTTCAAGTCTGTACAGTAAAGTAACATACTGTAAGGAATGTATTAAACAATATAAGCTAAAAAACTATAGTATTTAAAGGGTTGCTCCAACCCTCCAAAAAAAACAGTCTTTTAATAAAACACTGTTTTGGTTACAGTAATTCCTTTTTACTCTGGTCAATCCTTCCCTCCTCCACCGACTTAAAAAACAAACAAAACAAAACTAAAGCGACCTCAGTTCCTGTGCCAAAGCCAAGTTTTCTGGGAAGTTTGATCCTTCTCGAATGACATCAGTCCCCTCCCTAGAGAGGGAGGGCTGTAGGGGTAGGACAGACTGAGGGAAGGACATGGGTGGCCCAATGGAGTGTACTGTGCCGTATATTGATTGTTGCCAGAATGCTGTGAATGCTGATGTCAGATTCCAATATGCACAGAAGTGATATTAGCCAGCCCGGAACTCCTTTTACAGGCTAGCTAATAATGCCCCAATAAGGCTTCTAGAGGTAGAGTTAAACCTCCAGCAGCAAAGGGTTGCTGTTACACTACTGAATAAAACATTTATAATTACTTATGTTAGCCTTTTTTCATGAGCTGCTCAAATTGAACAATAATTCAGTTCAGACCAGGCAAAGCTACAGCAAACATTACAAATCAAGAAGAGAACGTTTATTTTCTCATTTTCTCTGTACGATTTGTCCATGCTGACCGACAGGTCAAATACAGAGATTATAACCATGATTGACAGAGAGCTATGATGGAGGCCCTGTCTGTTGCAGGAAACGGAGGTGTGGATTTCTACATTTAGTTTATTTTTTTATTCCTCATAAATACATATTTGTTATATTTGCTCAATGCAAGGATAAGTAAACTGAATATTAAAAATCTTGTGAAGTGACATATATTTATTTTTGTTTTGCAATTTGGTACATAAAAAGTGCAGAATAATACAGGATGGAAAAATGTATCAACTGAACACTAAATTAATCATAAATTGTAAAAGAAAAAGGCTAGTTTATATTTATTCAAATTATATTGATGTTTAATACATTTCTCTTGATTTGACATAGGAACATTGTATTATAAGGTTAGAACACGGGTCTGTGCAATAACCAGCCCTGACACCCCCTTGCGCGTAACTTCAGGAAAAAGTATTGGAAGATTTGCTCATGTTACATGTTCTTACTTTTCATTATTATCCTTATTATTAATATTTTGACAGTTTGGCCGTTAGGAAAATTTAGATCTTTCTTTGTTTGGATATTCATAACATCATGAACATCTGACACATTATCCCCAAATTAAATAACAGTTCAGAATATAGTCTCAATTTAATACTTTTAGGTATGCTTTAACATTATTTAATATATTTGGATACATTTTCAAAATTAATTAATATTTAAAGAAAATAAGATTTTGATAATTTTATATATTGATATAATTTTTATATAGGATTTTTTTATTTTTAATAGTTTGAGAACATTTGTTTAAAAATGTTACCAAAAAATATTAACTAATTTGAAAAGTTTATCCAAAAGTATTATTCTTATTATTATTACTGTTATTTATACAGCGCCAACAATTCCATACCGCTTTACAATGTTATGAGAGGGGGGATTAATCTATAAATAGGACAATTACAAGAAAACTTACAGGAACGATAGATTGAAGAGGACCCTGCTCAAACAGTCTATAGGAGGTGGGGTTTAAAACACATTAGGACAGGAAAAAGCAATCAAATAAGGTGGGAGTGAAGCAGAGCTGGAGGAGAGAGTAGAGTGCTGCCCTTTAGGAGAGAGCAAGAGACAGGTCTGTAAGGAGTTTACTCTGGGAGGCCATAAGCTTTCCTAAAGAGATGTGTTTTAAGGCACTTCTTAAACAATTGAAGACCAGGGGAGAGTCTGATAGTGGTAGGCAGGCTATTCCATAGGAAGGGAGCCGCCCGCAAGAAGTCCTGCAAGCGTTAGTTGACTGTACGGGTGTGAGCAGCGGACAGGAGAAGGTCACAGGCAGAGCGGGAAACTGAGAAGGGGCATACTTATCGATCTGTGAAGAGATATAAGAGGGGCTAGAATTGTTCAGTGCTTTATAGGTATGGGTTGGTACTTAGAATTGACTCCTATAGGATACAATTGCCAGGAGAAAGTCTGAAGGGTGGGAAAGGCATAATTTATGTGTGGTTGAGGAAGGGAAAGGCAGGGTGGGAAGAATTATTTCCTTAGCTGTTAAATCTTGTCGGTAAAGTAACATGCAAAGCTATCGGCTGTAAGGTTAGTTTGGGGGGTGGTCACAGCAGGGTGAAGAAGAGAATTTAAGGTGTCAAAGAGATGCCTGGGATTGCGGGAGCATGAGCTAATGAGAGAGGAATTGTATTACTGTTTGGCGAGGGCAAGGCTGCACTTTTTGAACACAATATGAATCTATAATGGAGAAAGTCTGACTGGGTGCAAGACTTCCTCCAGGAGACTGCAGCACAACGGGAGCATCTTTGTAGGTAGCGTGCTGATTTAGCATGCCACAGTTGGGGGCGTGTCCTTCTCAATGTGCATGTTTGGAGCAGGGCTGCAGCGTTCAAGGCAGTGGTGAGGGTAGTGTTATATGTGGAGATGGCCAGTGAGGGACAGGAGAGGGAAGGGATGGATAGAAGTTGTGAATCAGTATCAGCTGACAGCTGTTGGAGGTCAATAGAATTAAGGTCCCTCCTGAGTTGAGGGGGATTAGGCTGAGGTTGTTTGGTGAGCGGGTACTCGAGAGTAAATGATAAGAGGTGGTGATCAGAGAGAGGAAATGCAGTGTTGCAGATATTGGATACTGTACATGCATAAGAGAAGATGAGGTCAAGGGTATTGCCAGCTACATGGGTGGGAGAATCAGCCCACTGCAATAGCCGAGAGGGAGGAAGTAATTCAAAGTAGTTTAGAGGCTGCTGAAGTCAAAGGTGGGTTAATGGGAATATTGAATTCCCTGAGAATTAGGGATGGAATATTATAAGACAGGAAGTAGTGTAGCCAGGCAGTAAAGTGGTCAAGGAAGAGGAATCAGTATGTTCACACTGAAAAATGTCAGTGGCAAAATGAAAATTTTTATAAGCTTTGTCACTCATAACTTAAATCAGAGTTATATGTAACACTTCAAATAGAATCCAACCCTTTGAGGTAACTTCCACAAACTGTAATGTGTTTTTAAAGCTCAATTTTCTAAATAATCTACTATTTACATAATAGATTATGTTGATGCATGACATCTTAGATTTGTTAGAGTTTATGTATAAACCATGATGATATTTCTAGTCTCTCTGAGGTGCCAGCAGGTTGCAAGACAGCTGTGTGTGTTGGCCATGACATGTTTGGAGAATTCTAGTGAGGTATAAAATGTGTCATATCTGCAATTGTTGGCCACGGTCTCAAAGAAGGTCTGCCTCTCTTGTGCAACCAGAAGAAGGCTTGTTCATTATGCATAACATCATCAACAAATTGCATTTCTTTCTATTCAATCTACGGGGAATATGCCACTCTTAATGGACATAGAACATCTGTACAAGCTGTGCCTCGTAGTTAATTCATTAAGTTAGGGATTATATTTCTCTTACCAACCAATGAGTCTGCATTGAGTTATTATCTTTATGGGTTATCTTGCTGTCCGAAATAAATACAAAATACTGAGCTGCAGATGGTCGATTTCATACATCACAACCGCCACCAGGAGTGCAAAAAAACTGTAGCAGATCTTGGCTAACATTGCCTTTTATGCTGTGTGACTCCACCCAGCTTGGCAAAATCATTTTATAAATCTCTCGAGAGAGTAAACACATTTTTATTAAATTAACTGACTTTATATTTGGGGTAAAACTATACAGACATATAGAACTCATATGTCTTTTGGCTGAAGGAGATATGAGTTTCAAGCACCATGTTACAATGTCAAGTAGAAGTGCAGAGGTAGATAGGTATCTAACATACTTGGAATTTATTTTGTTCATAAACAAGCAAAGTTTTAATATTTATATTCTATATATTGAATGTTTGCTGTTGTGCAAGGCAGCCATGTAACCTGTATAAGGTCACATTGGATCTAAGAGTCGCCTAATGAAAATAATTTGGTTAATGCTTATAAAAAAAAAATCTGGTTGTGCAGTGTATAGCTTTTTTCTTCTGCCTCATCACCTATTGTTAGAGTCAACTGGATTATATGCTCTTTTTTCGAATAGAGTGAGTAAGACACAGAGCAGGTAGATCTAGTAATACTACTGTACATGTCTGGAACACTATCTACAGAAAAAAACTCTGTACAGGATTCAATTCTGTATTGTTATGGTGAATGGAGAAATTGAAGTAAGTTTCATATGCGCTCATTCTTACAGACAGTGTAAGTTTAGAATGATCACATAACGAACATTCCTGTTCTGTTCTGTTCCCCAGTACCCATGGGTGTGTCTCTCTTCTCCCCATCCCCTCTGTAAGTCTCATTGTCCTCCCCAGGCTTCTGTGTGTCTCCGTGTCTCCCCAGCCCCTCTGTGTGTCACTTTGTCACCTCCCACTCCTCTGTGTATTCACCCAACCCCTCTGTGTGCTTCTTTGTCCTTCTGTGTGCCTCCCCCCTCTCTCAGTTTTGTGTGCCATGCGTGCCTCTTCCCCTCTCTCAGTTTTGTGTGCCTCTCCCCCACCAAAACCCCTCCCTTGGGGTCTCCATACCCATGCCAGCTCATCTCCATCTTCCATGTAGCATTGCCGAGCCGTGGACCTTCATAGAGGAGCTCCTGTAACCTCTACCTGGTCTTACATCAGCAGTTCAGTGCTCCCTTTGTGCACTTCCTGTCAGACCGGGTAGAGGAAACAGAAGATCCTCTACCACAGTCCACCGCTCGGCCACTCTACATGCAGTGACCAGGAGGAGGGGAGTGCTGTGAGCTCTCCTGCTGCCAGTCACCCAGAGCGTGTGGCCCCCGAGGGCCGCTGCACCCTTTGTGGCTGCCTAATCCACCTTGCCATCAAACCAGCTCTGGTTAAGATTTCCATCACTACTAATTATGCAAGCCAGGTACATGGCCAAGCAAATACACAGTCCCTTGGAACTAATAGTGGAAACATTTACCAAAAATAGTGGTACAAAAGGTACCCTGTTCAGTTTTAACATTTGAAATCTCTATCAGACACAGTGCCAGGTTGTGTCAGTAGCCATTACTACCTTTGATGATGGTAGCTTTCAAGGTGTTTTGCTTTTTTTTCCAAATATCGAAAAAAAATCCAAATTTAGTGCTGCTTAATGAAAAACACATTAGAGTTACTTTTTATTTTCTAATAATGTGAATCAAAACATGTAAATCCACATGAGGAGCTGATCACATAATTCCCAATCCATGCTCATGTCATGCCGAATACTAGAAATAAATGTCTCGTGGGGAATGCTTTGGCAGTGTCCTTTACATGGGATCTCCTGTTTAGTGATAACACCTTCCCAACCTCAAATGTGATGTACTGCAATAATTTCTACTTATTTATGCATCTGATGAACTGACAGATGGTAGTTTGCTCTTATAGATTACACAATAAACATGGGCTTTATGAAGCAATGCTGCCATCATATGGCTTAGCTCAGTAAAACACCTATTCAAAAAGGAAATTGCTGGGAATATGAACTCCTGCTTACAGGTTAAATGTGCTGGTCAAATGATAACTGCAACTGTTTGCACAGTTCATTATACAGTGCTATGAAATATATTGTCACTTCATAAATAATTTTAATAATTATAGCAAAATCCTCATTTTCTATCAGGATATAAAGTCTCCAAACAATAAAAAGAGAGACAAAAATTCTAAATCATCATAATCAAAAGTTCTAGCTACCAGTCTAGTGGATGGAAACATAATACAGACAGCAGTAGAACCTTGACCTGCATTGTTTGGCTAATTGTAGTTCCAGGACTTACCGTCATTCACTGTCCATTCTTTAGCTACATTTATATGGGGTTTGCAGAATAAGTTTCCTCCACTGACTTCAATGTCCATTATATTTTATGGCATTTACTGAATAATTCTTTGTATGTGTGTGTGATTGCAGATGTCCAACTCCTGGCTGTGATGGCTCTGGACATATTACTGGAAATTATGCTTCCCATAGAAGGTATGAAGGTTTATGTATGTGAATTGTGTGTTGAAATTCAGTATTACAATCCATTCCCACACAGACTGGATAAGATGCCACGGAATTCACATACTTACTGATTCTCCATCCAAATACACCCAATTATTCACTGAAACACAACAAAAATACATCCCACAATTCTCACACATACTCTCCATGCTATAGATAATGTGAATCAAAAACAAAAAAGATGTTCTTGCATATTTTTGATGGCTTCTAATATTTAGGCCTGGCTAATCAAATATATAACTAATAAAATCATCAGTCTATATCTAAGATAATAATTAAGCAAATTTTGGCATATATTCACTTTCTAGTAGCTATCCTTCAGGAAGCATACCATTTCGTGCATGAGTTGAAAGATCTCTTATCGACACTAAGGACGAATATGCAGAATTCATGTTTTATGGAAAGGGCTTTAGACTGCATGAAGATATTTCAATTGGAAATGCAAACATAGCAGATTTTCCTGATCAACAATTACAGCAGGCTTTATTCACTAAAAACCAAGTGGTGGTAAGCTAACCCAAATTGCAAATATCAAGCAAAAATAGATGTAACTGTCAGTGAAGTTTTTAGAAATCAGTTATTGTGGCTTAAATTTGGCAATGTGATTTTCATTTCACTACAATTTGCTGTTTTGTGAATACACCTCTTTGTGATTATGTTGATTGCAGTCAGGAAAGCCAAGACAGGAATTTTGATGTTAACATGTACTACAATCTATGAACTGTGTGTCTTTTCTACATCGATAATAAATCAAAATAATGTCCTCTCTATTCTGTTTAGCCTTTCAGGTTGTCCGAGAGCTAAGAAAAGTGGGATCAAGATAGCACAGAGCAAGGAAGACAAAGAAGACCAAGAACCAATCAGGTTATCATTACTGTTCTTATTCTCCATAACTAATATATGTCAAAATAATGACTATCATCACTTTCTTGTTTTCTTTGAGTCAAAAAATAAAGATATGCATTTATCAATATCAGACATGTTGACAAGGGATATCGATTAACCAAATGGAGTTGCCAAGTAAAGGTTAACCTTAACAGATGTGTGAACTACATTCCTGTGATGCTCAACCAGATTTAATTTTTCATAAGGCCTAATCCTACTTTTGCACAATCTGTCAGATACATATGGCCAAAAGTTAGATCTCCAGAAGTTGTAGAAGACGAGTTGCCATGGCTATTTTCAGGAGGTTTTGGGGAAGTTATTTGAAATATGTGCAGGGAGCAAATGTAGGATGATATATCATTGAATTGGACAATAGTTGCAATGAATAGTTGTCCTAGAAGCCACATTTGAGATTTTTTTTTTTTTTTATTCTTTATTTTTGCAGTGCATATAGTGGTAACAGTCAGGCACGTGGTACCCCAAAGGCAATCCGCATGCATATTTCTAAAACAAAGAGTGACAACATAGAAAGCATTAGGGTATGGTAGTACAATGCACTATTTTTATATTTATGAACAGGCTTAGATCATGCTATTTAGTCGTATTATAGATTATAAGATAGCTTTTCAATAGTGGTAACAAGCGCTGCCAACGTTAGGTATTACTAGTAGTCAACGCTACCGACAACAGGTATCCGAAGGTCTATGTAAATTAGCGGTTACACAACATCACTGTTTATAGTTTAGGTATGCATGTTTACTAAGACAGTCTGCGAGGCATTACTGGTAATGGTAAAGTGTAGCTGGAACCCCACCTGGCAAGGTTACTGCCCCTTCCCCACTCACTGACAGTAAGGGAGTAACAGTAGGTGAAATTAAATGAGCGGTGCCCGACCGGCTAGTTATGTTAGCATTGCGATGTGGGAAAGGTAACTTAGATTTAGTGCACTTCCTCTGAGAAAACCAACCAAGTACTCTGAACTGACAGGTTATACGTGTTATTTAGTGGATGTATGTGCAAACGAGCCGCTAGGGTCGAAGAACGATTATTAGTGTAGCCCTATGCCATGTTGCTAGTATTAGAAAATGATGAGGGCTTAAAAGTGGCGGTTAGGTATACATGCTAAGCCAGACTAGCGAGTCTCCAGTGTGGGGCGCGGTGTTGCGCTAAACGCCAACCTAGTGGACTGAAAAGCCTGATCATATTGTATATCATGCTAAATTAACAAGCTTGTGAGACAGGCCTACAAGAGTCCACAATATCGCACATGAATTAGGTACTGGTACTGACAGTGTGGTACTCAGAGAAGCTGCACTTTTTTGGTACATTATAACAAGCTAGTAACAATTTTATGATCGAGAAAATATAAACTTAAGTCCATGTAAGCTGGATCATATCAGGTGACCGCCAGGTTAAACCGGGTCTGCCAGCGCCATCACTGGAACTTGCCTGCAAGCCGTCCGGGTCTTCATATCCCTGCATTCAATGCCCAGTCTATGGGGAGGTCGTCGATCGCTCTGCAATGGGCATGTTTCATGCAGATATGCACCTTTCTTAAGAGTAGGAGGCTGCACTGCGTCTGGGTGTCTTGTGGTGCACCTGCTCGATGATCCGCCATCTTGTGGGGTTAGGACTTTGGGCACATGTGGAGGCCAGAAATGCCGAGTGGTCAAAAGGGATCCATTTGTGGTCAGTGACAGCTAATGCCTCTGCGCCAGCTTGCCTGTCATTGAACCGCACCGCCTGAACAGTCTCCTCAGTGGGGGCCTCCCGTCAGTCAGCTTTGACCGCTCCAGCTCATACCTGTTGCCGGCGGGTGACGGCCATTTTGGGAAATACCGCTGGTGAGTTTTCTGCAGCAGGGTGGTTGTTTCGTCCCCGCGTGTCGGAACATGACAGGAGTTGCTGCTTGTGCGGGCAGACCGGGATGACCCCCCCGGTCCAGAGGGGGGGGGGGGACGCCGGACACCGGCTGGAGACCCCGGAGAGCGGCCGTCTCGTCCCGGCTCAAGCTCCTCACGCCTCGGGTCTTCATCGGGTTACGGAGGGCAGCTTGTGGGGTATCCCCTCGAACCCCAGGTTCTGGGGATCAGGGTGGTAGTTGGTGTGGGTGGCTATTAAGATTTGTGCCCCCAGTTTGCTCCGTTTTCGGGCCTCAAAGCGGGAGCTCAGACAAAACGTGTCTGATCCCGTCGGCGGTCCGGCCCCGCCCCCCATTTGAGATTTTTTATGCATTACAAAACAACCATAAGAACTTTGTGTCTGACACTACAAGGATGTCCTATGTCCATTTACAAGAGTTAATACTCCATAATACCCTTTAATGCTAAATGTACATCTATATGTTTATATTATATTTCACAATTATTTATTAACAAAATATTAACTTCAGTATTTTGCTTGTTACGTCATTTGTGCTAAATAAAGTGACTCAGTTCTGTTACATACTGGCCATTGCTCACTACACATAACCTCAATGGACCTCTTTGCAAGAAAGGTGATTTCAAATGTAGAGCCACTATCAATGTCACATCTAGGAACAGCTGTGCAAAGTCTAGTTTCTTTATCATTACAGTGATTTATTAAATGTAGTTGTCAATTTTTTTTGGAATGAAGTATATTTGATTATTCTATGCCATTTTAGAATAATTAAGTATGATGCAAGACTATTTTACTTTTATTATACTATTTTTACTATTTTTTTTACTTGAGCATTTTCATGACCTCTGGCATATAAATCCAAAATATTAAGGATTAATGGCACACAGGCATTAGCATTGATTCTAAGCATATCAGTATATGACATCTCCATAGATCAGCATTATTCTGACTGGATCACGTAAAGTAGATATTACAAATTTCAAGAAGAATTGAACTGTTACATCAAACATGCTTCATAAATAATTCATCAACCAAAATAGGTATAAACAATCTTTAATCTATTCAAGGATATTTCATGAAACTATAACTGCATGTAAGAGCAAGGTCAGAAATTCTAAATCATGAAATCAATAATAAAGTCAGGGCTCGAGTCCTGCAGGAACGCATGGGAACGGCGTTCCTGCACTTTTTTCACAGCAGGAACGCCGTTCCCCCTGCAGGCACTCAGGCCCAATGCCCTGTATTCCCCCTGTCATGGGGGGGCCGCCTGATTGCTCCTCTCTCCCCCCCGGCGGGCGGCTCTCTCCCGGTCACACACGGCGAGGGAGCTGTGTCCTCTCTGCTCCCACTCGCCGCGTGCCGTTTTCTGATGCAGGGAGCCGGAATATGACGTCATATTCCGGCTCCCTGTATCAGCAGACAACCCACGCGGCGAGAGGGAGCAGAGAGGACACAGCTCCCTCGCCGTGTGTGACCGGGAGAGAGCCGCCCGCCGGGGGGGAGAGAGCCGTCCGCCGGGGGGGAGAGAGGAGCAATCAGGTGGCCCCCTTGACAGGTTTCCTAAAAGGTAGGGAGGGTGGGTGGGCAATATTAATAATATTAATTATTTGTATATATGTGTGTCTGTTAGTGTATGTATGTCTGTGTGTGTCTGTTAGTGTATGTCTGTGTGTGTCTGTTAGTGTATGTCTGTGTGTGTCTGTTAGTGTATGTGTTTATGTCTGTTAGTGTGTGTCTGTTAGTGTATGTGTGTGTCTGTTAGTGTATGTGTTTATGTCTGTTAGTGTATGTGTTTATGTCTGTTAGTGTATGTGTGTGTCTGTTAGTGTATGTGTTTATGTCTGTTAGTGTGTGTGTGTATGTCTGTTAGTGTATGTGTGTGTCTGTTAGTGTATGTGTTTATGTCTGTGTGTGTATGTCTGTGTGTGTCTGTTAGTGTATGTGTTTATGTCTGTTAGTGTATGTGCGTGTATGTCTGTTAGTATGTATGTGTGTGTATGTCTGTTAGTGTATGTGTGTGTGTGTCTGTTAGTGTGTATGTGTGTATGTTAGTGTATGTGTGTGTGTATGTCTGTTAGTTTATGTCTGTTAGTGTATGTTTGTGTCAGTGTGTGTGTATGAGTGTACTTACGTCTGTTAGCGTATGTACGTGTGTGTATGAGTGTATGTGCTTCTGTTAGTGTATGCATGCGTATGTTTGCGTGTATGTGCTTCTGTTAGTGTATGCGTGTGTGTGTGTATGAGTGTATGTGCTTCTGTTAGTGTATGCACGTGTGTGCTTCTGTTAGTGTATGTTTGCGTGTATGTGCTTCTCTTAGTGTATGTTTGCGTGTATGTGCTTCTCTTAGTGTATGTTTGTAAGTGTCTGTCAAATCAGTGAGAGTCTGTCATTTTGTGTGTGTGTGACTATTAGTGTGTGTCTGTCAGTGTGTTTGTGTGTGTCTGTCAATGAATTAGTGTGTGTCAGTGAATGTGTGTGTGTCAAATCAGTGACGTCTGTGTGTTTGTCATTGAGTGTGTGTGTTACTGTCAGTGTGTATCTGCCAGTGTGGGTGTCTGTCAGAGAGTGTGCTTAAAGGGACACTATAGGCATCCAGACAACTTCAGCTCATTGAAGTGGTCTGGGTGCAGTGTCCCAGTCCCCTTAAACCTGCAAGTGTAATTATTGCGGTTTCTCAGAAACTGCAATAATTACCTTGAGGGGTAACTCCACCTCTACTGGCTGTCTACCAGACAGCCACTAGAGGGACTTTCGGGTGGTTAGGTGACCAAAAGTCGCCTAACTGATGCTGGACGTCCCCACCCTGTGCATGAGGACATCCAGCATCTGCTAATTACCCATAGGATTTTAACCCCTTCAGTGTTGAGTGGGGGACGGGGGCACTATGGGGAATTATAGTGCCAGGAAAACAGCTTTGTTTTCCTGGCACTATAGTATTTCTTTAAAAGGAGCAGGAAAAGGTGGAGTCTTAAGAGGAAGGGGTGGGTTCTTAATCAGGAAGCGGTGCGCCCTTGCCAGGAAGGGGTGGTAAATTTAGGTTAGGGGGGTGCTCAGGTATAGTCATGCCTATGGCAGCACAAAATTGAAATACACCACTGTGTGAGTGTCTGAGTATGTGTGCGTCTGTGAGTGTATGTGTGTGCACGCATTTATATATGCATACAAGTGTTTTGTTTTTTTTTTTTTGGGGGGGGGAGGGGCGGGAGTTCCCACACTTTTTTCCCCAGGACTTGACCCCTGAATAAAGTAATATATACCCACTACCATTTTATACCCATAGCATAAACAAGTTCATGTTTGAATAAATTAAAAAAATAATAAGATTAAAATTTCTTCAACAATAAAAGATAAACATGACGTTTGGAATCATACAGCAAAAATGAAATTAAATAAGAAAAGCCTAGAAAAAATATAATTCATGTTTTCCTTATCATGGAGTTAGACAGTTAAATACCTGCAAATTTTGACACTGAGTGTGCAACAGTGTTATTTTTGTTGACTAACAATTTTAGTCGACTGACATTTGTGAGATTTAGTCGACTTTAACTAAAACAATTAAGATTACTAAAACTAAATTTTATTAAAGACACGGAGGCTCATATTATGCATAACTCTTTCTTTATTTCCTCAGCAGCAAAGATAGAGGAATATAAATATTGTCAAAAAATGAAAGAAAAACTGTATAGGCATAACGGGTAGCCAATCACATGGTAGAGGAAGTGGCTATATAAGTCCTGTGTCTCCCACAATCCTCCTCTTTCTTTGCTGCTTCCTCAGACAGATAAGTGTTTTTGTTTCTCTCTGACTCAAATTTGATGATCGTTTATTTGTATGATATTTCATTGTATACTATTTATGGTTGTTCAGTTTTACCTGTTACCACTAGCGTTCCCCCTGGGACCCCTTAGTGCTTTTCCCCCCTACCCGGGGATTTCTATAACCTGCCTTTCTCTCCTCCTCGTGCTCCCGCACGACTCCCGGCTCTGTGCTTTTGCCGCAACCGCTCTGTTGTCGGCCACGGCTGCGCACGCATCCCTCCCCGCTCGCGGGCGGGCTCGGCGGATCGGGTGCACGAGCCCCTTCCCCCGCCGGGTGCCCGGTCGCGTGCGCCTTCCCTCACGTGCGGCGGCCATCTTGGGCGGACCTCGATCCTTCCCCTGTGCTGCCGTGTGGTCACCTTTGCTTTGCCGGGTCCCCTGGGAACGCTAGACGGTCTGTGTGTTTCGCTTTCTGTGGGTTACTCAACCCTTTGCTCTCCTTCATCCACCTTAGTGTCATTTAGCAGTCTATTTTCTTTAATTGCCCACTGCAGCTTTACATCATGCAGGATAGGGAGGATGGGCCTGCGGGTCCCCCTGGGGACTTCCACTCAGACAGTGCTGAGGGTGCTATGGCCTCCCAGGAGTTTCAGGCCATGCTGGAAGCCACTATGGCCTCCTCCATTCAGAAGGCTATTGCCTCGGCCATGGGAGCTGTTACTACTTCTTTTTCACAATCAATGCACTCCCTGGTTTTGCCTGCTCTGGCCTCCCCCGCCCCTACGGGCGTGGGGTCCCCCTCCCCTGCTCAGACTGTGCCTGGAGCCCATAAGGCAAAGGCCAAGTCCAAACACGTCGGCTCCCACTCCTCGATGCAGGTTCTACCTGCCATGACTGACACGCTTGAGGCGGTCACAGATGGCGCGCACCCCACGCGCAAAAGAGCCCCTGGCCGGGCTAAAAAGGCTAGATTATGGAAACGGGCTAGAGCCCTTGATGATGGGTCGGATACCGACCGGAGTGTGGAGGAGGAATCCGACTATATGGAGTATGACTCCTTTGGTGATGATGATGTATCTGGCGAGGATTTGCCCCTTACGGGCGTTAACCCATCAGAGTCCTCCGCCAAGGCCCGGGGTCCAGTTTTAGGCCCCTCCGGGGATGACAACACTATTCTTGATCCTCAGGGTAACCCCCTGTTCGACCCAGACGACCTACGTCACCCCCGGTCCGCTGAATGGGTCCCCCCGGATCATATTGCCCAGTATGTGGCCAAACGTATCCGCACACCCCTTTCCAAAGAAGGCCGCAATAAGCTGCGGGCCGAATGCCCTCGCCCTTCTCTCCCGGGCGCTGCGGGTAAAACACCAGATATTGACCCACAGATTGCCCAGTTCCTGGGTAAGTCGGGCTGGAAGCCCAAAAAGGGTCTTGACAATTCCCTGAAGGGATGCCAGGACAAGATCCTGGACACACTGGGGCCCCTCTCGAAGCTCTATGAGCTTCTGGATACTGCTAAAACTGGGGATTCAGTTTTGGACGTGGACGTGGCCATTGGTTGGGTCCAACGGGCCATATGCTTGCTGGGGAACGCCAATACGGCGATATCTACGGAAAGACGTAAGGCGATATTATTAAAAATCGACCCTAAACTGGCCACTATGACTGTGGCGGAGCCTGACCCGACAGAAGAGGGTTTACTGTTTGGTACCTCCTTCGTTAAAGACATGGGGTCGTATGTCAAGACCTTCACGGCGATTGACAAGGCGCAGGCGAGCATGAAACGTGTGTTCGCGCCTAAGGTTTTTGGAGGGGCCGGGCGTAGCAGGAACCGTCCACCCGGCCGGAGTTTCCGAGGCGCATTTCGCGCTACCAGAGGTTCCTTTTTTCCCTCCCGGGGATTTCAAGACCAAAGAACCCCTCCCTTCTTCCCAGCCAGAGGTCGAGCTTGGGGCTCCAGATACCCCCGCAGCGGTGCCACCAGCAGACGTCCTTACGGTGAGTACCCTTTCTTTCCCTCCCGTTCAGGTAACAGGGAGGCTGGCCTTATTTTACCGAGAGTGGGCGAAGCTCACCTCGGATGCTTGGGTTCTGCAGTGTGTAAGGGGGTATCGCCTAGATTTTGTTTCAGTGCCTGTCCAGTTTTATTCCCCCAGAGAACTGTCCCTTCCATGGGAACAAGACGAGATGATCTCCGCGGAGGTATACACTGCCTCAGGGACCTTCTGCGCCAGTCGGACTGGCTTGCCAAACTAGACCTGAAGGACGCTTACTTCACGGTCCCCATTGCTCTAGAATTCAGAGATTATCTCCATTTCACATGGCACGGGCGGCGTTGGCGTTTCACCTGCCTGCCTTTCGGTCTCTCTTCGGCCCCCTGGTGCTTCACCAAGCTTCTGAAGCCTGTGGTGGCGTTCCTCCGTACCCGAGGGGTTCGCCTCATTGTTTACCTGGACGACATTCGGATTTTGTCCCAATCGAAGGAGGATCTCCTTCTACACCTGGAATGGACTACCACCCTGCTACAGAAGTTGGGTTTTCTGATCAACTGGGACAAATCGGTCCTGGATCCCGCCCAGTCCATAGAGTTCCTGGGGTTCAGAGTGGACTCCGTCCAACAGTTCCTGTTTCTACCAAGTTCCAAAGTGAAAGCCATTCAGAAGGAGATTCGAAGAGCTCTGCGTGTCGCAGACTTGTCCATCAGACAGCTGGCGAGAGTAATTGGCCTTCTCGCGGCCTCTATTCAGGCGATCTTCCCGGGCCCACTACACTACCGGGCCCTCCAGCGACTCAAGGGGTCACACCTTCGGTCAGGTCACTCCTACGAGTCTCGGATACGCTTGGACGCAGAGTCCAGAGACGAGCTGGTGTGGTGGTTAGCACACATGGAGGCGTGGAATGGGAGAGCCATCTTCGGCTCCATCCCGGACGTGGTGATCGAATCAGATGCCAGCTTGCACGGCTGGGGTGCTCGTTGTGGCGACGTTTCCACAGGAGGCAGATGGTCCGACGTGGAGAAATCGTTGCACATCAACTGCCTGGAACTCCTGGCCGGAGCTTTCGCGATCCGCAGCCTTACCCCAGGACGGGCGAATTGCTGCGTTCTCCTCAAGATGGACAACGTATCAGCGGTCCGCTACATAAACCACCTGGGGGGTACGAAGTCCAAGATGTTGGCAATTCTGGCGAAAGACTTCTGGCAATACTGCCTCTTCAACAACGTCTCGGTAACAGCGGAACACATCCCGGGACTAGACAATTCGGGAGCGGACTGGTATTCCAGACACTTAAGAGACTCTGGAGATTGGCGTCTACACACTTCGGTGTTCCAGCGCCTGGACATGTTGTGGGGAAAGTTCCAGATGGATCTGTTCGCATCTCGTCTGAACACTCAGCTACCGAAGTTCTTCAGCTGGAGGCCGGATCCGGCAGCGGTGGCGACCGATGCCTTCCTTCAAGAATGGCCACGGGGTCTGCTATACGCATTCCCTCCATTCAACATGATAGCGCGCACGATCTCGAAACTGGTTCGCCACGACTGTCGTGTAGCACTAATCACCCCGCTTTGGAGATCTCGATCATGGTTTCCCCGCTTGATGGAGTTGTCGATCGATTATCCTCGGTTGATTCCAATCTTCCAGGACCTCCTTCTAGACCCGGATGGGAACCCACACGAGCTAGTATTACAACACCAGCTACCCCTGATAGCGTGGTTCCTTTCAGGGGACCTTGGATTGTCCCAGACGTTCCGCAGACAACTCTCCTACTCCTCGATAACGCTTGGGCCCCAGGCACTCGAACTGCCTATCGAGCTTCATGGAGATCGTGGTCTGGTTGGTGCTTGGAACGGGCAGTGGATCCCGTATCTGCCCCTTTGCCTTTGATCCTAGAATTCCTCACGTCCCTGTTTGACTCAGGCAAGGCGTACCGCACGATTAACCTCTCCCGCTCGGCTATCTCGGCCGGACACAGGGGTTTGGATGGTTCCCCTGTCGGCAGGCATCCTTTTGTATGTCGTCTTCTCAAGGGTATCCGCCTTGCTCGTCCTCCTCGGCCTCGCTTCTCTGCCTTTTGGGACGTTAACATGATGTTGCAGTTCCTCTCCTCATGGTACCCTAATCAGGAGCTGACTTTGAAACGTCTGTCATCCAAGTTGGTGATGTTACTCTGTTTGATCTCTTGCAAGAGGGTCTCTGACGTCAGGGCCATGGATTGGGACGCCATTGCATTCACCCCAGAAGGTGTTACTTTTGATATATCCAGGAGGACTAAATCTTCATCCAAGTCTTTTTCGTATCCCAGGTTTCCTGGCTGTCCGGCGCTCTGTCCGGTGGATTGCCTCAGAGTTTATCTGGATGTCACGAGTTCCCTTCGCTCTGCCGATCTACACGATTTGTTCATATCTTTCAAGTCGCCTCATCGACCGGTTTCTACACCTACCCTGGCACGTTGGATACGTGAACTATTATCCTCTGTGGGTATAGACACCTCTGTGTTTACGCCCCATTCTGTACGGGGAGCGATGGCTTCTAAAGCCTCCTCAGTCGGATGTCGTCTGGAGGATATCATGCGGGCGGCAGATTGGTCCAGAGAATCGACTTTTAGAGATTTCTATTTCAGACCTATTGAACACATCGCATCTCGAATAGTTGCACAGCTTTGAACTTGCATAATATGAGCCTCCGTGTCTTTAATAAAATTCCCAGATTTTACTAGTAACATGACGTAAAGTCATGATTTTATTAAAGACACGGAGGCGAGTATTATTCCCTCCCGCCCTCCCGGTGTGGAAAGGCGATACGAGATGCTTGAGACTCTACGGGTTTTTCCTGTTCAATAGGTATGTATTGATTATATATGTTTATTTATATGATTGGATGGTTTGGTACGTCTTATTATGTTCACTAACTATTTATCTTTTGTATTTCAGAATCCAGTTTCTTGTTTGTGACTCCTTATGATGCTGTTTGGTAAGTCTACAGTTTTGAGTCTGGAAATTACCATATTTCTCTGTCTTTTTTAGCTTGATGTTATCGCATTGTTCCTGTTTCCTGTGCTGATCAAGTAGGACATCGTTTCTTCTTACCTGGTCTTCGGTTTTCGCAAGAAAGAGGGGGATTGTGGGAGACACAGGACTTATATAGCCACTTCCTCTACCATGTGATTGGCTACCCGTTATGCCTATACAGTTTTTCTTTCATTTTTTGACAATATTTATATTCCTCTATCTTTGCTGCTGAGGAAATAAAGAAAGAGTTATGCATAATACTCGCCTCCGTGTCTTTAATAAAATCATGACTTTACGTCATGTTACTAGTAAAATCTGGGAATTGAAATTTGCTGCCAAAATTAATACTGCACAGAGGGGCTGTGGAAGGGACCAAAGAGACTGACCGGTCTGGGAGAGAGACACTTAGAGAGGCTGGGGGGACACAAAGAGACACAGAGGGGCTGGGTGTGGGGCAAAAGAGTCAGATATAGACTTTAACTAACCCATTAGATTTTAGTAGACTAAAATCTACTGGAGATTTAGTAGGCTAAAATCTACTGAAGATTTAGTATACTAAAACTAGACTAGACTAAACTAGACTAAAACGAAAACGGAAACATTTCAGATAAAATAAAATGGCTTTTTAGTCAAAAGACTGTGACTAAAACTAAACTGAAATTTGCCGCAAGTTAACATTGGTGTGTAACTCACATGCCTAAGGTATCTAAGGTGCTGTGTGTTGGCACCAAAACTGATATATGCAACTAGGAAGAAAATAATGTAATCCAGCTGGGTGATTGACAACCAAGGAGGTGGCCCTATACATAGGGAAAAAGGTATGAAACATTATTAAAAAGAAAACCTCCAGAACAAGTTATTTGTACCATAAACACTTCACTAAGATTAAGTGTTTTTTATGTTGGTGTGATCTTTGGAAAGGAGAAAAAAAAATTTGGGAAAAATAAATACCCTAGTGATACCTACTTTAAAAGCTGTATTTTCAGTTTAGAATAATTTGCATATATAAAATATAATTAACTTGTAAAAATAAAAAAAAAAGAAATATCTAACCTTTGTTTTCTACTTAATTAATTCATAATAATTTTATTTAAAAAAAAATATATATAGGTTAAAAAAGTGAATGGGCACATTCAGTTAATCTAGCCACAACCAACAATGCTGGATAAGAAAATAATTCCTTAAACATTCTACAGCAGCCTCATGAATGTGAACTAGGAAAAATGTTGCAGGCATGAATTTCTTTTCAATTTCAGTAAAAAAAAAATATGAACTCATCTTAATAAATAAACTACACTAAATATATGATCTATTAAGGGTTCCTTCTTACATGGCTAAGAACGATTCTCACAAACTATTATCTCTATTATCATTTTCCAGCAATTTGAAAACCAATTTACATATTGTACTTTTCCATTTTGTTCTGGAAAGCAAATCATTATTACAGAGCTATTAGCTGCAATCATCCTTTTGTTACTCTCTATTTTGTGCATTTATGTTAGCCCAGGGATGTGAATGCAAATAAATGTGTATTTTGAGTATCATACATACTCCAAAAATGTTACAACTCTGAGCTTCTGTCTAAAATGATGAGTGTGAGTTATGTCTCATCACAGTGATAGCAAATTGTGATGAGTTTATTTATTTTACCATACTAATATACAAAGGTGTCCAAAAGTATTGGTACCCTTGTATTGGGACACTTGCATTTTAATCAAATATTATAATGCACCATTCACCCTAAACTCCAACTGGAGTTTGCCAGCATGCATATTGACAAAAAACAGTCCTCCTGAGAGAATGTCCTATGGACACACAAAACAAAGTAGAGTTTTTGGGCAATTTATGTTTCCCATTACAGAAGTATGTGTGCGCTGAATGCTTGTGCAAATGGAAAACTGAAATAGTTTCAAGATAATTTTCTCCCTTTCCTGGCTAATTAAACGGTATTGCCATATTTTCATTTAATACAAACGTGATTGCAAGCTATATTATTTTGCCCACATATATTTTGGTTTGCCTTTATTTTATTGTGCCTACATCATTCCACATAGCCCACATGCAGCATTGCCTACATTTATATCAGTTTGCCATCATTGATTATGCCCACATCCATGTCACATTGACACATTTTATTATGGCCACATCCACTCCATGCCGCATCGCCCACCTTTATTTCACCTGCATTACCTGATGTGAGTCTGCGCTGTTCTCTCTTATGTGCACTGCTCTGTGATTCTTGATATCTCACCGGAGTGAGGGCCGAAATTCACAGAGCCACGCATAAAGAAGCACAGGTTCCACAGTCTGTTTGCTTACATACTTTTGTTATGTGCACTGCAGACAAAACCGGTGTGTGAGAACACACACGAACACCTCAGACAGAACAGTGCACACAAAGGTAGTTTTTATTGCAGTGGATAAGCTTATCTCATTATCAGCATTTTTCTCATAGGTGTCACCAAGTCAATTGCTATTCAATTTCCACGTTTGTTTTTGGTAACAGAATCCTGCATATAGCATGGTGTACAAAAAGTGTATTCAATTTATTTGTTAAGTTTCTTATAAAAACACAGTAAGGTTTTTGGTTTGTTTTTTTATAGTTTTATGTATGTCTACTGACCAGACGTCAATAATTTCCCTTGTCTGATTTATAACTAGATGTCCAGTTCCTGGTTGTGATGGCCAAGGTCATGTTACAGGGAAGTATGCTTCACATCGTAGTGCGTCAGGATGTCCTCTTGCAGCCAAGAGACAAAAAGATGGCTACTTGAATGGATCGCAGTTCTCCTGGAAATCTGGAAAGACTGAAGGCATGTCATGTCCTACCCCTGGATGTGATGGTTCTGGACATATTAGTGGTAGCTTTCTCACTCATCGCAGGTAAGTCTGTTGTTCTATTGAATATCATGTTTTGCTTACATGCATTGGGTTTCTAAATGACTATTTTTCAATTTTCAGTTGAATTCTATACTTAGATTTTGTAACATCTTTGGAGACTGTCCGTTGACTACTGACAGAAAAAAAAGTGAGAATATGCATTGATATTAATTGCAAGGGTGCATGTAAAAACCTTTTAATTTCATGTGGCTAGCTAGAATTTAGTGTAATATTTTAGGAGAGGTGTTACCACTCAGTAATCCAAACCTGTGTATATAGTAATTCTTGATATATATCAAAAATAAGAAATGAAAAAGAGAAACAGCAAGCTAAGAGAACATTCAAGAGCATCCAAAGAATGAGTGTTTCTATTTAACTGGAAGATAAAGGGAATCTCATAAGGAAAAGAAATATAGAAACCATGATTAAATGATAAAATGGTCAGATTATGAGAGGGTCACATAGCTGCTACAGGAAACGAGAATAAGGAAGCACAGCTGGGTGAAATACTGACGATGGGTAAAACAAGAGAAAACGTACAGCAAACAAAGATATAAGGAATGGAAAAATTCCGGATAGAGAACAGGACATCCCTGTTTAAATATATATGGACAAATACAGATCCTCAGTATGAAGAGTCAGGCACCTAAGGGAGAATCAGTTTGTGTAAAGCCATAAGAAAATATTTTGACACATAACCAGAGAATGATGCTAGGGGTAAAATATTTTATTCTTGCTATTATACTTTTCTATGAGCAATACTATGTGTTTCAAATGATTCTCAAACAGAACCTATTATTATATTTACATCACACAAATTCCTCAACAGCCCACAAACACGTTCTACTGGTTATAGAGTGGTTAAAGGAACACTAAAGTATAGGAAATACAAATATGTATTCCTAATGCTTTAGTGCTCTTGTCACCATTTAGGTGACCATGCCAGTACTGCTCCAATTAAAAAAAGCGATTTACTTACCTTTACCGCACTGGTCTCCTCTGTGAAGCTCCACCTCAAAATTGATGATCTCAGCCAATCCAATACTTTCCAACATGAAAGCATTGGGAGGCTAGTGCACACGCATGGCAAAACACTGTGCTGTTCCAATCAAATGGTCTCTCTGTCACCATTTTATTAAAATAGAGTAAAAAAGAGTTTTACTCTGCTATTTTATGGAAGAACTTTTAGTGACTGTCATACTAACTGCCACTAGAGGCAGATATCTCCTGCCGAGAAAATATTGCCATTCCTCCATATCAGCAATGTTTTACACTGCATGGTTAAACAGGAGTGGGGCACATGGCAATCATACCACTTCATTGAGATGCCATGGTCTGCATGCCTATAGTGTTCCAGTCATTAGGCAATGGGATTGCCAGATTAATGTGTGAATAGCAAATAAGATAACATAACTTTGATGCTGGTGCATCCAACAATAATCGGTTTTATCAACAGAATGGTAGTTTAATATTTTTTTACAAATATTTGGCTTCAAAAAGATTAACATGTTGCTGTGTAATAAACAGGTAAATTGAATGTTCCTGGCCAATTTAGAATATTATTAAAATTGTTGAAATCAAGACACGTGTACTTAAAGGAACACTCTAGTGTCAGGAATTGGGTCCCCATATCCCCCGCCCTCTCTCATGTACAGCCTCTTTAACATTTTGAACCCATGCTTTCTATTTTAGGATGAAACAACCCTTATTTGTGTATTCCACAAAAGGGTCAATAGAGATGCATGCACTGTTAGTCTGGTAGGCAGTATTTCTAAACCCTGCCAATATGGCAGATAGGCCAAAGACTAATAGGAACATTATACTGAAAAAAACCAGGAAACTACTCCGAGGTGTGTTTTACTTTAAAGGAACACTATCGGGTTAGGAATAACAAATAATAATGATTTAGATTATCGGGCTTCCCTTAAAACGAGATGATTTACTCACTTTTATTCTTACATCCTGCTAATCTCAGTGCGGCTATCCCACCTCCTTGCAGATATTATCAATCCTGATGATTTCAATAAATTCAATTCCAAGCCAATACCAAGCTCTAGTGGTTCTGTAGCATATAGTGTAACTTTAAAAGGAAAATAGTCAACATATGTGAAAAGGTTTGGGCATTTTGTTTGCTAGATATCTAAACACTGATTGAAAACTACCGTACTTGAATTACTGACTGATACCAAAATAAATTGTAAGGTTTGCATTAAAAATAAATAAATGATATATCTGTGTGCGAATAAGTGTGAGTCACTTTATGCAGGAATATTTTCTGAAAATAGCTAATCAACCCCATAAGCATCATTCTGTAGTTGATAACTCAATATATTTTGGAGGGTTTATGCATAGATTATCATTTCTATACACTTTGACAACTCACACCTTGTTATACCATACCTACTAATAGTGCTTAATGTAGTGGTTCTATCCTGATTTATTCTCCAACACAAAGTCTGGGACTGGGAGGTCAAAGAAATTTCCTAAAACAATACAGATACAAGATCATTTGTGGACTGCTTACACAAAAGATCTTCATTCTTTGCCCCATGTGGCCTTGTCTTTTCAAAGAAAAATAAGACATTTCAACAAAGTGAGACAGTGGCACTGAGTGAGAACTTTTGATAACTAGAGTACAAATAACAAATTATTGGTTATAACCAAAAATAATGATTCATTACCTACTCAAAAGCTATGATTAATTTACCAATTAACCCACCTGTGCACACACAAGGATAAAGTCTAAAAGGTGTTTAGAGAATGGTGATGAAAAAAGCAAAAAGTCCAACACTCCTCAACAATTATAAATTCATTTTATTATGCACTCACACTGCTGCTGAGTGAGTGTACAATGAAGGGAATTTAAATTTGTTGACAAGTGGTAGGCTGTTTCCTTTTTTTCCATGTACTTACTTTGGCGATTGTTGGAGGGGACTGGAAGGCCATGGACACCCTCTTCAAAGATTTGTGATGGGTTTTGGTCCATGTTGCATATCTACCGAATAGAGAATGGTGAAAGAAATAGGGGCAAATCAAAATAAAATCATTAAATAAAACAAATTTTGTTACAAAAAAAGGAAGATTTATGATTATTCCAAGGTAACATAAATTAGTCATGAAATAAAAACAAGCAAAAAAAATTAAAGTTTCCTGGTTTCTCAATTTGTTATTTTTTTCCTGTCTTTTTTTTTTTTGTTGGTTGTTTGTTTCCTAATTTTAACAGTTTATCGGGATGTCCTAGAGCAACATCAGCAATGAAGAAAGCCAGGTTATCGGGAGAAGAGATGCTAACAATAAAGCAGAGGGCAACTAATGGTATGTGTTATTTTGAACATGCTCTTGGCTCCGTATAAATTGTCTTACTATTTTGTATACAATGCAATGACATAATAATCAACTAAATATGTATTAACTTTTTGTATTTGATGGGACAGCATCATAAAATATTGTGTTATTTTAATTCATAATTAAACTTCACTAAACATTCCTGCAATATCCTGTTGTAAAGGAGTTAAGAATACAACGTTAACCAGCCTTATTAGAATTCTCTCACGGTTAACCAAACTTCAGGCGATATTAAAACTCCGTAGGTCACGGGGTGCAGGAAAGAGCAGCACCTTCAGAATGTCCTCAAATTTAAGTAGGAGTAAAGCAATATGAAAGATATGAGAACAAGGGAACAGAATAAAGTATTTATTTAGGTAAATGGTGAATTAAATAAGAAAAGTAACATGTACAATTTTCTGGAGCTTACAATCAGCTCCAGATATATGCGCCTGGATGGTACACTCTCAGCCTATGGATATGCTGCGGGTCTTGGCCCTTTGATGGAAAATATTCCAAGGCCAATGGGTAGCTTCTGATGTTAAGTGTATGGGAGTGTTCACCTTCAGTGCGCACTAATGTAACAGTAGAAGTTCACCGTTATATACAATGAGAATAAAACAGAATATAGCGCTTTCTGTGTTTGTGAAGTAAAAATAATCAAAGGAGATATACTCACAAAAGAACAGCAAAACAAATTTTGCTCAATCTTAAAGGGAAACTCCAGTGCCAGGAAAACGATCCGTTTTCCTGGCACTGGATGGTCCCTCTCCCTCCCACCCCCCAATCCCCAGTTACTGAAGGGGTGAAAACCCCTTCAGTCACTTACATGAGGCAGTGGCGATGTCCCTCGTCGCTGTCTCATCCTCTGCGCCGCTCCTCCTCTGTATTGCATCGGCCGGTGGGCGAGACTGATCCCGCCCAGCGGCATGCGCATTATGTCTCCCCATAGGAAAGCATTGAAAAATTATTTCAATGCTTTCCTATGGGGAAATGAGCGATGCTGGAGGTCCTCACACAGTGTGAGGACCACCAGTGACGCTCTAGCACAGGTTTCCTGTCCTATGAAGGAGGAAGTGACCTCTAGTGGCTGTCTAGTAGACAGCCACTAGAGGTGGAGTTAACCCTGCAAGGTAATTATTGCAGTTTATAGAAAACTGCAATAATTACACTTGCAGGGTTAGGAGTAGTGGGAGTTGGCACCCAGACCACTCCAATGGGCAGAAGTGTTCTGGGTGCCTGGAGTGTCCCTTTAATTACTTAGGTATTATATTCCCCACCAAGGAAATCAGATTGTGAATCATCCAGATAAAATTTTCAGGGATAAATTCAGGGATTTGAATAAAAAATAGTTTTATTGAATAACAAGTAAAACCAATATATACCATAAAACACTTGTAAAACACTAACGATTTTTACCAAAATGTAGGCTTTTTCAAAGTGTTACAGTGAAAGGGACCTAACCTGTTTAAATATCTACACAAATAAAAAAAAAAAAAAACAGTCAGATGATGTGACCAAAATTCTATTAACTCAAAACTATTAAAATGCTGTAGCTCAGATTAGCATGTTCCCCTGAATTCCATTGTCAATGGCAGCTGTCAATGCCATACTATTGAATTTCACATGGTCCCACATGTAACAGGACCCTGACAATTCCATATGATAAAACTAACCTTTTGGGAAAGTAGTCTTAGATCCTGGTGATTGTTGCATGCTTTGGATCTTCAGAGATGAAGATCAGTTTGGCAGCTTTGTTTAATGTTTGTTTTATGTTGACATCTAGACTTCCTATGCTGGGCTATAATACAATGAATAATGAATAATGAATGTGTTTTCAAGCATTTTGTGACAAACCTGAATGAAGATGAATTGCAATTAGTTGCCCCATATGAAATAAACCTGTAATATATTGTATTATTTAGGTATAGAAAATGATGAGGAAATAAAACAACTGGATGATGAAATAAAGGAGCTCAACGAGTCTAATTCCCAGATGGAATCAGACATGATCAAACTAAGAACTCAGGTAACAGTTTTGTTTAAACGTGATTGAAATGTTTTTATTTTATGTAATCAATATCGTTTTTTAATGTTGTAAAGACAAGTATATCATGTACAAGATCCCTATTTAAGATGCCACTAACATTTTCTAAAATAAACGGACAAAACAAGTCCAGAAAGCTTTTATTCTCATACTCACCTATACTTCATGCATGCTCAATTCATTATTACAAAGTGAAGTTCTCTTTTTTTATTGAAGGATGAAGTTCACTTGTGATTATTTTTTAAAATCGTAGGCTAATTAATCAGATGTAATGGTATGCATTAATAGAAATAGTATAATATGAAATCATCATCAAAGTAACATTTATGAAAGTCAGTACTAACAATGCTTTGTGAGGTGCATGTGCATGAGATGTCTAAGTTACATCATTATGTGACATATGTGAACGCATCTGTACTTTTGTAGATACCGCATTTTGTGGCCACATGATCATGTTGGCTGCATGGTATTCATCAACCAAGATATCAGATGTACTTAGATGTATATTAAATGTTTAGACTAAACTTACATGGAGGGTAAGGGTGAGGATGAGAACTCTTTACCTATAAATTTGACGTGTTACATTCAATTGTGTGGCACTATTTAAATACAATGATATTTCTATTTATGTAGAACACTTAATGGAAATCTGATATACCGTATATATATATGTGCATAGTAAAGAAGTGTAAGCAAAAAAACAAATAAATATAAAAGTAATAAAAAAGTAGTACATGGATCATGAGTTTTCTTTGGCATATTAACGAAAGACTTGTGATTCTTTAAGACAAATGGTGAATGATGTTTTCTTGTTTGCTTTATAGAATTTAGTGATTATGATTTTACAACAAAAAGAGGTGGAACTAAAACACATACATTTCTGATTAATTTAAATTCTCAATCTAATTTAGAATTTTAACTTAAGTGATATCAACAAAATGGTTAGATTGGCCTGATGGCTAGTCTAACGATTATCTCTATGATTTCTCAAGCCAATCCTTAAGTAACACTAATGGTCTATAAATTAGGACTTACCCAATTGCATTCAAATATGGATATTCATATAACCTGGGCTTTTTGTGATTCTTCAGGACTGGCTTGAGGAGTACTCGTGAAAAATGCCTAAATTTACTCTTCAAACACCTATCTTGTTTACTTATTCAAATAAGTTCCACCTCTTTTGCCTCATTCTCTGCCCCCTTTTCAGCTTCTGCTCCCTCCCAATAGGTACTGGACGAGCGTCCTGTTGCTTGCCAAGAACCCTGTGTTGATGAATACCAATTTCATGTAAGTTACACGGGAGGGGAGGTTGTGTGGTTTTTCCATGTAACTTACACGAAATTCAGCCGTTGAAGAATAAAAGTTGTTCATAAACAGGAATTGACTTTTAATCCCATCACATAGTTGCACAACTTACCATGATAGTTTACCATTACTTACAAAACAAACATGGTCACATAGTACCAAATGCATCAAACACTCTACAAATTCAAACAATCACCTGTGCAAGATAAAGTCATACATTGTCTTAGAATACTTAGAGGTCTATTTGCAGTGAATTGTATTAATAAAAGGTAAATAGAATACTAAGTTATATAATCATATGAATGGTAATTTCAGATCTTTGTGTTTTTGTTGCTTATCATAGGATCCAACACTCTGAATTCTTAGCCCCAATTAAAAACTGCTCATTTAAAAAACTAGGCAGCCTAATCATAATAGGAAGAAATAATAATAAAAACAGTTAATTATGATTATACTCATTATATAGTCCACTTATATATCAATTTACAACAAGAAGGCACTAAAAGTATTGAAAATATAGCAAGAATTCCATTAAGATGCATATTTTTTTTCTTCGATGAGGAAATTGCTTTTCGATAACAAGAGTTGAACTTCTCTCTGGTGTTACATGGATTTCTATACAGAGCATTGAAAGTTAGTTCATACAAGCTATATAAGGCATAAGACATTACCTTATGCTATATACTAAGCAATTTGTAATACTTGAAAGAGTATTTAGTTTAGTTCTATCCACATTTATTAGAAAACCTTGCAGTTGAGGTAAACCTCCTTATAACAATAAGAGGCAATTTAATATAATTTGCAACGCAACCATTTACCACATATTCAGAATATTTCAACATATTATGACTTATTTTGATCAAGGCAATAATGGACAGATGGAAAGTTAGATGGTTAGATGGAAAGCAAAGTGTAAGAATCTACATTTTATTACGTTTATTAATTTCCACATTTCACTACATATAGCATTACTATTTTATTATGTATGTCATAAAAAGTGTATTTTCCTTTGCTTGTACTATTTTAGAAAAATTATGTATATACCAAGAAGAGGCAAACATCTATTTTTTTTTTATTCATATAAAAATTTTTTTTCTTAAATTAACATGAATTGAAGTATTCTTAGTTGTCTAACCTTGAAAACCACATTTCTTACACCAAAAAGCATGCACACTAAAGTCCAGTTTAATAATTTAACTGATCCAAGTGTAGTAGTACAAATTAGAAAGTATATTCTGCATAACCTTCTATGTTATATCTTGCACACGTTTTGTGCATTCTAGATTACCACAATGGAGAGCAACTTGAAGACCATCGAAGAGGAGAACAAAGTAATTGAACAACAAAATGAGTCTCTTCTCCATGAGTTGGCAAATCTAAGTCAGTCATTAATCCATAGCTTAGCTAATATACAGCTACCACATATGGTAAGTGAATTGAACTATCGTAATTTGATACTATTAATTTTCATACTCTGACGCTTTTTCATTACTTGTATTTAAACGTTGCATTCTTGTCAATGCAATACATTTAAAAAAATGTATTATTATTATTATTATTATTATTATTATTATTTGTTCAAACATACTGTAATAACATAAAGTCTACAGAGAATTAGACTCAATTCCAGCATTGACCGAATTCAATAAATTGATTTCACTGTCAATTATGAAGTCATATTAAAATAAATAAGAAAATAAATAGGCAGAACTCGGCATTCTAAATTTAAAAAAAATGATCATTCAAGTTTAGTAAATCATACTTTAGATTTATGTTGTTTTTCTTTTCTTTAGGATCCAATCAATGAACAAAATTTTGATGCCTACGTGACCACTTTGACGGACATGTACACAAATCAAGATCGCTATCAGAGCCCAGAAAATAAGGCACTTCTAGAAAATATAAAGCAAGCCGTACGGGGGATCCAAGTCTGATAAGCTGCTCTTTTTGGTGAAGGGTTTTTTTTCTGGTTTGTTTGTTTTTTGTTTGTTTTTTTTCTTCTTTTAATTTTTTTTTTGCTCGAAAATTGAGGATGCCTCTTTGTTTTCTGCTGCTGTAATTTACCGGAAAGTGTTTAATATTTATTTCATTTTAAAACAGTGTTATGCTTACAAGACTTCATCAATGATTTTATGTCTTGCTTTAAAAATAGTAACTGCTGAATAGTTTTTGAATACATTCACATTTTGTACGTTTTCATATAAGCTGACATTGTGTGATATGCCATGTAATGTTATAGCTGCTAATGTATGCACATTTTTGAGGTAAATATATTTCAGAAAAAGGGAAAATGATGAAGAGAATCACAGTGTAGATTTTTTTTAACTTTGGCGAATCAATGTTTTAGAACTTTGACTTGGATAAGACAAAGTCATCAAATGATATTGTCATCTGCAACCACTTTCTAAAAACATTTATTGGGCCTCTGGTTGTAGAATTTTGTGAGGTTTAAGAAATTCATATGGTGCGCATCTTGTTTCACAGCAAGAATCAATGTGAAAATGCTTTATTTTTTAAGAATGCTTAAAACATAAAGAGACTTACTGTTTGAAAGTCTACGTGCAGTCGTGGCAATTAAATGAGTTTTTTTTAACTCCACGGAAGAGGACGCAGGATAGTTTGTAAAATACATGAAAGGTATCTTGCTACGAAACATCTGATTCTGAAAATTCACATGGAGAATCAAAGCAGCTTAAAAGCACTTTTCCTTTACATTTAAGCATTATGTGTTTTGAATATGGGACATCCACATGATCTATATAAGAAGAAGTGGACAATGAAATGATTCCTACTGATCTTTTTAAAAAAAAACTAAAAAACTTTGGAGAAATAGCCACTAATCACCCTCTCACTCCAGGATCGATTAGTTTCCCTCTGAACTGCTTGCTAGAAGAAAAAAAGAAAAAAAAAAACACAAAAATGTACTTGTGCTGGATTCCTGCATTTTTGATCGAGGATGAAAGACAATATTTTTAATACATGTTATGTTGCCTTTTTCATTGTTTTTAATTTCATGGGGGTTTACAATCAATGCAAAAAAAGTTAAAATGAAACCTGATCCCTTGAATAAAATATCCAACAGTAGATTTAGAAGAAAATCTATAACATCTAATTTTGAACATTTTAACAGGAACGTATAGTTAACAGAACTATTTATTTATCATTAATTGTGCTTTCTGCTTTCTCATTGAACAATATAGGATTGTTGGTTAAATCTCCTATTTGGATACGTAATGTGAAGTTATGTTGTATTATCAACTTCAAAACAGCACTTATTTATTTTTTGTCTAGCTCATTTTAATCCCTTGTGTCCAAAATTAAAGGCAACACAGAGGAATGTGTTGCTTATATAGTTGTGACGCAAAGGGGTTAAACACATATTTTTTAATTATTTATTTTCTTCCAAAACAACTGCACTATATGTATGCATAAGACCACTTTTTAAGTCATGTCTGAACATGTGTTGTGTTTATAAAGGATGTCGAAGTTACTTTTAAAATGGAGTATCTTTTTCTTTTTTTTTTTTCTTCCATGTCTTGATGTTATGCAGAAAAGTACAATGTACTTTAGAATTTTGCTATGAAAAAAAAAAGATGAGTTTTTTTAAAAAATGATTAAAAAAAATATTTTTAGCAGAATTTAGGACTTACAGGGTCATTGTCCCCACAATGTGCCAGTTGACTATTTGCACTTACCTTGTCCTATATATCCATAATATACGGAGGTGTGCAATTTTTTTTGTGTCAATAGCCTTGTGACACTAATTCTGAACAAATTACACTGGAAGCCATGATGGCTATATCAATAAAATGGCTAAGGGAGGTTACAGGGATCTCACGACAAATATTCTAATACAATATTCAACCTCGCTATATATATATATATGTATAAATATATGTATATCCCAGCGGCACTTTATAATATTCACTGTACAAATGCTTACAGTTTTCCAAGAGGACTTTAATAACTAGCTGGGAACAGATTATGTAATTACATTGGGGCTTTGCAGTATATAAGCTGCGAAGGACCACTTTTTTTTTTGTGCTATTAGTTGCAGCTGCCATGCTCAGAACTGCCTTTTCAAAAGCTGACACAAGGTGTCATTATTGAGCACCTTCTGCCATATACATGTTGTACTGCGCCCTAGCCTCTTTTTAGGGATCTCATTGTTAATAATGCCATACGCCTTTTCCACTGCATTGTGTCTGCAGCTTCTTTGCCAATATAGTAATGCTTTCAGTAGAGTAATAGATAGTATCAGTTTGGAATATTAATGTTATCACCTATTTACAATGGAAAGAGATTTTAAGCACAAACTTGCTGCTCATTTAACGGTGGTACATAATATCAAATCAAAACTTATCTGTGACTATTATATAGGGATCACAAAAGGTGTCACATAATAGAATGCTGACCTTTCATATGAAATTATTGTGAGTCATCAAAGTTTATTTATTATAACGTATTGTTCATATTCATTTCTAAGTTAATTTAAGTAATCATTTATTAAGACAGAATTTTGTATAAACTATTTATTGTGCTCTCTGTGGAACTGAAGTTTGATTTATTTTTGTACTACACAGCATGGATTTGTTGATGACATTTTAATTTTGCGATAAATGTGTGGAATCACAAGTTGCTGTGATACTTCATTTTTAAATTGTGAACTTTGTACAAATTTTTGTCATGCTGGATGTTAACACATCTTACTCTAAATAAAAAAAAAAAAAACGTGTTGCCACAATTGTAGCACAGTGGATCTGATCTGTCAACATTCTCACCTTACTCAATGTACTGGCAGCAAATAAATATTCAGCTAATATTTTTAGTCTTCATGTTCTTTGTTTTTTCTTCATATATGTTTTTCATTATTATTTTACAAGATCAATCATTTATTATGTATTAGCTATTTTATGTAATGTCTAGATGTAGTCCGTGTTACTCAACATACCTTGTGTCAAGAAAATCTGAGTTCAGGGCAGCTTTGCATAACCTTTTTTAATGTCATTAACATAATATACAGGGTTAGGAGATCTTTGGCACTCAGGATGTTGTGTACTACAGCTCCCATGAGGCTTTATCAGCATTAAGCTTTAAGAAAATTATGGGAGATGTAGTCCATAACATCTGGAGTGTCGAAGGTTGACTACCCCGATATAGAACATTAATGTGAGGGGATTCACTTTGATTACAAATAAATATGACTTAATGTCTGCCCTACCTCTCTTCCAGGAATTGAGTCCCCAGTTTCAAATTAACAAGGAAGATGGAGGGAGTAGGTATATTATTTGGAGAAAGGTTGGAATCACAAAGCATTTATGAATATAAGCAGGACATTCTTTAGAGCAGTGTTCTCCAAAGTGGCCTTTAATTCTCACCAACGAATAAACAACAAATTAAATGGAAATTGTCAAATTGAGAGCTTTACTAAGTTGGATACATAGTTTGTACAAAACGTTAAGGTAGGAACAAGATAGCTAATATTGAAGACTAAAACATATTGTAGAAAATGTTTATAATTTTTGAAGATGAATGTGCAATCCAAATTTAATAAATACAGTATAACCAAAATAAGATCATGCAGTAAGGCAAGTATCCCAGACTACATATAATCTCTTACAAAAAAGTATTATCAATTGTATACAATACATCACAGATGAAGCTGCTATAAAAGTTACAATCACATATAAAAAAAATGTTCATAGAGCTTGCAGACAAGAGGTTCTGTTTTTGGGGAAACAAATGAAAGCACACAGTTCAGTGACTGACAGATAGATATACTCAACGATATCTAGTCAAAGAAACATATGACAGTAGGACAGACTATGACAGTATGACATAATGCAGGTACATCAATGCTAATGAAAGAAAGGCTTAAGGAAAGAGTCTGCTGCTCTGCTTCAGTTATCTCATGAAGACTGAAAAGGTTAGTTTTAAAATATGAGATGTCTTCTTTGTACGTTCTTACTTCACTTTAGTTTTTTAAGCAGTTTTTGTAACAGAAAGAAAAAAATAGTAAAATTTTTCCTTTAATAATTATTTAACGGCAAATTTGATTCCCCCTGGGTCACTATCTCTATATTGTATAGATTATTATTTATTTATAATTTTTTCATAAGTATTAATAGAGTGGACCAGGAATAAAATTAGATTTTTTTTTCTCTGTCTCCAGTAACTGCACAACATATTGTATGTTTTTGATTGATCGTTATGAAAAAGTGTGGGGTGATTGGGCTGGGTGGATACTATGCTCTCGTAGTCCAGAGTACTGGTAATTATATAAAGTGGCTCTATTCATTAATCACTATATTTTGGTTTACTCTCCCTGTCAACCAGTAAATCCAAATGCAGTATCAAGATTTCATTCTATAATAATAATAATAATAATAATAATAATGATAATAATAATAATAATGATAATAATAATTAAAATATAGTCCTGGAGATGTTTAGGTGTCAAGGGGGGCTTGGAGTAATAGAGAAAAGTAGTTATACTTACGTTTAAACTCTCTATGCACTGCCTTTCTTGCTGTCAATCACGTCTCATTGGCTGTGATCATCAATCTTGCTGATCGAAGCAAATCCAATGCTTCCCCTATAGGGAAGGTTTGGGAGGGTAGTGCACATGTCCACACTACACCAATGGAGCAGCACATTGTTTGACTCGGATCTTAATGTGAAAGTGCCAATGGCAAACACACTTATTCAAGACTGCACATGTATTGCTAGATGGATCAATTCGTTCAGGCATAGATTGAAAGGAATATGATTTGTTTGTACCAGCTGAAAAGAATTTGTGCACAAGTCTATTGGTATTTTTTTGGAGCTTCTCAAACCAGTCATAACACTGTATGTTAATAGAGGAGGGGAGAGTATCAGTCTCCCCTATTGAGGGCGCTAATCACTGTGACAAAAAGAATATAGTGTAAAAAAATTACAAATTTATTAATAACAATTCATATAAAATTCATGATTGTAAAACAGTACAATTACAAGACCAATACTAAAAGCCACAATCACCAACCACTAGCTCACAAGTATAAAGATGTTACCAAAAAACCCTAGGTCGCGACTCTATGGGCTGAATATACTTGCTGCTTATTAGTGTAATCGTGATGGTGAAGTGGGCGGTCTCTGGACTGCAGTAAAAATGAAAAACAGGCTCAACGCGTTTCGTCCCGCGCCTTTCGGGACTTCCTCAGGAGCTGTGGATGCTGCTACTTCTCAGCCGGCTTCTCTTTTAAATCTTCGGAAATCTTCTATCTTCGCGCCAAAAACGCCGTCGCGCATGCGCACAACGACACGGAGTTCCGTTCAGCTACGGGTACCCTCGAGGACCAGTAGCTTTCGGGAAGTCATCGATGCGCATGCGTGGCAGATCTTGATCGCACCAAACTTTATTGGCACTGAGTATTCGGACACAATGTAACATAGCTAAAGTTACAAGTGATCCTAGACTCATCACATGTGTGCCTAATTTGCAACATTATAGGGAACCTAGAGATTACCACAAATTTGACAAATAAAATAGATTTAGCAAATAAAATAGGAGACTAATATCTTAGTCATTAACTAAAAAGACTATTTGGATGTTGGGTGTATATTGCATTTGCAGTAATCTTTACAGCCTAGATGAAATGGTATACATAAATCAATCTAACAAATTGTTAGATGCAATAAGTAAGGTAAAACAATTTTGATTCCGTTAACCCCTTAGTGGTTACACAAACATAATATGGACCAAAGATAAATGTACTTATAAGAGAGGTTATTTCTCGTAGTGTGAATTAATGAAACACTAATCTTAATAACATAATTTAAATAACAAATACATATAACAAATGCATAAATAGAAAATTGAAAATAAACAACAGTGCATAAAAAAATATATATATATGAAAGAAAATAAAAATGTGATTAAATAAAATAAAGTAAAAATAAATATAAAAAAAAGTAAAAATAAATATAAAAATAAAAATAATAAAAATAAAAATAAAAATAAAAATAAATATAAAATAATATAAAAAAATATAAAAAATATATTTTTTTATATTTTTTTATATTTTTTTATATTTTTTTTTATATTATTTTATGTTTATTTTTATTTTTATTTTTATTTTTATTATTTTTATTTTTATATTTATTTTTACTTTTTTTTTATATTTATTTTTACTTTATTTTATTTAATCACATTTTTATTTTCTTTCATATATATATATTTTTTAATGCACTGTTGTTTATTTTCAATTTTCTATTTATGCATTTGTTATATGTATTTGTTATTTAAATTATGTTATTAAGATTAGTGTTTCATTAATTCACACTACGAGAAATAACCTCTCTTATAAGTACATTTATCTTTGGTCCATATTATGTTTGTGTAACCACTAAGGGGTTAACGGAATCAAAATTGTTTTACCTTACTTATTGCATCTAACAATTTGTTAGATTGATTTATGTATACCATTTCATCTAGGCTGTAAAGATTACTGCAAATGCAATATACACCCAACATCCAAATAGTCTTTTTAGTTAATGACTAAGATATTAGTCTCCTATTTTATTTGCTAAATCTATTTTATTTGTCAAATTTGTGGTAATCTCTAGGTTCCCTATAATGTTGCAAATTAGGCACACATGTGATGAGTCTAGGATCACTTGTAACTTTAGCTATGTTACATTGTGTCCGAATACTCAGTGCCAATAAAGTTTTGTGCGATCAAGATCTGCCACGCATGCGCATCGATGACTTCCCGAAAGCTACTGGTCCTCGAGGGTACCCGTAGCTGAACGGAACTCCGTGTCGTTGTGCGCATGCGCGACGGCGTTTTTGGCGCGAAGATAGAAGATTTCCGAAGATTTAAAAGAGAAGCCGGCTGAGAAGTAGCAGCATCCACAGCTCCTGAGGAAGTCCCGAAAGGCGCGGGACGAAACGCGTTGAGCCTGTTTTTCATTTTTACTGCAGTCCAGAGACCGCCCACTTCACCATCACGATTACACTAATAAGCAGCAAGTATATTCAGCCCATAGAGTCGCGACCTAGGGTTTTTTGGTAACATCTTTATACTTGTGAGCTAGTGGTTGGTGATTGTGGCTTTTAGTATTGGTCTTGTAATTGTACTGTTTTACAATCATGAATTTTATATGAATTGTTATTAATAAATTTGTAATTTTTTTACACTATATTCTTTTTGTCACAGTGATTAGCGCCCTCAATAGGGGAGACTGATACTCTCCCCTCCTCTATTTTCTAGTTTTTGTCTATAGGCTTTTTGGGGTGTGCCTATTATGAGTGGCAGCTTTTCTACTGTTGGATTTATCTGTAGAGCCTAGAGTCTGGATCTCCCTCTCATTTTTGTATAACACTGTATGTTCCTTGTGTATAAATGTCTTTTCAGTCTGTTCTTTTTTTGTTGTTGCTTTTTTTATCATCCCAGATCTGTTGTTTTTTCAAAACTTACAACTTTAATCTCTTCTGTCTGTCCGGTGGTTATTTTTTTTTTTTATTATTTATTTTTTTTTTTTGATTATTGATTAAATGAAAAATGCAAATTGTATATATTTGCACAATATACATTTTTTATGTTCATCTGAAAAGCAATATACACACACAACTGCTGAATTTCATACCTTTATGTGTTAACTTTGCATCCCATGTTTTAAATTAATATTATGCTAATACTTTCTCAAACAAAAGTTTTTGGTAGTTAAGAGGTTAAGAGGAAAACAAGAATCAAAGACATGGTAGAGTATTCAATAAATAGTAGTGTCTGGAAATGTAGGTCAAAACAGCCAAAAGAAAAAAATAATTTGAAAATACAAAAATTGAGACTTTCCAAAATCTGTTTTAAGCTGCATTTTTCAATGATTCAATGATTTACTATTTTAGAAATATACCCATTAGACAGAGAAAGAAAAGTCAGAGGAGACTTAGGAAAAAAAATAAAAATGGAGACGAGATTTAGAAAAGGAGACAGGTCGGAGAAAATTAGAAACAAAAACTTAGAGGCTGGCGCAGAGAGCTGTAGGAATGTAATATGGATTTTTAGTGAAGGAAGTCTGATGCAGTGCGAGACTCGTTCAAGAAACACACAGCTACATTGGAATGAATATATTAAGTTTTTGTTACTAGGTTGAACTACACTGTTCACAATCCATAGCACAATGTCCATAATTGTTCTTATATTGCCAAACTATATTGCCAAAGTTCTAAAGTAAATGTTGGTGCTAATAAAAATAAAATAAATGCTAATAATAAATAATACTAATATTAAAAATAACAGAGCAGATACAATTATTCATTTTATTGTTATTGGTATTTTATTTATATAGCGCCAGCTTATTCCGCAGCGCTTTACAATGAAAGGGGAATTAGCATATTTTATATAGGGTGGAATACGGCAGGGTCACTGGCAAACAAAGAGATGACAAATAGCACACAGAGACGGCTGAGAGAGGATATACATATTTATACATTTTACATACACAGTAATTGCAATAGGGATTCCAAGGATCGGTATGAGCACCTTATAGGCTGGTTAGACCAGTGGTAATGTAGCTGTTTCAGAACCAGATGGCTCAGGTTTGATTCCTGATCAGACCACCACAACAATTGGTGTCTCAAGGCTAGACACATAATGAGATATACTGCTTACCTTAAAATTCTCATAGATTGTATGCTTGTTTAAGCAGAGCCTCATCACCTCTAAAATATATCTGTTCTATAACTGCAAAGAGCAACAGAACATGTGCTGTAAAGCTGCTAATAATATTAACAATATACTAATGTAGTGGTTATGGTGAAACCGTTTAAGGTAGAGTGATGAAAACTGCAAGTCACCTAGATACCCATAGCCTGACTCCATTACTCTTCTAATGCAGCATTTATATGTTTGGATAGTCTTAGAAAGATGAGTGCATCAGCCAATAGGCTATCACTGTAATATTGTGTACATAGTACCAGGGGTCCAATGTTTGTAGTATACTCTTAACACAGTCCTATTTTGGACTTTTGATTCTTATTACTTATTAAAAGTTAAGTCTTATTTCAGATATTGTTTCATTCATACAGTATTCCATCTTATCCTGCATCCTCCTCTTTCGCTTTTTGTTTATTGTCTACAACAGGGATAACCCCCCCTCCCCACCCCCTCTGGAGGTATGCATAGGCTTTAATTAATTTATTTCTGTTCTTTCCTTTTTCTTTTCTTTTCTGTACAAGTCTAATATGAGCTGATAGATCGCTGCACAAAGCACCCCCAATTGTGGTGAAAAGCATGGAGATCAATGTCGAGGAGTGTTTTTTTTTTCTTAAAGTTCTTAAAAGACAATTCTGAACATTATTACCACTACATCAACTGAAGTGGTTATGGTGCTAGGGATATATTGTGGCATCCTCCATTTTTGGCACTCCATCTTTTTTAGCAGTTTGATGGTTCCCATAGACTACCCTATCCTCAGCCGCATTGATAATGTGGAAGCTACACTTCGATACCTTGTCTGGAATGATAGGCAGAGAGAACTGGGTTAACATGCCGCCAGAACTCTAAACAGGAAACTGTACTTTCAGACTGATCATTTCCATAAGAAAATCCTGAGAATTAAATAAGCTACACAATGGATTAAGAATAGTCCAGGAGACAAGCATATGATACTACTAATCAAGTAAAAGACATACAGGGTTATTCACAAATGTGACAATTCAAGGTGAATTCAAAGCGCATTTCCAATTTAAGGACAAAATAGACAAATTGGAAAAACCCTTTAAGTCAATTTTGCCTACAGTTTGTCTATTTTCACTTTAAATTTGAAATTCAGTTTGAATTCACCTTTAATTCTCACTTTAGTGAATAACTCTGAATATAATACAATTAATTAAACAAACTCATTGGGTGTGGGTGAACTTTCAACATAGGCTACAAGCAGGGCCGGACTGGGGACACGAAGCAGCCCTGGAAAAAAAATCTATGGCAGCCACATAAGTCATTGTGCTATGTAGTGTGTGTTATATAACACACACTACATAGCATATATACACACACATATCTATATATACACCGGTGTATGTATGTGTATATATATATATATATATATATATATATATATATATATATATATATATATATATATATATATATTATTGGAATATTTCTTTTTCAATTCAAAATATTAGTCCTTTTAGGGTAATTAAATTATACAGTAAAGTATACTGACATGCATACACAGACAATCTTATGCACACAAATAGGCTCATTGACAGACAATCTCAATGACACACACAGACAAGGTTACTGGTACACACACAAATGTAGTACAGACAAACTCTGATACACACACAAGCTTCCTACAGACAAGCTCACTGCACACACATGCTCACCACAGACAGGAGCAGACACACCCATGCTCCCTACAGACAAGCTCACTAAAACACACACGATCCCTACAGACAAGCTCACTGACACACATAAAAGCTCACTCACTAGCAGGCACATACACAAACTCACTAGCAGGTGCACACACACAGAAGCTCACTCACTAGCAGATGCGCGCACACACACACAGAGAAGCTCACTCACACACTAGCAGATGCACATACACAAAGACATCCACACACACAGTGGCAGGCACCCCCCCACACACACAGAGGCAGGCACCCCCACACACACACACACACACACAGAGGCAGACATCCACACACACACAGAGGCAGGCAGACAGCCACACACACACACCAAAAGCCACACACACACACACACACGGGCAGACAGTCAAACACACACAGGCAGATAGCCACACACTCACACAAGCAGATAGTCATACACACACAGGCAGATAGCCACACACTCTCACACACACACACACGGGCAGACAGTCATACATACACACAGAGGCAGATAGTCACACACACACACACACAGTCACAAACTCACAGGCAGTGTCACACACACACACACACACACACAGGCAGACAGTCATACATACACACACACAGAGGCAGACAGTCACACACAGACAATGTCACACACACACACACACAGGCAGAAAGTCATACATACACACACACAGAGGCAGACAGTCACACGCACACAGGCAGTGTCTCACACACAGGCAAACAGACAGTCATACATACACACAGAGGCAGGCAGTCACACACACACACACAGACAGTCACACACACACACACACACACATGCAGACAGTCATACATACACACAGAGGCAGACAGTGACACACACACAGACAGTGTCACACACACACAGGAAGACAGTCATACATACACACAGAGGCAGACAGTGTCACACACACACACACACACACAGGCAGACAGTCATACATACACACAGAGGCAGACAGTGTCACACACACAGAGGCAGACAGTCACACACACACTGGCAGTGTCACACACACAGGCAGACAGACAGTCATACATACACACAGAGGCAGACAGTTACACACAGACACACAGACACACACACAGGCAATCACACACAGACACACTGACCTGCTTCTTACCTACACATCCCTTGGAGCTCCTGGAGTCTGGGTGTTGGGGAAGCCGGGACTCCTTTCTGCTTCCCATGCTGCATTAACCAGGCCCCCCACCGCACGCTAAGCCCCGCCCCTAAAGCACACTAGGCTCTGCCCCGCCGCAGGCTAAGCCCCGCAACCACCGCAAATATTTTTATGATCATGGCCGGCCATGTGTGAGCTGTGCCGGCCGCCTGGCTCCCCTTGCTCCCATGGGGTCCTGTCCACAGCTCACACATGTCTGGCCGGGATCACAGGAGCCTCTTCAGTTCTCAATGGGGCTGTCAGCCCACCAGAAAATTTCCCGGTATACCGACAGCCACACAAACACACACACACCAAAAGCCACACACACACACACACAGGCAGACAGTCAAAGACACACAGGCAGATAACCACACACTCACACAAGCAGATAGTCATACACACACAGGCAGATAGCCACACACTCTCACACACACACACAGGCAGACAGTCATACATACACACAGAGGCAGACAGTCACACACACACAGGCAGACAGTCATACATACAAACACACAGAGGCAGATAGTCACACACAGACAATTTCACACACACACACAGGCAGACAGTCATACATACACACAGAGGCAGACAGTCACACGCACACAGACAGTGTCTCACACACAGGCAGACAGACAGTCATACATACACACACACAGAGGCAGACAGTAACACACACACACAGACAGTCACACACACACACACACACACACACAGGCAGACAGTCATACATACACGCACACAGAGGCAGACAGTCACACACAGACAGTGTCACACACAGGCAGACAGTCGTACATACACACAGAGGCAGACAGTCACACACACACACAGACACTGTCTCACACACAGAGGCAGACAGTCACACACACACAGACAGACAGTGTCACACACACACACCCAGGCAGACAGTCATACATACACACACAGACAGTCACACACTCACAGGCAGTGTGTCACGTCTAAACATTTGTTATGAAGGAACACAACTGCAGATTTCTTATAGTTTGAATATTTATTATCAAAAGTAAAAGGTATTGACTTTAAGTCCAATTACAGGTACTGTAGCTTTAATTAATAAACGATAACTGAAGTCCACAATTACAGGCACTGTAGCTTTAAGTAGTAAACGATAACTGAAGTCCACAATTACAGGCACTGTAGCTTTAAGTAGTAAACGATAACTGAAGTCCACAATTATAGGCACTGTAGCTTTAAGTAGTAAACGGTAGTAATTAGCAGACACTGAATCAGAAAGAGTCTCTTTAGTAGTATTAATGAATTAGGTGATAAGAAGTTACAATAGCTGTTCCATAGACTTTAACTGAAGCAATATAGATGCCGCTAACTGAGACAAAGTATGAGTTGAAGTTAGCTGTAACGGTTTTGTTTTATCGAAGGACTTTGAAGACAGGAAATAACAGCTTTGAAAGGTAACGCTTATCACAGAGGTTTTACTTAGCTTCCGGCACATAGAACACTGGTTCCCGAGATCTCCTCAGAGGTGGTTATCCTGGAAGGAGAGAGTTCAGCTTTAGTCGTGGAAGAGGAGAGGTGAAGGGAACTTAAAGTCTTCTAGTCCGGTCCGGTAACAGAGGACTTTCACAACGATGTTGTAGCCGGTTCGTGAGTACGGAACGTAGTTCAATAATCCAGCGTCGATCAGCTGGTGCGGTCGGACTAAATAGGGAGACTGTGTCATAAAGGGGTGTGGCTAAGCTCCGTGGAACCAGGAAGTAAGAGGATACCATAGTTAAGGCATGACAGTACCCCCTCCTTAATGAGCAACCTCTGGGTGCTATTGACTTGGTTTAGAAGGGTAACGCTTGTGAAATTTGGAAATCAATTTGTCAGCATGAACGACAGAGGAGTTTTCCCATGTATCTTCATCAATTCCATATCCTTTCCATCTGATGAGGTATTGTAAAGAGCCACGATGGATCCTTGAATCCAGTATACTTTGAATTTCGTATTCTTCTTCGCCCTGGACCAATATGGGATCAGGAGAAGTAGTGACATTTCTTTGGAAAGGGTCAGGATGATGAGGCTTTAGCAAGGACACATGAAAAACAGGATGTAGCTTCAAAGTAGGTGGAAGTTTCAATTTAACAACATTACGGTTGATAACCGATAGTATCGGAAAAGGACCAAGGAAGAGGGAACTTAACTTCTTTGATGGACGGTTTGTAGAGATGTTCTTTGAGGAAAGCCAGACAAGATCACCGATTTTATAAGAGGGTGAAGGTTGTCTTTTTGTATCAAAAAACTTCTTTTGATTGGAGGAGGCCAATTCCAGATTTTCATGTAATTTCTTGAATAAAGAGGACATATGAGAGATTTGATTCGAATCGGAGAGATTAGATGAAGAAACTGTCTGAGCAGGAAATGAGGAAGGATGAAATCCATAATTGGATATGAATGGAGTCATTTTGCTGCTGGTATGAAAAGAGTTATTGTATGCGAATTCTGCCATGGGTAACCATGTTATCCAATCGTCTTGTAAGTGCGAGCAATAACAGCGTAGATATTGTTCTAAGCATTGGTTGACTCTTTCAGTTTGTCCATCTGTTTGAGGATGATATGCAGATGATAGTTTACGTTGGATATGAAGAGTGGCACATAATGCATTCCAGAATTTGGAGGTAAATTGAGTTCCTCGGTCTGAAATGATATCGTCTGGCAGTCCATGAAGTTTAACTATGTTGTCAAGAAATATTTTTGAAAGTTCAGAAGATGAGGGTAACTTCTTTAAAGGAATAAAATGAGACATTTTCGTGAAGCGGTCTACTACCACTAAAATGGTGGTATGATGATGAGAAGGAGGTAATTCCACCATGAAGTCCATAGAAATGGATTGCCAAGGTCGTTCAGGAATCGGTAAATTCAATAATTGACCGAATGGTTGTTGATGGACATGTTTGGATCTTTGGCATACAGAACAAGATTTGACATAAGATTCAATAGTTTGGTCTTGACGAGGCCACCAATAGTATCTTTTAGACAATTCAAGGGTCTTTTTTATACCTGGATGACCTGCCAGAGGAGAATCATGAATAAATTCGAGTACTTTAGTTCTGAAAGAGGGAGGTACGTAAATCCGGTCTTTAAAATAGTAGAGACCGTTTTTCTTGGATAATTTAATTGATTTAGGAAGTTCAAGAGCATCATCACTGAGACCTTTAATGTCGTCAATAAGAGAAGATAAGATTCCAATAACTGTAGACGGAGGAGGTTCAATTTTAGTGTCTTTATGGATCCTGGAAAGGGCATCAGCCTTTTTGTTTCTAGACCCAGGTCTAAAGACTATTTGGAAGTTGAACCGGGAGAAAAAGAGATTCCATCTTACTTGTCGAGCAGACAGTGTTTTATTGGAGTGAAGATATTCGAGATTTTTATGGTCAGTATATATGATTAAAGAGTTCTGAGCACCTTCAAGAAGGTGTCTCCAGGTTTCTAAAGCCACTTTGATACTTAATAATTCTTTTTCCCCTGTAGGATAATTCTTTTCGGCAGGAGATACTGATCGTGAGAAGAAGGCGACAGGATGAAGAGGTTCTTGAGGAGTTTTGTGTTGAGAAAGGACAGCTCCAATTGCAAATTCCGAAGCATCCGTTTCAAGGACATAAAGATATGAAGGATTTGGAAGTTGAAGAACAGGAGCTGTTGTGAACTTTCTCTTTAATTCATTGAAGGCAGTTTGAGCCTTCTCGTTCCAATTGAAGGGATGTTTTTTACTGTTAAGTTGATTGAGTGGGTGAGCTATCTCAGAGTAGTTTTTAATAAATTTTCTGTAGAAGTTGGCGAACCCTAGAAATCGCTGTAATTCTTTTACTGTAGAGGGAACAGGCCAGTTGATGATACAATCGACTTTTGAATTATCCATACCTATTGAATGAGGGGAAATAACATAACCTAAAAAGGTTATTTCTTTGACGTGAAATATACATTTTTCGGGTTTAGCGAATAGTTTGTGAGTTCTGAGTCTGGATAACACCCATCTGACATGTTTTTTGTGTTCATCAGGAGTGTTGGAGTATATGAGAATATCATCTAAATAAATGATGACACAGACGTCCAATAAGTCTCTAAAGATATCATTTATGAAATGTTGAAAAGTTGCAGGGGCGTTGCAGAGGCCAAAAGACATCACCAGATATTCAAAGAGGCCATATCTTGTTCGGAAAGCAGTTTTCCATTCATCATTAGCCTTTATCCTGATGAGATTATATGCCCCGCGAAGGTCAAGCTTGGTGTAGATGGTAGCAGTTTTCAATCGTTCAACCAGTTCATTAATGAGGGGAAGAGGATAACGATTTTTAACTGTTATTTTGTTTAAGGCTCTGTAATCAATGATAGGACGTATCGTCTGGTCTTTGTTTCTCACAAAAAACATACTTGAGGCAGCAGGTGAGCTAGAGGGTCTAATGAACCCTTTCCAAAGGTTTTCATCCAGATATTCTTTGAGAATTTGCAATTCAGCCTCAGAGAGAGGGTAGATGTGCCCAAAAGGTACTGGGGCACCAGGTATGAGGTCTATAGGACAATCGTAGGAACGATGAGGTGGGAGCGTTTCAGCTTCTTTTTTACTGAATACATCTGAAAAGTCTGAATAACAAGAAGGTATAGTTGGTTCTTTGGAGATCTGAAGAATAGGAATTTGCTGTAAACATGTTTCTTTACAATAATGTGAGTTAAAGGTGATAGAGAAAGGAGACCATGAAATTTGAGGGTTGTGGTTCCTTAACCAATTGATCCCTATTATAACGGGATAGAGAGGTGATGGAATAACATCAAATACTAGAAATTCAGTATGAATTTGATTGGTGGTTACCTTTAGAGGGATGGTTTCATGAAGAATCGGTCCCGAGGATATAAGGGAGCCGTCAATCACTTTAATAGGAACAGAAATGGCTTTTCGAACACAAGGAATTTTATTCTTTGTTACAAAGGTTGAATCGATGAATACTCCATGTGCACCAGAATCGATGATAGCTTCAGTCACAATTCTCACCTTGTCCCACTGTAGTATAAGAGATATAGGAGTGAACGGAGTGGTTGGTGTAGAAGGGAGCGCACTGAAGATCGCAGGGTTATAGGCTTGCCTACCGGTCTTTGTCCGTTTTAATAAGGGACAATCAGAAACCAAATGATCTTGAGAGGCACAATATATGCATAGGTTTAATTGACGTCTTCGGTTCTTCTCTTCAGGAGTGAGAGGACTTCTTATTACCCCTATTTCCATAGGTTCACTTGGTAAGGAAGTCTTTTCTGGAGCTTTTGAGGGAGTGACAGGTTTGCAGTCTTTAGAATGTAAAAGGGCTTTTTCGGCCTTTCTTTCTCTTAATCTTCTGTCAATACTGATTGATAAGTATATTAGAGCGTTCAAAGTAGTAGGGAGTTCTGTTCTAGATAGTTCGTCTTTTACAGCTTCAGATAAACCAATTCGAAATTGGTTGCGCAATGTGATGTCATTCCATTGCGTTTCTACTGCCCATCTTTTAAACTCAGCAATGTAATCTTCAACGGGTCGATGCCTTTGCTGTAGTGTTCTGATTGTTAAATCAGCTGTTGCTTGTTTGTTAGGATCTTCATAGAGAAGAGACATGGCTTCAAGAAAGTCATCCAGTGAACCTAAGATGGGGTCATCATTGTCCAAAAAGGTATGGGCCCAGAACATAGGTTCACCTCTTAGAAAGGAAATAACTGAGAAAACCTTAGATCTTTCTGTGGGATAAGATCTAGGTTTTAAAGCAATCAATAATTTGCAGGAATAAAAAAACTCCTTATATTTGGAACGATCACCATAGAATTTTTCAGGGTTACATACAGCAGGATTGCTAAGTGAGTGCAGAACAGTATGAGGAGGATGAGTCTGTAAGTCTTTGACATAAGTGAGAATTCTTTCGTTAGTAACTTGCAGGTCTTGCACACCTTGGGCTAGTGTATTAACTCTTTGATTCAGCGTAGTTATCGTGGAATCGAAATCTGCTGGATCCATTACAATGGCTGGATTATTCTGTCACGTCTAAACATTTGTTATGAAGGAACACAACTGCAGATTTCTTATAGTTTGAATATTTATTATCAAAAGTAAAAGGTATTGACTTTAAGTCCAATTACAGGTACTGTAGCTTTAATTAATAAACGATAACTGAAGTCCACAATTACAGGCACTGTAGCTTTAAGTAGTAAACGATAACTGAAGTCCACAATTACAGGCACTGTAGCTTTAAGTAGTAAACGATAACTGAAGTCCACAATTATAGGCACTGTAGCTTTAAGTAGTAAACGGTAGTAATTAGCAGACACTGAATCAGAAAGAGTCTCTTTAGTAGTATTAATGAATTAGGTGATAAGAAGTTACAATAGCTGTTCCATAGACTTTAACTGAAGCAATATAGATGCCGCTAACTGAGACAAAGTATGAGTTGAAGTTAGCTGTAACGGTTTTGTTTTATCGAAGGACTTTGAAGACAGGAAATAACAGCTTTGAAAGGTAACGCTTATCACAGAGGTTTTACTTAGCTTCCGGCACATAGAACACTGGTTCCCGAGATCTCCTCAGAGGCGGTTATCCTGGAAGGAGAGAGTTCAGCTTTAGTCGTGGAAGAGGAGAGGTGAAGGGAACTTAAAGTCTTCTAGTCTGGTCCGGTAACAGAGGGCTTTCACAACGATGTTGTAGCCGGTTCGTGAGTACGGAACGTAGTTCAATAATCCAGCGTCGATCAGCTGGTGCGGTCGGACTAAATAGGGAGACCGTGTCATAAAGGGGTGTGGCTAAGCTCCGTGGAACCAGGAAGTAAGAGGATACCATAGTCAAGGCATGACACAGTGTCACACACACACACACAGGCAGACAGTCGTACATTCACACAAACACACAGAGGCAGACAGTCACACACACACACACACACAGACAGTCACACACTCACAGGCAGTGTCACACACACACACACACACACACAGGCAGACAGTCATACATACACACAGAGGCAGAAAGTCACACACACACACACACACACACACACAGACAGTGTCACACACACACACAGGCAGACAGTCATACATACACACAGAGGCAGACAGTGTCACACACACACACACACACACACACAGACAGTGTCACACACACAGGCAGACAGACAGTCATACATACACACAGAGGCAGACAGTCACACACACACACACACACACACACAGACACACACAGACACACACACACATAGGCAATCACACACAGACACACTGACCTGCTTCTTACCTCCACATCCCTTGGAGCTCCTAGAGGCTGGGTGTTGGGGAAGCAGGGACTCCTTCCTGCTTCCCATGCTGCATTAACCAGGCCCCCCGCTGCACGCTAAGCCCGGCCCCCGACGCACGCTAGGTTCTGCGCCCGACGCACGCTAAGCCCCGCCCCCGCCGCAAATAGTTTTTTATGATCATGGCCGGCCATGTGTGAGCTGTGCTGGCCGGCTTGCTCCCCATGCTCCCATGGGGTCCTGTGTAGCCGCACAGCTCACACATGGACGGCCGGGATCACAGGAGCCTGTTCAGTTCTGAATGGGGCTGTCAGCCCACCGGGAAATTTCCCGGTATCCCGATGGGCCAGTCCAGCCCTGGCTACAAGTAAGGGATAAATGTGTAGAAATATGTAGCAATCTTTTGTCCAAGTCAGGTCTAAGTTCTAAACTGAAGACAAGGAAACGAGACACCGGTTAATTGTTGTGACCCAAGTCTGGAGTTCAAACGAAAGCCCACATGCAGGGAATATACCAATAAGGGATCCACAACAAATGAAACAACAGGTTTTATTTACCTGTTAACACAGAAATGCAACTGTTTGGAAACAGGTAACTTTGAACTCAACTCTTGGAAACAGGTAGGGAATGCACAGGAACTGTCTCAGATACTGTATTCTAAACTGACAATTCAGGTAAGGGCAATATGTAGTGATGTCCCGAACTGTTATCTGCAGTTAAGGCGAGGTAGTCTGCCACCTGTCGGTCGAGTCGTTCTCTGAGGGTGGACCCCGAAGGGCTGTGGCGATGCGTAGGACTTAAAAAGCTCTGCATGTCCTCCATCAACAACACGTCTGTAAAGCATCCTGTCCTTGCCGGCGTGGTCGTGGGAGGAGGAGGATTACCTTAACCTCTTCCCCTGTTAGATTCCCGTTGTGCTGTGACATCACCCTTATACGCTGTGTAAAGCATACTTTTTAATTGATTTTGGAACTGCTGCATCCTTTCCGACTTGCCGTAATTCGGTAACATTTCAGGCACTTTCTGCTTATACCGGGGGTCTTGTAGCGGGACATCCAGTACAGGTCGTTCTCCTTCAGCCTTTTTATATGAGGGTCCCTCAACAGGCACGACAGCATGAAAGACCCCATTTGCACAAGGTTGGATGCCGAGCTACTCATTTCCCTTTCCTCCTCCTCAGTGATCTCAATGAAGGTATGTTCTTCCCCCCAGCCACGTACAACACCACGGGTACCAGATAGGTGACAACGAGCACCCTGGGATGCCTGTTGTGGTTGGTCTTCCTCCTCCTCCTCAAAGCCACATTCCTCCTCTGACTCCTCTTCCTCACAATCCTCTTCCAGCGTTGCCGCAGGTCCAGCAAGCGATTCTGTTAAGGCTGTTTCTGGTGGTGATGGTGACCACAACTCTTCCTCTTCCTCTTCACGCTGATCTACGGCCTAATCCAGCACTCTTCACAGGGCATGCTCCAGGAAGAAAACAAATGGTATGATGTCGCTGATGGTGCCTTCGGTTCGACTGACTAGGTTTGTCACCTCCTCAAAAGGACGAATGAGCCTACAGGCATTGTGCATGAGCGTCCAGTAACGTGGCAAAAAAATTCCCAGCTCCCCAGAGGCTGTCCTAGCACCCCGGTCATACAAATATTCATTAACGGCTTTTTCTTGTTGGAGCAGGCGGTCAAACATTAGGAGTGTTGAATTCCAACGTGTAGGGCTGTCGCAAATCAAGCGCCTCACTGGCATGTTGTTTCACCGCTGGATAATTGCAAAGTGCGCCATGGCCGTGTAGGAACGCCAGAAATGGCCACACACCTTCCTGGCCTGCTTCAGGACGTCCTGTAAGCCTGTGTACTTATGCACAAAGCGTTGTACGATCAGATTACACAGGGTCACTTGGCATGTGTCAACTTGCCCAACTTCAATGCCGCCAACAAATTTGTTCCGTTGTCACAAACCACTTTGCCGATATCCAGTTGCTGCGGAGTCAGCCACTTTTCCACCTGTGCGTTCAGGGCTGTCAGGATCGGACAGGGATCCAACACGCAGAGTACAAACAGTAGCCAGATACGTATACCGGACCTTAGAATGGCCGGACTAACGTAAGTAGTACAGTAAAGAATGGTCAAAGACAAGCCGAGGTCGAGGGTAACAGAAGACAGGTAAGCGAGAGACAAGCCGAATCAAGGGTAACAGAGATAAGCAGAGTAAGGTAAACAAGCCGGGTCAAAACCAAAAGGGATAATAGAATACACAAGCACTGAGTGACTAGAACAAGCTAGAACCACGACAGGGCAATGAGCTAATGAAAGAAGCTCTGTTAAATACCCTGTTCAGAGCAGTAACCACGCCTCCAAGGCGTCCTGATTGGTCCTGCAGCCATTGACTGACAGGTTGTTCCGGGGGAGTGTCCTGATGACTACTTCCTGCCTAGATGCTGTAAAAGGCAGTCACTCCCTCGCGACCGGCCTAGCATGACCGGATAGACCGCGGGGAAGGGAGCCATCAGACCGTCTGGATGGAGGAACAGCTAAGTCTCTACCTCTTTCGGAGGTAGAGACCACAGGTACCCTGACAGTACCCCCCCTCTCAGATACGCCCACCGGGCGGAATGAACCGGGACGAGATGGGAAGCGAGAGTGATACGCCCTGCGGAGACGGGGAGCATGAACATCCTCCTGAGGTACCCAACTCCTCTCCTCAGGACCATATCCCTTCCAATCAACCAGATATTGTACTCTCCCCCGGGAGATTCGAGAATCAATAATAGAGTTAACCTCATACTCCTCCTGACCCTCCACCTGAACGGGGCGAGGAGGGGCTATTGTGGAAGAAAATCTGTTACATATGAGTGGTTTCAGCAATGAAACGTGAAACGAGTTCGGGATGCGTAAGGTATTAGGAAGAGCTAAACGATACGCAACTGGATTGATACGGGTCAGCACCCTGTAGGGTCCAATATAACGAGGAGCGAACTTCATGGAGGGCACTTTTAAACGGATGTTCCTCGTGCTCAGCCATACCCTATCACCTGGAACAAAGACCGGAGCCGCCCTTCTACGTTTATCAGCGTGTTTCTTGACCAACATAGAGTTGTGCACAAGGATTTGTCGAGTTTGATCCCACAACTTCCTCAAATTGGCAACATGAACATCAACCGACGGCACCCCCTGGGAAGGGGAATCCGAAGGAAGAATAGACGGATGAAAACCATAATTCATGAAGAAGGGGCTTGAATGAGTAGAATCGCAAACGAGATTGTTGTGTGCAAACTCCGCCCAAGGAATCAAACCGACCCAATCATCCTGGTGTTCAGAAACAAAGCATCGTAAATATTGTTCGATTTTCTGGTTGGTACGTTCAGCAGCTCCGTTAGACTGAGGATGATAGGCAGAAGAAAAGTTTAATTTAATACCAAGTTGAGAGCAGAAGGACCTCCAAAAGCGGGAAACAAATTGGGAGCCTCTGTCCGATACAATTTGAGAGGGTATCCCATGTAGACGAAAAATCTCCTTAGCGAATATCTCTGCCAATTCGGGAGAAGACGGGAGTTTAGGCAGGGGAATGAAGTGTGCCATCTTAGTAAACCTGTCAACCACGGTGAGGATAACAGTCTGTCTTTTAGAGATAGGTAGATCGACAATAAAGTCCATGGCCAAACAGGACCATGGTTTCTCTGGAACCTCCAAGGGGTGCAGGAATCCACATGGAAGCGTATGGGGTTGTTTGGTTTTAGTACAAACTTCACATGCAGCGATGAACTCCTCAATATCCCTCCGTAAAGCAGGCCACCAGAAGTCCTTAGAGATCAACGCGTAAGTTTTGCGAATACCAGGATGTCCCGCCATCTTGCTATTATGTAAACACTGTAACAGTTCCAGTTGAAGAGCAGGAGGAACGAAATGACGGCCCGCAGGAGTCTGTTTAGGTGCTAGATGTTGCAACTTAATGATCTCGGCCAGTAATGGAGAATGAATCCTGAGATTCGTATTAGCAATGATATTGCATTTCGGAACTATAGAAGAAAGAACTGGTTCAGGTACAGTAGAAGGTTCATATTGGCGAGATAATGCATCGGCTTTAGAGTTTTTAGAACCAGGTCTGTAAGTCAGTACATAATTGAAGTGAGTCAGGAATAAGGACCAACGAGCTTGTCTAGAGGATAAGCGCTTAGCCTCCCCAATATAGGACAAGTTTTTGTGGTCCGTCAAAATCGTAATAGGGTGTAGGGTCCCCTCCAACAAATGTCTCCACTCCTTTAAGGCTTTAATGACTGCTAACAGTTCCCTTTCCCCGATGTCATATCTGCTCTCAGGCCCAGAAAATTTCTTAGAGAAAAAACCACAAGGGTGTAACGGTTTATCCACCCCTAACCTTTGAGACAGAACAGCCCCAACTGCTGTCTCAGAGGCATCGACCTCGAGCAAGAAAGGCAGAGTCGTATCAGGATGGACTAGAATGGGAGCCGAGGCAAAAAGTTCCTTGAGAGTCTTGAAAGCACCAAGAGCTTCCTTAGACCAGAACTTAGTATCAGCCCCTTGTTTGGTCATATTGGTAATAGGCGCAATGATAGAGGAGTATCCTTTAATGAAGCGCCTATAGTAGTTGGAAAAACCAATAAACCTTTGGATAGCCTTGAGTCCTTTGGGCAAGGGCCAGTCTAAAATAGATTGGAGTTTTACAGGATCCATTTTAAAACCCTCCCCAGAAATCACGTATCCAAGAAAGTCTACCTGAGACTGATCAAAACTGCACTTTTCCAATTTGCAATATAGACCATGTTGCAGCAGCTTGTGTAATACCTTTCTGACCTGTCTATGGTGAGTCTCAATCTCCTTAGAGTGTATTAGTATGTCGTCCAGGTAAACAATAACACAATCATGCTGAAACTCCCTAAGTACCTCATTAATCAAATCTTGAAATACTGCAGGAGCATTGCATAGTCCAAATGGCATAACAGTGTATTCGTAATGGCCATACCGGGTATTGAATGCCGTCATCCACTCGTGACCTTGCTGGATTCTCACCAAATTGTAAGCCCCTCTGAGATCTAACTTGGTGAAGATTTTGGAGCCCTTAAGACGATCAAATAACTCGGTAATCAGTGGGATAGGATAGGCATTTCTGACAGTTATTTTATTCAAGCCTCGGTAATCGATACAAGGTCTCAGCGTGCCATCCTTCTTCTTAATGAAAAAGAACCCAGCCCCGGCCGGAGAAGAAGACCTCCTGATGAATCCCTTTTCTAAATTCTCCCGAATATACTCCTCTAGAACCGAGTTTTCCTGAACAGACAAAGGATATACATGGCCCCTCGGAGGCATAGTGCCGGGTAGCAGCTTAATCTTACAGTCAAATGACCTGTGTGGAGGCAAAGAATCGGCATTCTTCTTGTCAAACACTGCCCTTAAGTCTAGGTAAAGGTCTGGTATTTGTCTTTCTGTGGACTGAGTAGGATTCTCCGGTATGTTAATATTAGCTAATGGAGAAACCTTGCACAAACACCGATCCTGGCAGCCCTGGCCCCACGAGAGTATCTCTCCTAACTCCCAATCGATAATAGGGTTATGTTTTTTCAACCATGGGTACCCCAGAACTATGGGAACGGAAGGAGACGAAATGAGCAGAAGAGATAAATTCTCCACGTGTAGGATACCAACATTTAAATCAATGGGTATGGTCTCACGAAAGATAACAGGGTCTAGTAGTGGTCTACCATCTATGGCCTCAACGGCCAAAGGTGTCTCCCTTAGCTGGGATGGAAAATTGTTCTTACTAGCAAAGACTTGGTCGATAAAATTCTCAGCAGCACCGGAATCTATCAATGCCATAGCCCTTACTACTTCCTTCCCCCAAGTTAAGGAAACTGGTAGCAGAAGCCTGTGATCCTTATAATTAGGAGTAGAGGACAAAATAGAAACACCCAAGGCCTGTCCTCTAGAGGGACTTAGGTGCGAGCGTTTCCCGGGCGGTTAGAACAGTTCGAGAGTAAATGACCCTTGGCTCCACAATACATACACAAACCCTCTCTTCTCCTGTGCTGTCTTTCCTCCTCAGAGAGGCGGGTATACCCTATCTGCATAGGTTCAGTAAGCAAAGATATCGTGGAGTCAGGACTTGGAAAAGCAGGAGCTAACCTAAAAGAAGGTCTCTGGTTCCTCTCTCGAGTGTTCTGTCTCTCTCTTAGACGTTCATCTATACGAGAGATGAACGAAATTAAATCCTCTAAATTCTCAGGGAGTTCTCTGGTAGCAACCTCATCAAGGATTACATCAGATAGGCCATTCAAAAATACATCCATATACGCCTGCTCATTCCACTTGATTTCTGCCGCCAGAGACCTGAACTCTAGTGCATAATCCACCAGTGTTCGGTTCTCCTGTCTCAGGCGCAACAGTAATCTGGCTGCATTAACCTTTCTACCTGGAGGGTCAAATGTTCTTCTAAAAGCAGCTACAAATGCGTTATAGTTATAAACTAATGGGTTATCGTTCTCCCATAGTGGGTTGGCCCATCTCAGAGCTTTCTCAATGAGTAGGGTGATAATAAATCCTACTTTTGCCCTATCTGTAGGATAAGAGCGAGGTTGCAATTCAAAGTGGATACTAATTTGGTTTAAAAAACCACGACACTTCTCAGGAGCCCCACCATAGCGTACTGGGGGGGTAATGCAAGAAGAAGCACCCACTGTGGTTACCTCTAGACCTGAACAGACAGGAGAAACAGGGGTATTACGTATCTCCTCTGGTGGGTTATTGGCACAAGCTAATAGAGCCTGTAGCGCAAGCGCCATCTGATCCATTCTGTGATCCATGGCTTCAAACCTAGGATCAGGAGCAGCCAGCTGACTGTTTGTACTTGCAGGATCCATTGGCCCTGTCGTAATGTCAGGATCGGACAGGGATCCAACACGCAGAGTACAAACAGTAGCCAGATACGTATACCGGACCTTAGAATGGCCGGCCTAACGTAAGTAGTACAGTAAAGAATGGTCAAAGACAAGCCGAGGTCGAGGGTAACAGAAGACAGGTAAGCGAGAGACAAGCCGAATCAAGGGTAACAGAGATAAGCAGAGTAAGGTAAACAAGCCGGGTCAAAACCAAAAGGGATAATAGAATACACAAGCACTGAGTGACTAGAACAAGCTAGAACCACGACAGGGCAATGAGCTAATGAAAGAAGCTCTGTTAAATACCCTGTTCAGAGCAGTAACCACGCCTCCAAGGCGTCCTGATTGGTCCTGCAGCCATTGACTGACAGGTTGTTCCGGGGGAGTGTCCTGATGACTACTTCCTGCCTAGATGCTGTAAAAGGCAGTCACTCCCTCGCGACCGGCCTAGCATGACCGGATAGACCGCGGGGAAGGGAGCCATCAGACCGTCTGGATGGAGGAACAGCTAAGTCTCTACCTCTTTCGGAGGTAGAGACCACAGGTACCCTGACAAGGGCGGACAGGAGTGTTTGTCCGGTGTGACTCTCTGCTTTCAAGCAAGTCAAACTCAAGACGGCGTGACACTGCCGTATCCGGGATGTGGAATAGTACCTGGGGAGCTGGGGGGGTGCCGTTGATGTGGAGCAAGACGCAGCAGCAGAAGAGGACTCAGCCGAGGAGGTTATGGAAGAGGATGGAGTAGGAGGAGTGGCAACAGGCCTGCCTGCAAGTCGTGGCGGTGTCACCAACTCCTCTGCAGAGCCACGCATTCCATGCTTGGCAGCCGTCAGCAGGTTTACCCAATGTGCAGTGTAGGTGATATACCTGCCCTGACCATGCTTTGCAGACCAGGTATCAGTGGTCAGATGGACCCTTGCCCCAACATTGTGTGCCAGACATGCCATTACTTCCTTTTGCACAACCGAGTACAGGTTGGGGATTGCCTTTTGTGAAAAGAAATTTCGTCCGGGTACCTTCCACTGCGGTGTCCCAATAGCTACAATTTTTTTTTAACGCCTCAGACTCCACCAGCTTGTATGGTAAAAGCTGGCGGGCTAATGGTTCGGACAAGCCAGCAGTCAGATGCTGGGCAAGGGGGTGACTTTCTGACATTGGCTTCTTACGCTCAAACATGTCCTTGACAGACACCTGACTGTGGGCAGATGAGCGGGAGCTGCTCAATGCGAGAGACGGAGTGGCAGATGGTTGAGAGGGGGCAAGGAGGACAGCAGTGGTTGACGTGGATGAAGATGCTGGACCAGGAGGAGGATGGCGGCTTTGAGTTTGTGTGCGGCTTGTACTCATGTGTTGATCCCATAGGCGTTTGTGATGTGCGATCATGTGCCTACGCAAAGCAGTTGTACCTAGGTGGGGGTTGGACTTCCCACAACTCAGTTTCTTTTGGCACAGGTTGCAAATGGCATCGCTGTTGTCAGAGGCAGACACACAAAAAAATGCCACACTGCTGAGGTCTGCAATGACGGCATTCTGGTGGTGGACACAGCATGCGTTGATTGGCGTGCTGTCGGGCTGACCCCGGGTGCCGATGCATGCTGTCTGACTGTGCCACTAGCTCCTTGCGACAACCTCCCCCTGCTTCAAACTCGTCTCCTCCTTCTCCTCTCTGTCTCCCCATCTGAACTTTCGCCCTGTTCTTCTTCTTGCCGAGCGGGCACCCACGTGACATCCATGGACGCATCGTCATCATCAACCGCTTCGCTTGTATCTGACAACTCAGCAAAGGAAGCAGCAGTGGGTACAACATCATCATCATCACACCGTACGTCCATGTGTGTAATGCTGCCTGCCTGAGATATATCCCTGTTATCTACATCCTCTGGCAATAATGGTTGCGCATCACTCATTTCTTCAAACGGATGTGTAAATAACTCCTCTGACATACCAAGTGAAGCGGCTGTGGTGCTAGTGTTGGTGGTGGCGGCAGGCGGGTGAGTGGTATCTTGAGAGCTGCCTGAAGCTAAGCTGGAGGAGGATGGTGCGTCAAGGTTCCGAGCGGAAGCTGTAGAAGATTGGGTGTCCTGTGTTAGCCAGTCAACTATGTCCTCAGAACTTTTCAAGTTCAGGGTACGTGGCCTCTGAAAACTGGGCATTATTCTAGGGCAAAAGGGAATCATAGCACCACGAACACGATGTCCCCTGCGGGGTGGCCTCCCTCTGACTGACATTTTTTTTTTGATTAGTGGTACTATGCGTGCAAGCTACTGTGCGACCAGATATGAGTGGCACTGTGCAGTGGCAGAGGTTGGCAGAGTACACGCTGTAGGCCTGACACACCCGCTTGAAGACAACTAACTGCTATTCAATCTATAACAATCTATAACATATTTTTTTTTTTAAATCATATTAGCTTACAGTGAAAATCCTTTTTTCTTTTTAAAGGCACGCTATTGTGACACCAGATATGAGTGGCAAAGTACACTGGCAGAGTTTGGCAGAGTACACGCTGAAGGCCTGACACCCAGACGCTTGCAGACAACTAACTGCTATTAGCTTACAGTAAAAAACTTTTTTTCTTTTTAAAGGCACGCTATTGTGACACCAGATGTGAGTGGCAAAGTACACTGGCAGAGGTTGGCAGAGTACACGATGAAGGCCTGACACTCAGACGCTTGCAGACAACTAACTGCTATTCAATCTATTACAGTGACAATTTTTTTTTGTTTTTAAATGCAAGCTTAAGCTATTGTGACACCAGATATGAGTGGTGGCACTGGGCAAGTGGGCACAGTATCCACTGTGAGCCTGACACAGAAGCTGGCAGGCAGGCAACTGCAATTACATTACATAGAAAAAAGCAGACTGATGTTCTAGCCCTAAAAGGGGCTTTTTGGGGTCCTGTCCTTACAGCAGAGATCAGATGAGTCCTTCAGGACTGTAGTGGACACTGAATACCCTAGCCTAGCTATCAATTTCCCTATCAAATGAGCAGCAGCTACACTTTCCCTCCTCTATCTAAGAATGCAGCTTCAGAATGAATCTAAAATGGATGCTGTACAGGAGTCTGGAAGGGAGGGTCTGCTGCTAATTTGCTGGAATGTGTCTGCTGACCGTGAGGCACAGGGTCAAAGTTTACTCAAGGATGACGAATAGGGGGCGGATCGAACCGCGCATGTGTTCGCCCGCCGAGGCGAATGCGAACACGCTATGTTCGCCGGGAACTATTTGCCAGCCAACAGTTCGGTACATCACTAGTCACAATAGCTTGCATTTAAAAAAAAACAAAAAACTTTTTTGACTGTAATATAATAGCAGTCAGTTTCCTTCACTAGTGTGCGTTTCAGGGCCTGCCCAGTTCCACCACTCACTCACTGGTGTCACAATAGCTTGCATTTAACAAAAAAAAAACGTTTTCGACTGTAATATAATAGCAGTCAGTTTCCTTCACGAGTGTGCGTTTCAGGGCCTGCCAGGGCACAGTGTCACACCAGTGCAACTCATATCTGGTGTAACAGTAGTGTACATTTTTTTAAATAAAATACAATTTTGACTGTAATAGATTGAATAGCAGTTAGTTGTCTGCCAGCATGTGTGTCAGGCTCACAGCGTATGCTGTGCCCACTTGCCTAGTGCCACCACTTATATCTGGTGTCACAATAGCTTGCTTTAACAAAAAAAAAAACTTTTTGGACTGTAATATAATAGCAGTTTCCTTCACTAGTGTGCGTTTCAGGTCCTGCCCAGTGCCACCACTCACTCACTGGTGTCACAATAGCTTGCATTTAACAAAAAAAAACTTTTTGGACTGTAATATAATAGCAGTCAGTTTCCTTCACTAGTGTGCGTTTCAGGGCTTGCCAGGGCATAGTGTCACACCAGTGCAACTCATATCTGGTGTAACAGTAGTGTTCATTTTTTTAAAAAAATAAAATTTTGACTGTAATAGATTGAATATCAGTTAGTTGTCTGCCAGCGTGTGTGTCAGGCTCACAGCGTATACACACTCAATAACATACACTCACTAAGATACACTCACACTAACACACACTCACTAACATACACTCACACTAACATACACTCACACTAACATACACTCACTAACATACACTCACACTAACACACACTCACACTAACACACACTCACTAACATACACTCACTAACACACACTCGCTAACATACACTCACTAACATACACTCACACTAACATACACTCACACTAATATACACTCACACTAACATACACTCACTAACATACACTCACACTAACACACACTCACACTAACACACACTCACTAACATACACTCACTAACACACACTCACACTAAGATACACTCACACTAACATACACTCACTAACACACACTAACACTAAGATACACTCACACTGACATACACTCACTAACATACACTCACACTAACACACACTCACACTAACACACACTCACTAACATACACTCACTAACACACACTCACACTAAGATACACTCACACTAACATACACTCACTAACACACACTCACACTAAGATACACTCACACTAACACACACTCACTAACATACACTCACTAACATACACTCACACACACACGTTTTTTTATTTTATTTATTTAATCCCCCCAGCCTCTTTACCTGTGGGAGAGCTGAGGGGATTCCCTGGGGACAGTGGTGTCACCCGGCTGGCTGGTCCTGCGGGCGCGCGAGGGAGCACTCTCTCCTGGGTGCTCCCTCTTCAGCTCCCTTGCGCGCCGCGTACAGATACCGGAGCCGGAAGATGACGTCATCTTCCGGCTCCGGTATCAGTGTGGTGCATGAGGGAGCTGAAGAGGGAGCACCCAGGGGAGAGTGCTCCCTCGCGCGCCTGCAGGACCAGCCAGCCGGGTGACAGCAGGGCCAGCCTCGGGGGGCCCTGAGGTGGCCGGCTCTTGGGCCCCCCCAGGAGAAGAGGCTGGCCCTGTGGGTACATACCTGGGTCGCAGGGCGGCCGGGCCCCCTGGTGGGCCGGGCCCGGTCAAGCCGCGACCCCTGCGACCCCGGTATGTACGCCACTGGCTGAACTTTAAAAGTTCTGAGGACATAGTTGACTGGCTAACACAGGACACCCAATCTTATACAGCTTCCGCTCGGAACCTTGACGCACCATCCTAATCCAGCTTAGCTTCGGGCACCTCTCAAGTTACCACTCGCCCGCCTGCCGCCACCACCAACACTAGCACCACAGCCGCTTCACTTGATCTGTCAGAGGAATTATTTACACATCAGTTGGAAGAAATTAGTGATGTGCAACCATTATTGCCAGAGGATGTAGATAACAGGGATATGTCTTAGTCAGGCAGCATTACACACGTACGGTGTGATGATGATGATGTTGTCCCCGCTGCTGCTTCCTTTGCTGAGTTGTCAGATACAAGTGAAGCGGTTGATGATGACGATGCGTCCGTGAATGTCACGTGGGTGCCCACTAGAAGAGAAGAAGAACAGGGGGAAGAACATACCTTCAGAGAGATCACTGAGGACGAGGAACAGGACATGAGTAGCTCGGCAACCAATCTTGTGGAAATGGGGTCTTTCATGCTGTCGTGCCTGTTGAGGGACCCTCGTATAAAAAGGCTGAAGGAGAACGACCTGTACTGGATGTCCACGCTACAAGACCCCCGGTATAAGCAGAAAGTGCCTGAAATGTTACCGAATTACGGCAAGTCGGAAAGGATGCAGCACTTCCAAAATCAATTAAAAAGTATGCTTTACACAGCGTATAAGGGTGATGTCACAGCACAACGGGAATCTAACAGGGGAAGAGGTTAAAGTAATCCTCCTCCTCCCACGACCACGCCGGAAAGGACAGGACGCTTTACAGACATGTTGTTGATGGAGGACATGCGGAGCTTTTTAAGTCCTACGCATCGCCACAGCCCTTCGGGGTCCACCCTCAGAGAGCGACTCGACCGACAGGTAGCAGACTACCTTGCCTTATCTGCAGATATCGACACTCTGAGGAGCGATGAACCCCTTGACTACTGGGTGTGCAGGCTTGACCTTTGGCCTGAGCTATCCCAATTTGTGATAGAACTTCTGGCCTGCCCCGCTTCAAGTGTCCTGTCAGAAAGGACCTTCAGTGCAGCAGGTGGTATTGTCACTGAGAAGAGAAGTCGCCTAGGTCAAAAAATTCTAGATTACCTCACCTTTATTAAGATGAATGAGGGATGGATCCCGAAGGGACTGACAGTGGGCGATACATTCGACTAAAAAAGGCCTGATGAGGAGGACTACTTAACACACCACTCCTATCTGGTTGCACATTAGATTGCACGCGCAGTGCCCCATATTTGAGGTAGGAGGACCGACCAAGCATCTTTTTCCATCTCCCGCTTCCTAAAATCGATGCCTTATATACACGTCCCCTGATAGGGGACGTAACAGGGATTAAACTGATAGGAATAGTACTACTTAACACACCACTCCTATCTGGTGGCACATTAGATTGCACGCGCAGTGCCCCAAATTTGAAGTAGGAGGACCGACCAAGCATCTTTTTCCATCTCCCGCTTCCTAAAAATCGATGCCTTATATACACGTCCCCTCAGAGGGGACGTAACAGGGATTAAACTGATAGGAATAGTACTACTTAACACACCACTCCTATCTGGTGGCACATTAGATTGCACGCGCAGTGCCCCAAATTTGAAGTAGGAGGGCCGACCAAGCATCTTTTTCCATCTCCCGCTTCCTAAAATCGATGCCTTATATACACGTCCCCTCAGAGGGGACATAACAGGGATTAAACTGATAGGAATAGTACTACTTAACACACCACTCCTATCTGGTGGCACATTAGATTGCACGCGCAGTGCCCCAAATTTGAAGTAGGAGGACCGACCAAGCATCTTTTTCCATCTCCCGCTTCCTGGGTGGAGGAAGAGAGACCTTCAATGACATCAGTGAGGACAAGGAACGGGACATGGCTAGCTTGGTATCTAACCTTGTGCAAATGGGGAGTTTGCGGTTGTGCAAATGGACTGTTTGCGGTTGTTTGCGGTGCGTTAAACGGGGAGTTTGGTCTGTCACTGTGATGCGGGTGTAACCCTTACACTACCTGATCGATACGACATCATACCTGATGTTTTAAAGCACGTTATTCCAAACAATTTAGGAATGTTAGGTGATTTATGCCCTTTATGGATTAAAACCAGACTCTGCTTCAACTATGTAATTTTCCATGGGAGTTTTGCCATGGATCCCCCTCCGGCATGCCACAGTTCAGGTGTTAGTCCCCTTGAAACAACTTTTCCATCACTATTGTGGCCAGAAAGAGTCCCTGTGGGTTTTAAAATTCGCCTGCCCATTGAAGTCTATGGCGGTTCGCCGGGTTCGCCCGTTCGCGAACATTTGCGGAAGTTCGCGTTCACCGCTCGCGAACCGAGAATGTTATGTTCGCGACATCACTAGCAATATGGCATTTTACACCACGAATTGCAAAAATATAGACGTCCAGCTGTTTAACTACAGCAAACGCCTATCAAAGTATCATGGGAATTGTGCTACAACAACAGATGTGGGTTGACTCACATGTGTGGCTGAATTAATCTTATACTAGAGATTATTTTTTAGGTGGTGTGTACTAACGGTTCCAGTTGCAGTTAGTTGAACTTTATTACCAGTGAATTCAATGAGCAAAACAGTCTGCCACCAGTGTTTATGCATGATTTGCCAAGCATGACAACTCTGGCAGATAGCAATGGAGCAATGGATCTGCAGCTGCCTTGTGTGGGCACCAAATCTCCCTAGTCACAATATCACTTTAATATCAGTTTAATGATATTTAATGAGACACTGGTAGAGATGACACTGGGAAACTGGAGTCCGACTGACTGAAACCCCTTTGCTCAATGATATTAAAAGTCTTTAAGCACCAAAACAACTTTAGCTTAACGGTGTACTGACCCTGCATATATTTGTTTAGTGCTATAATATCCTCTCTTAGGCGTTTTTTTCTTCTAAAGAAAACATATCCAGTTTTTCTAGCCTTTCCTCATTACTAAAGTCATCCACCTTCGAACACCTCTAAATTTTTTCGAGTTTTGCAATATCCTTCTTTAAAACTGTTATCCAAAATTGCATCACACATTCAAGGTGGGGTCTTAGCATTGATTTGTAAAGATGCAAAATGATACTTGCGTCACTTGAATCAAAACCCCTTTTTATACACAAAAACACCTTACAAGCTTTTGCAGACCGGCACTGCATATTGTGTCATAGTTTGTGATCTAAATTTTGTTCCCAACTTCGGTTCATTTAATGTTAATCCTAACTCAACTCTATTAAGTTAATTGAACTTTTGTCACAAACAGGAGGCTGCTTATGGTTTTAACAGGAAATTAAGTGAGCAAGAGATCAAAACCTTTTAAATTAAACACACTGTCACAAAGGAAATTTTAAAATTAGACCTCTTTTTCAGGAAGAGTATGAGATGACTGTGTAAGTCACAGCCAGGTGGTGTGGCTAGCTATGCATAAACAAATTGAACTCCTAAATTTTAAAGACTTGAGCATTGAGATTGCTTTTAAACTTTTGCTATGTGCTTGTTCCACCAAATTTCAATGTTTACTTTTTAAAAACTGTTATACAATTTTACATAATTTGTAATGGACAGATAGAACTTTGTTATAATACCCTATATGTGTAAAGGTTTTCAGATTTGGAAGATATAGGACAATTATTGCAAGGAGTGGATTATTCTATTAAACCTTTGAAAAATGTAGTATGCAGGAACTTTCACTTTAATAGCAGTCCCAGAATTAAACCCACTATACAATAAAGGAGATATCGGGTATATAGGGTATTTAGATTATGACATTTAGACAGGTTTCATTAAATAATTTTTATCACCACCCTCTACCAAACTGCAATTTATGTTTAATTTTTGCTATTCGCAATTTCATAAGAATTTTTTTTTTGTTTTCACAGTTATTTTCATAGAGAATTTCACTACTGTAAAGTTCTATTATTTGTATTTTACTGTCTCTGAGTACAGCAATACTCATACTAGACACAGGGCTGGTGCAAGAATTTGTATCTACACTGGCGAATATGCATTTTGCTGCCACCTTACCCTCACAAAAAAAATCTTTACCTGTGTGTCTTTTAATCCCATTTGAAAGTCTTACCTCCTTTTGTGTTTCTTACCCCTTTAGTAGTGTATATTAACCACCCTGTGTGTCTTACACTTCTTTAGTGTATGTTATCACCCATTTTTCCCCTTTGTGTGTCTTACATCCCCCATGTGTGTCTTTTACAACCAGCCCCTTGCGTGTCTCTTACTTTCCCCAACGTCTTTGTGTGTCTCTTACTTCCCTCAAGCCTTTTTTATATGTCTCTTACTGTTGCTGTACTTACCTGATCAACACGCTGCTCCAGCCTTACTGAGCACATTGCTTTCGTCATTTGGGAAGTAACCCCTCCTGTTTATCTTCAGACATCCTGATGCTATGAAGCATACTGGATTACAAAACAGACGAATAGGCCCAAAAAGGACATATGAGTCCTAAGATGGAGATCCCTCCAATAGATAAAATAATGGTAGAACAACTTTATTAGAATATACAACAATGGGGCGTGGCTACCAGCGGAGCAGGATGGACATGTAAATCTTAGCTACGGCACATGGGCTCCGAAAACAGGCGACTAAACCCAGTAAACCCAGATACCCAGCAAACCAGCATGTCACAGCCTAAACAAAAGAGGCAAACGAATAAAGCCGAAAAACATAATTTTTTTGGCCAAAATGCCACGCCGGCAGAGCACGCGACTCAACCGCACCAACAAGATGGCGGAGAAAGTTCACACGACGGTGATCATATTAACGAACCGTTAATTCATTTTCTAGAAGAACCGGTCACTAAACAGTTCCTTTTGGAGCAACTTGATGCATTCTCCGGCAAAATGATGTCCGGATGGAAAACGGGCCTGGCAAGCCTGAAAAAGGACATAGGAGATTTTGCGCGAGAACCTCCCGAGTGGAGGAGAAAATGGAGGAGACTCAAGACGCACACAACCAACTAACGTGCCAGGTCGACTCCTTACAGTCTACCATCTGCACACTAGAGAACAAAATTATGGATATGGAGGATAGAGCAAGGAGGAATCATTTGCGGCTACAGGGCATACCAGAAACAGTAGCCCCAGCGGACCTCTCGGCCTATCTGCACAAATTCTTCCACGCCCTGTCGCCAGACACGCCGTCGGATATGCTGCTCTTAGATAGAGCTCACAGGATACCTAAGCCGCGACATCTGCCAGATTCGATACCTCATCCTGTGTGCCCACTATCACCACGTCAAAGAGCTCATCTTAAAACAGAGCAGAAACAACAAGGACGTCCCCAGCAAATATGCCGACCTTAAGATATTCCCTGACCTGTCAGCAGCAACACTGCGGAGGAGAAAATCCTTCCAACCCATCACCACCATCCTCAGGCAGCACCAACTTGCATACAGATGGGGGTACCCCCTTAAGCTTCTCATCTCCAAAGACAGCACGACAAAAGTTCTACTTTCACCAGATGAAGGGGAGAAGCTTCTCCGAGAGTGGAAGCTCCCTCGACCAAGCAAACCGCCAAGAGAAGCAAATAAGCTGCAGCAAGAGTGGCGACAGGCATAGAAGTCACGGACTATTACCAGCCACATTGCGCCTTTCATTTACTTCAGCATGTACTGGCTGGTGATGTATATCTGCCACATTGACTCTGTCTGTCATTCTGACTACTGTTTATCTGTTATGATGTTATGAATTTTATTTTCATAATTATGGTTCACTATGTTTAGCCAAACCACCCCGTGATCTTTACTGGAACTTACCCATATAGCACCAAGGCACACCTGAACCCTGGACTGCCGAGAGCTCTACCCCAACTTCCTTAGGTATATCTTCCCTCTACATGAGGGATTACCTGTCACTTGCACTATCTGACAATTAAAGGTTCTGACAACCTGCTTAACCCTACTAAACCCAGACGGGAAAGACACCCACTCCCTGAGATGACGATTCAGGGGTCCAAATAACAGATCTAGCCCTTAGTGGACCGAGTCGATAGACTGGACAAGTCTCAAAAAAAAAAGAGAGCTCATGAAGCCCCAAAGGCCAGAAGAAGCTTCAGACAACTTAGTTTCTGACGCTCAAGGGAACCTGACTTACTTTCAATGAGGCTACCCAGCTGTATACTAATGTATTGTGCAACTGTATAAGTGTATGGTATGGGCCCTATATATTCCTCCATCCAGTTTCCACATCACCTCCTCACACCTGTAACCCCTCTGGGGTCAGCCTGAAGTGGGCTGCATGTTCGACGCCCAGGGCAAATATACACACACCACACCGGGGAACACAGCCCGGCACGAACCCAGGGTCCGCTTTATAAACTAAATAATGAAGGAGCCCAGGTAGCCTCCTTAGTGAGCAAACCACGCATGCTCACCACACCCCAGGTACTAACAAGGAGTACCAAGCCCCAATCTAGGGCACAACTGTACATAGTTAAGTCCCTCAAAGGACTACTGTTTATCCCTACCTCCCTCCCTAACCCAGGTTGCAACACACGTGACTGTATACGGCATCTCGCTGTCCACAACTATGAACCTCAGCCCCAACGCTACTTATCAATAGCCGCGCAACGCACATCGACGCTGCCTACTCGCAGCCTACTACTGCACCACCTGATACCAACTAAGACCTTATCTCAATTACGATTAAGCCTAAAATTTACTTTAAACACACCCCATAATGAAGATATACTCCCATAATGTTCGGGGACTAAATTCTCCCCACAAACGCCAAATGCTAATATCTGAACTAAAAAAACAAGATGCTGATGTGGTATGTCTCCAGGAGACCCACTTCCAGAGAATGAAAATGCCGTCCCTTGGCCTTAAACAATTTCCACACCAATACCACTCCACATACAGCCATAAAGCCAGAGGAGTCAGTATCCTGGTGCACAGATAACTGGCATTCGAGACAATTAAAACAATCAAGGACAGTAATGGCCGATATCTCATTCTGATATGTAACCTCAATAATGTCACATACACCATAGTGAACATTTATGCTCCAAACGACAACCAGAGACAGTTCATGCAGAGCCTCCTGACCAAAGTAAGCAATATACAACAAGGCACACTAATATACTGCAGAGATATAAATCATATCCTAGATCTCGATATGGGCACGACACTAAATACGACTACACCTAGATCAAGATCCCTCACATCTGCTTGCGCCTTATTAAATAAACTTCTAACCCAACATAACCTCTATGACGTGTGGTGCACATTGCACCCCGGGGACAAAGATTACACATACTATTCTCACGTACACAAAACTCACTCTAGGATAGACCATTTCTTTGTCACTGGCCCAACGCTACCACAAACGCATGGGTGCACACACGGGGACATTACATGGTCAGACCATGCCCCAGTGATACTGCTCCTCAATGATGCCTTCTCCTACAAAGGTAGAGGGTCCTGGAGACTGAACAACTCGCTTCTCTATGACCAAGAATTTACCTCCACGCTAAACCAAGAGCTTAATCATTACTTCGCCACAAACGCAGACCCCCAGCTTCTGGCCCTAACCCTGTGGCAGGCATATAAACCTGTAATACGGGGACTACTGATCTGCAGGGCCTCATATCTCAATAGACAAAAACGAGCAGCACTTATGACACTACTAAGCGAGCTCAGAGACACTACCCAAGCCTACTACCAAACAAAGCAACAAGACCTCCTTACTCGCATCCAAGCACTAACTACAAAAATCAATGAACAGCAATTCCAAAAAACAGCGTACACCTTGCAAAAGTTTAAAATGACCCACTATGCACAATGAAACAAAGCTAGCAAACTCCTGGCCAACATGCTGCGCAAACGGCAATCCAACGCCAAAATCCCATACATTCTCTACAAAACTAACCAAAAACTTTGGAACCCACTAGATATAAACAAAGAACTAGTGGCCTTTTACAGCGCCCTATACAACTTAAAAACTGACACAACCCTATATCAGCCAACCACTGCGGAAATCGAAGAGTATTTGAAGCAAATACCGTTACCGACCCTGACACCTAAACAAAAAGACACCTTATCCGCACAAATCACGACGGAATAGATAACAATTGCTATCTCCCGATTACCCACTGGGAAGTCCCCAGGGCCGGATGGCCTAACGAATTATTACTATAAAACCTTCGCAACTACACTCATTCCGCACATACAACAAACTTTCCAACACATAATCAAAACAGGAACAATGCCAAAAGAAATGCTTATGGCTCATGTGGCCACTTTACCCAAACCAGGAAAAATACCAGACAAAGGTCAAAACCTACGCCCCATATCACTTCTCAATACAGATATCAAACTATTAGCTAAAATGTATTCCAACAGGCTAGGCCCAATACTACCCACAATAGTACACGAAGATCAGGTAGGATTCGTAAAAGGCAGACAGGGCACAGATGGCACCAGAAAAATATTAGACCTCATAATTCATCTACAAAAACCTTCATAATTCATCTTTGATCGGTTAAACTGGGACTTCCGAGCCACGCTAGAGAAATTTGGATTTCCCACAGAATTCATGAATACCCTGCTGGCACTCTACAGCAGCCCCACTGCAAGAATCACCAATAGTGTTGTTGCGAACCCGAAATTTTCCTCAAATGTTCGCGAACCGGCGAACCGCGCGAACCGCCATTGACTTCAATGGGCAGGCGAATTTTAAAACCAACAGGGACTCTTTCTGGCCACAAAAGTGATGGAAAGTTGTTTCAAGGGGACTAACACCTGGACTGTGGCATGCCGGAGGGGGATCCATGGCAAAACTCCCATGGAAAATTACACAGTTGATGCAGAGTCTGCTTTTAATCCATAAAGGGCAGAAATCACCTAACATTGACACCTGTCCTCAAAGCCCCTGATACACACTGACACAGAGCAGAATAGAGACTGTTCCCCGTCCTCAGAGACCATGATACACACTGACACAGAGCAGAATAGAGACTGTTACCCCTACATAGGGTCACTTGGCAGATATGGCGGGGTCGTGGGAGGGGGAGGATGACTTTCACCTCTTCCCCTGTTAGATTCCCGTTGTGCTGTGACATCACCCTTATACGCTGTGTAAAGCATACTATTTAATTTGATCAGCATGGCCACTTGAGTTTTTTATAGTTTTCACGCTGCTTGTAGTTTATATATGGTTCACAAAAATCAAACAAACGATAAAGTAAACATGTAAGGATTCAGAATATTCTTTCAAACCCTTACACATTGTGTGTACATACTTTTTGTCTTAAAGGACCACTCTAGTGCCAGGAAAGCATACTCGATTTCCTGGCACTAGAGTGCCCTGAGGGTGCCCCCACCCTCAGGGACCCCCTCCCACCCGGCTCTGGAAAGGGGAAAGGGGTTAAATCTTACCTTTTTCCAGCGCTGGGCGGAGAGATCTCCTCCTGCTCTCCTCCTCCGATCCTCCTCTTCTCCTCCCCGTCGGCTGAATGCGCACGCGCGGCAAGATCTGCGCGCGCATTCAGCCGGTCACATAGGAAAGCATTCATAATGCTTTCCTATGGACGCTGGCGTGCTCTCACTGTGAAAATCACAGTGAGAAGCACGCAAGCGCCTCTTGCGGCTGTCAATGAGACAGCCACTAGAGGACATAGGGGGAAGGCTTAACCCATTCATAAACATAGCAGTTTCTCTGAAACTGCTATGTTTATGAAAAAATGGGTTAACCCTAGAAGGACCTGGCACCCAGACCACCTCATTAAGCTGAAGTGGACTGGGTGCCTAGAGTGGTCCTTTAAGTTTGTGGCTTTAAAGAGGTTCACGTTGTTTCTATGATGTGCATAACATGTTCTTGTAAATGTTTGTTAAATTTTTCCTGGAATTGTAATTTTTGAATCTGAATAAAGATAGTCAAATCCCTGATACACACTGACACAGAGCGGAATAGAGACTGTTCCACCTACATAGGGTCACTTGGCAGATATGGATTGACACCTGTCCTCAAAACCCCTGATACACACTGACACAGAGCAGAATAGAGACTGTCCCCCCTACATAGGGTCACTTGGCAGGTATGGATTGACACCTGTCCTCAAAGCCCCTGATACACACTGACACAGAGCAGAATAGAGACTGTTCCCTGTCCACAGAGACCATGATACACACTGACACAGAGCAGAATAGAGACTGTTCACCGTCCACAGAGACCATGATAGACAATGACACAGAGCAGAATAGAGACTGTTCCCCGTCCACAGAGACCATGATACACACTGACACAGAGCAGAATAGGGACTGTTCCCCCTACATAGGGTCACTTGGCAGGTATGGATTGACACCTGTCCTCAAAGCCCCTGATACACACTGACACAGAGCAGAATAGAGACTGTTCCCTGTCCACAGAGTCCATGATTAACACTGACACAGAGCAGAATAGAGACTGTTCCCCGTCCACAGAGACCATGATACACACTGACACAGAGCAGAATAGAGACTGTTCCCTGTCCACAGAGTCCATGATACACACTGACACAGAGCAGAATAGAGACTGTTCCCCGTCCACAGAGACCATGATACACACTGACACAGAGCAGAATAGAGACTGTTCACCGTCCACAGAGACCATAATACACACTGACACAGAGCAGAATAGAGACTGTTCCCCGTCCACAGAGACCATGATACACACTGACACAGAGCAGAATAGGGACTGTTCCCCCTACATAGGGTCACTTGGCAGGTATGGGTTGACACCTGTCCTCAAAGCCCATGATACACACTGGGGGGAGCTACTGTCCTCCCCAACCACTGCGCGGTGGGTGGGGGCCATAAATCACAATGGGGGGACCTACTGTCCTCCCCCCCTCGGCCCCCACCCCTGCGCAGTGGGTGGGGGCCATAAATCACAATGGGGGGCCTACTTTCCTCCCCCCGGCCCCCATCCCTGCGCGGTGGGTGGGGGGCATAAATCACAATGGGACGGACCTACAGATAGGAGTGGAGTATTGTTCATATCAGTTTAATACCTTCCGCGTCTCCTATCAGTGGACGTGTATATGGCAGCCATTTTAGGAACCGCACACCTGGGACCCGAGCAAGGTCACCTCGTTCAAGCTGCTCTGGTTCCTTGATGAGCCAGCTGCCCGTGAGTTAACATGTCCCGTGGAGAAGCACTCTGTCCTGTAAAGCCTCACCACAAAAAAATTAAATAAATAACAGCACTCGGAGTGGTGAGTTTAGTAAATGTTCATATCAGTTTAATACCTTCCGCGTCTCCTATCAGTGGACGTGTATATGGCAGCCATTTTAGGAACCGCACACCTGGGACCCGAGCAAGTTCACCTCGTTCAAGCTGCTCTGGTTCCTTGATGAGCCAGCTGCCCGTGAGTTAACATGTCCCATGGAGAAGCACTCTGTCCTGTAAAGCCTCACCACAAAAAAATTAAATAAATAACAGCACTCGGAGTGGTGAGTTTAGTAAATGTTCATATCAGTTTAATACCTTCCGCGTCTCCTATCAGTGGACGTGTATATGGCAGCCATTTTAGGAACTGCACACCTGGGACCCGAGCAAGGTCACCTCTTTCAACAGGCAACATGATTTGGCCCTGTAAAACTATCCTGGATATTCTCTACAAGTTCTATGGATATGGCATTGATTTATGTAACAGGGAGATGGAAGAAGATGCTTGGTCGGTCCTCTTACTTGAAATTTGTGGCACTGCGCGGGCAAGCTAATGTGCCACCAGATAGGAGTGGTGAGTTTAGTATTGTTCATATCAGTTTAATACCTTCCGCGTCTCCTATCAGAGGACATGTATATGGCAGCCATTTTAGGAACCGCACACCTGGGACCCGAGCAAGGTCACCTCTTTCAACAGGCGACAAGATATGGCCCTGTAAAACTCTCCTGGATATTATGTACAGTTTCTATGGATATGGCATTGATTTATGTAACAGGGAGATGGAAGAAGATGCTTGGTCGGTCCTCTTACTTGAAATTTGTGGCACTGCGCGGGCAAGCTAATGTGCCACCAGATAGGAGTGGTGAGTTTAGTATTGTTCATATCAGTTTAATACCTTCCGCGTCTCCTATCAGAGGACATGTATATGGCAGCCATTTTAGGATCGCACACCTGGGACCCGAGCAAGGTCACCTCTTTCAACAGGCGACATGATTTGGCCCTGTAAAACTATCCTGGATATTCTCTACAAGTTCTATGGATATGGCATTGATTTATGTAACAGGGAGATGGAAGAAGATGCTTGGCGGTCCTCTTACTTGAAATTTGTGGCACTGCGCGGGCAAGCTAATGTGCCACCAGATAGGAGTGGTGAGTTTAGTATTGTTCATATCAGTTTAATACCTTCCGCGTCTCCTATCAGTGGACGTGTAAATGGCAGAGATTTTTAATTGTTGAATCACCTCCCCTTTTTAGGCCAAGGTGGGAAGATGCTTAGACCACTGGTATATTGGTGCCATCTTGGAGGATTTTTTTTTGGTTTGGTTTTTGAAGCCACAGTGCTGCACCAGTGGGCCTAAAAATTAGGCATGTACACATGCCTGAAAAATGTGGTATTGTTGCAGCCGCTGCTGTAGCAGCGGCCAGAAAAATTGATGTTTGTTTCACAGGCAGAAAGTGCCCTAAAACATGGCGGCTTGAACCCTAGTTGGTGGCGGATAAGTCACGCAAGTCAAACGTCATTCAGAGCTAAAATACAGCAGCGTGTGGACCATTTTTAGCCCAAGGCAGCTCATCTCATCAGGCCTTTTTTAATCGAATGTATCGCCCAGTGTCAGTCCCTTCGGGATCCATCCCTCATTCATCTTAATAAAGGTGAGGTAATCTAGACTTTTTTGACCTAGGCGACTTCTCTTCTCAGTGACAATACCTCCTGCTGCACTGAAGGTCCTTTCTGACAGGACACTTGAAGCGGGGCAGGCCAGAAGTTCTATCGCAAATTGGGATAGCTCAGGCCACAGGTCAAGCCTGCACACCCAGTAGTCAAGGGGTTCATCGCTCCTCAGAGTGTCGATATCTGCAGTTAAGGCGAGGTAGTCTGCTACCTGTCGGTCGAGTCGCTCTCTGAGGGTGGATCCCGAAGGGCTGTGGCGATGCATAGGACTTAAAAAGGTCCACATGTCCTCCATCAACAACACGTCTTTAAAGCGTCCTGTCCTTGCCGGCGTGGTCGTGGGAGGAGGAGGAGGATGACTTCCACCTCTCCCCCTGTTAGATTCCCGTTGTGCTGTGACATCACCCTTATACGCTGTGTAAAGCATACTTTTTAATTTATTTTGCAAATGCTGCATCCTTTCCGACTTGTTGTAATTCGGTAACATTTCCGCCACTTTCTGCTTATACCGGGGGTCTAGTAGCGTGGACACCCAGTACAGGTCGTTCTCCTTCAGCCTTTTTATACGAGGGTCCCTCAACAGGCAGTACAGCATGAAAGACCCCATTTGCACAAGGTTGGATGCCGAGCTACTCATTTCCCGTTCCTCCTCCTCACTGATGTCATTGAAGGTATGTTCTTCCCCCCAGCCACGTACAACACCACGGGTACCAGATAGGTGACAACGAGCACCCTGGGATGCCTGTTGTGTTTGGTCTTGCTCCTCCTCCTCCTCAAAGCTTCATTCCTCCTCTGACTCCTCTTCCTCACAATCCTCTTCCAGCGTTGCCGCAGGTCCAGCAAGCGATGCTGATAAGGCTGTTTCTGGTGGTGATGGTGACCACAACTCTTCCTCTTCCTCTTCACGCTCATCTACAGCCTGATCCAGCACTCTTCGCAGGGCACGCTCCAGGAAGAAAACAAATGGTATGATGTCGCTGATGGTGCCTTCGTTGCAACTGACTAGGTTTGTCACCTCCTCAAAAGGACGCATGAGCCTACAGGCATTGCGCATGAGCGTCCAGTAACGTGGCAAAAAAATTCCCAGCTCCCCAGAGGCTGTCCTAGCACCCCGGTCATACAAATATTCATTAACAGCTTTTTCTTGTTGGAGCAGGCGGTCGAACATTAGGAGTGTGGAATTCCAACGTGTAGGGCTGTCGCAAATCAAGCGCCTCACTGGCATATTGTTTCGCCGCTGGATATCGGCAAAGTGAGCCATGGCCGTGTAGGAACGCCTGAAATGGCCACACACCTTCCTGGCCTGCTTCAGGACATCCTGTAAGCCTGTGTACTTATGCACAAAGCGTTGTACGATCAGATTACACACATGTGCCATGCACGGCACATGTGTCAACTTGCCCAACTTCAATGCCGCTATCAAATTCTTTCCGTTGTCACACACCACTTTGCCGATATCCAGTTGCTGCGGAGTCAGCCACTTTTCCACCTGTGCGTTCAGGGCAGACAGGAGTGCTTGTCCGGTGTGACTCTCTGCTTTCAAGCAAGTCAAACCCAAGACGGCGTGACACTGCCGTATCCGGGATGTGGAATAGTACCTGGGGAGCTGGGAGGGTGCCGTTGATGTGGAGCAAGACGCAGCAGCACAAGAGGACTCAGCCGAGGAGGTTATGGAAGAGGATGGAGTAGGAGGAGTAGAGGAGGTGGCAGCAGGACTGCCTGCAATTCGTGGCGGTGTCACCAACTCCTCTGCAATGCCACGCATTCCTTGCTTGTCAGCCGTCAGCAGGTTTACCCAATGCGCAGTGTAGGTGATATACCTGCCCTGACCATGCTTTGCAGACCAGGTATCAGTGGTCAGATGGACCCTTGCCCCAACACTGTGTGCCAGACATGCCATGACTTCCTTTTGCACAATCGAGTACAAGTTGGGGATTGCCTTTTGTGAAAAGAAATTCCGGCCAGGTACCTTCCACTGCGGTGTCCCAATAGCTGCAAATTTTTTGAACGCCTCAGACTCAACCAGATTGTATGGTAAAAGCTGGCGGGCTAATAGTTCAGACAAGCCAGCTGTCAGACGCTGGGCAAGGGGGTGACTTGGTGACATTGGCTTTTTACGCTCAAACATGTCCTTGACAGACACATGACTGTGGGCAGATGAGCGGGAACTGCTCAAGGCGGGAGACGGAGTGGCGGATGGTTGAGAGGGGGCAAGAAGGACAGCAGTGGTTGACGTGGCTGAAGATGCTAGACCAGGAGGAGGATGGCGGCTTAGAGTAGGCGTGCTGCTTGTACTCATGTGTTGATTCCATAGGCGTTTGTGATGTGAGATCATGTGCCTACGCAAAGCAGTTGTACCTAGGTGGGTGTTGGACCTCCCACGACTCAGTTTCCTTTGGCACAGGTTGCAAATGGCATCGCTGTTGTCCGAGGCAGACACACAAAAAAAATGCCACACTGCTGAGCTCTGCAATGACGGCATTCTGGTGGTGGACACAGCATGCGTTGATTGGCAAGCTGTCGGGCTGACCCCGGGTGCCAATGCATGCTGTCTGACTGTGCCACTAGCTCCTTGCGACGACCCCCCCCTGCTTCCAACTCGTCTCCTCCTCCTCTCTGTCTCCCCATCTGAACTTTCGCCCTGTTCTTCTTCTTGCCGAGCGGGCACCCACGTGACATCCATGGACGCATCGTCATCATCAACCGCTTCGCTTGTATCTGACAACTCAGAAAAGGAAGCAGCAGCGGGTACAACATCATCATCATCACACCGTACCTCCATGTGTTTAATGCTGCCTGCCTGATACATATCCCTGTTATCTACATCCTCTAGCAATAATGGTTGCGCATCACTCATTTCTTCAAACGGGTGTGTGAATAACTCCTCTGACATACCAAGTAAAGCGGCTGTGGTGCTAGTTTTGGGTGTGGCGGCAGGCGGGTGAGTGGTATCTTGAGAGGTGCCTGAAGCTAAGCTGGAGGAGGATGGTGCGTCAAGGTTCCGAGCGGAGGCTGTACAAGATTGGGTGTCCTGTGTTAGCCAGTCAACTATGTCCTCAGAACTTTTCAAGTTCAGGGTACGTGGCTTCTGAAAACTGGGCATTATTCTAGGGCAAAAGGGAATCACAGCACCACGACCACGACGGCCCCTGCGGGGTGGCCTGCCTCTGCCTGTCATTTTTTGGGGGATTAGTGGTACTATAAGTGCAAGCTACTGTGAGACCAGATATGATTGGCAATGTGAACTGTAAGAGTTCTGCAGAGCACACACTGTAGGCCTGAGACACCCGCTTGAAGACAAGTAACTGCTATTCAATCTATAACAGTGAAAAAAAAATTTGGGTTTTAAAAGCACGCTATAGAGACACCAGATATGATTGGCAATCTGCACTGGAACAGTTCTGCAGAGCACACACTGTAGGCCTGAGACACCCGCTTGAAGACAAGTAACTGCTATTCAATCTATAACAGTGAAAAAAAAATTTTGGTTTTAAAAGCACGCTATAGAGACACCAGATATGATTGGTAATGTGCACTGGAACAGTTCTGGAGAGCACACGCTGAAGGAAGGACTGACAGAGCCGCTTGAAGGACACTGACTGGCTGCTATTAGCTTACACTAGAAACCTTTTTTCTTTGTAAAAGCACGCTGAAGAGACACCAAATATGATTGGCAACTGTCAAAGCACGCTGGAACAGGTCTACAGAGCACACGCTGAAGTAGGCCTGACACCCAGACGCTTGCAGACAACTAACTGCTCTTCTATTACAGTGAAAAAAAATTATTTCTTTTAAATCTAAAGCTTAAGCTATTGTAAAAACAGATATGAGTGGTGGCACTGGGCAAGAGGGCACAGTATCCACTGTGAACCTCACACAGAAGCTTGCAGGCAGGCAACTGCTCTTCTATTACAGTGGAAACAAAATTTTGGTTGTAAAAGCACGCTATAGAGACACCAGATATGAGTGGCAACTGTCAAAGTACGCTGGCAGGGTTGTGCAGGGCACACGCTGAAGGAAGGCCTGACAGAGCCGCTTGAAGGACACTGACTGGCTGCTATTAGCTTACACTGGAAACCTTTTTTCTTTGTAAAAGCACGCTAAAGAGACACCAGATATGATTGGCAATTGTCAAAGCACGCTGGCACAGGTCTGCAGAGCACACGCTGAAGTAGGCCTGACACCCAGACGCTTGCAGACAACTAACTGATCTTCTATTACAGTGAAAAAAAATTTTTTCTTTAAAATCTAAAGCTTAAGCTATTGTTAAAACAGATATGAGTGGTGGCACTGACTGTGCAAATGGGCAAGGCATCCAACCTGACACAGAAGCTGGCAGGCAGGCAACTGCTCTTCTATTACAGTGAAAAAAAATGATTTCTTTAAAATCTAAAGCTTAAGCTATTGTTAAAACAGATATGAGTGGTGGCACTGACTGTGCAAATGGGCAAGGCATCCAACCTGACACAGAAGCTGGCAGGCAGGCAACTGCTCTTCTACTACAGTGAAAAAAAATGATTTCTTTAAAATCTAAAGCTTAAGCTATTGTTAAAACAGATATGAGTGGTGGCACTGACTGTGCAAATGGGCAAGGCATCCAACCTGACACAGAAGCTGGCAGGCAGGCAACTGCTCTTCTATTACAGTGAAAAAAAATGATTTCTTTAAAATCTAAAGCTTAAGCTATTGTTAAAACAGATATGAGTGGTGGCACTGACTGTGCAAATGGGCAAGGCATCCAACCTGACACAGAAGCTGGCAGGCAGGCAACTGCTCTTCTATTACAGTGAAAACAAATTATTTATTTAAAATCTAAAGCTTAACCAATTGTTAAAACAGATATGAGTGGTGGCACTGACTGTGCAAATGGGCAAGGCATCCAACCTGACACAGAAGCTGGCAGGCAGGCAACTGCTCTTCTATTACAGTGAAAACAAATTATTTATTTTAAATCTAAAGCTTAACCAATTGTTAAAACAGATATGAGTGGTGGCACTGGGCAAGTAGGCACAGTATCCAATGTGAACCTCACACAGAAGCTGGCAGGCAGGCACCTGCAATTACATTACACAGGAAAAAAAAAAAAAGCAGCCTGATGTTATAGCCCTAAAAAGGGCTTTTTGGGGTGCTGTCCTTACAGCAGAGATCAGATGAGTCCTTCAGGATTGTAGTGGACACTGAATACCCTAGCCTAGCTATCAATTTCCCTATCTAATCAGCAGCAGCTAAACTTTCCCTCCTCTCACTAAGCATGCAGCTTCAGAATGAATCGAAAATGGATGCTGGGAGGGAGGTTGGAGGGTGTGGAAGGGAGGGAGTGCTGCTGATTGGCTGGAATGTGTCTGCTGACCGAGAGGCACAGGGTCAAAGTTTGCCCAATGATGACGAATAGGGGGCAGATCGAACCGCCCATGTGTTCGCCCGCAGCGGCGAACGCGAACACGCTAAGTTCGCCGGGAACTGTTCGGCGGCGGACAGTTCGGTACATCACTAATCCCCAACGCAGGATTTCTGTTAACCCGTTCAACATCACGAATGGAACCAGACAGGGATGCCGCCTTTCCCCCCTTTTATATGTCTTAGCACTTGAACCCCTCACAACACTCATTAGACAACAACCTTTAATTGCGGGAATCAAAGCATACACTAGAGAACATAAACTCACACTGTTTGCAGACGACATACTAATGACACTCCAAACCCCGGACGTATCCCTGCCGCACTTCCACTCCATATTGGACAACTACAGTAAAATGTCCTACTACAAATTGAACATATCCAAAACGCAAGCCCTAAGCATGGGATTACCCCAGGAGATAACGCACAGACTAAAACATACATACCACTATGACTGGAGAAATTACCACATCACTTCCCTAGGCATACGTTTCACAAAATCACAATCCACGTTGTTCAGTGCTAACTATGGCAAATTGAGTATAGATATAAAACAACAATTACAAGACTGGAAATCATCCTTCATATCCTGGTCAGGCCGCAAAGCGGCAGTCAAGATGATAATACTCCCCAAACTATTATACCTCTTCAGATCCCTAATGATCCACATTCCCTCAGTCTATTTCACCACATTACAATGCTGGGTGACCAGATTCATATGGAATGATAAAAGGGCGCGAGTAGCCCTAAAAATTATGCACATGCCGCTGAGAAGAGGGGGCATGAACATGCCAAACTTCCAACAATACTTCCATGCTGCAATACTTAGCAGTATAGTCCAGGCGAGACCGGGGGCGCTTGAGCCTCAATGGAAACTCTTAGAAGCAGAATGGGCTGGGAATATTAGCACTGACAATTTTGTGTGGCTTCCATCACAAGATAGACTGCCAACTCCGAACTGCCTCCCAACCACTGTGCTGTCCCTAAAAACTTGGGAAAAACACAGAGCTACTCTAACAAATGGTTCATTAATATCTACAGCTATACCACTTAAAACACTCAAGCTTCTTATCACAGATTTCAACTATAGAATTTGGGAAAGACACGGTATATACCTCCTGCACCAGCTGCTTGATAATCAGAGTTTAAAAACATTTAACACACTAACAGAAACCCATGGCTTACCGACAACAGCAAACTATTCATATTGCCAATTAGCCTTGTGGTTCCACATACAATGTCAGAAAACAATAGTTCTCGAGAAACAACAATTAACGGAATTCGAGACTATGTACGCAGGAACCAAACCACCCTTAAAAACCATATCCTCCATCTATACAGCTCTACCTGCGAAACAAGCTCTGAACGAACATAGCTTCACTAAAGCGTGGGAAAAAGAGATTCACAAAACATTCACAGAACAAGAATGGGAACGTATGTTCCTAACCCCCAAAAATGTCTCCCTTTGTTCGAAACATATAGAGCTAGCCAAGAAACTTCTGTACAGGTGGTATTTAACGCCAGTTAGACTGCACAAGTATAACCCGAAGATCCCACAAATATGCTGGAGATGTAAACAGGGTATAGGAACAATGGCACAAATATGGTGGACATGTCCGGTCCTGAAACAGTACTGGGAAGACATAGCCGCACTTATTAAAAACTGCACGGGGAGAGCCTTGCCCCATAGATTGGAGCACTACGTTCTCTTTGATATTCCGGAATCGATACCTAAACCAGACAGATATCTTATATTCCATATAAATATAGTGGCTTTAGGTGCTCTGGCAAGGAGCTGGCTCTCGCAAACAATACCCCCCATCCCCATGTGTAAAAACCTCATAAGTCAATCCAGCCGCTTTGAAATCATAATGAGGCGACAAAACACTCCCTCCAACAAAAATTATAAGCAATACAGAAGATACTGGGAAATAGCCTGGGAGAAATGGGAGAGGCACAACGAGACAGGCCAAGACATGGATTACCTTATGGGCCAATCCGTGAACACAACCTCAACGCACAGAGGCCTCGCTCATACACAAAATCTACAGGACATGAGGTAGCTGTGTTACACACTTAAGATAACAACTAGATTACTTTACAACCTGCCTCAGCTGAACGACACTACGCTATACCGCATAGATGAACACTGATAATATTGGCATGGTAAACTGTCTGTACCTTTACCTTCACAATAATATGATAACCTGTGCCACCACTTGACCCACATGTGAATGTAATGTAATATATGTGCAATGGTATTAATGCAATAAACAGAAGCGATTCTGTAACGTCTATGATGTACATGCAACCCCCCTTTTCCCTTTTCCCTCCCCTATTCTTATTTCTGTATCCCTATACTCTTGAAAAATGACAAAACAATAACAATTGTCAAATTATAAAAAAAAAAGAATATACAACAATTAGAAAAATTAGAGTACATGTACAGTACATATGCACATTAAAAAGCCATAAGGCTGTGGTGCATGATGGAGGTTATGAAACACTGGGTTTATCTTTCAGAAGGTACATTTAAACCAACCATTTCACAGTAGGAGCAATGCAATAGGCTCTTAGGCAGGGATATCCTCTGATGCCACAAAGAGAAGGACAAAGGGTCTTACAAAAATGGATTTTAAACCTCTTTGAAAAAACTACCACTAGAGACCGCTCTTCAAGAATGGTTGGTTTATATGTACTTTCTTAAATATAAACCCAATGTTAACCCCCATCATGCACCACAGCCTCATGGCTTTTTAATGTGCATATGCACTTTCTCTTACTCTAATTTTTCTAATCATTGCATAGTCTAATATAGTTGTTCAATTGTTCAATTTTTAATAATCAAATTGTTCTGAGTTACCCTCACTTGCAGCCTCTTAGGCACGGTTATTTGGTTCCTTTTTGTTATTTTTTATTAAGCATACTGACAGAGAGAGGGACAATGCACACTCACTTTTGGCTTGCTAACTTACTCCTCTGACTTCTGTAATCCTGACTGGCTAGTTATATCATATTTCAACATTTTGGTTATCTGATCTGGGTTTGTTTTACATTCATGCTTTCTATCATTTTTACATTAAAGGCGGCCATTCTTAGGTCCAGTAATGCATCTTTTCTGCTATATTCCTGACCTATACTTATAAGTTGGGTAGGGTAGCCATAATACTTACTTTCCTTCAACTCCTTTGTGTGTCTCTTACTTTCCACCAGACCCATTGTGTGTCTCTAACTCCCCCAGCCCTTTTGTGTGTCTCTTCAACCCCAGAATATTGTTGTGTCCCTTCCTCCCCTCAGCCCCTTTAGTGCCTTATTTACTCCATTCCTTCTGCTTGTCTCTGCTTCCCCATTCCACAGCCCCTCTGTGTGTCTCTTTCTCAATTCCCAGCCCTTTTGTGTGTCTCTTCAACCCCATAATATTGTTGTGTCCCTTCCTCCCCTCAGCCCCTTTAGTGCCTTATTTACTCCATTCCTTCTGCTTGTCTCTGCTTCCCCATTCCACAGCCCCTCTGTGTGTCTCTTTCTCGAAGCCCCTTTGTGTGGCTTTTTTACCCTTCATCAGACCCCTGTGTGTCTTTCTCTCCCCAGCCCCTCTCTGTGTCTCTTTCTCTACTTCCCATCGGTGTCTTTCTTTTTTCCTCTTCCCCTCTGTGTCTCTTTCTCCCACCTTCCAGTGTTAAAGGGACACTATAGTCACCAGAACAACTACAGCCTAATGTAGTCTGTAACGGATCGCCTGGCACCCCGACTTGGTACCTCCGTTAATGCTTCCTGAGGACTCCAAGCACTCTGGCAGACACCACAATCACTGAATCAGAGAAACCTTTAAATTCTCCCAAGCATATGAATGCTGTAGACCATTGAATAGGAACCATACGAATAGGCTTGTACCCCTAGCAGTCAACTGGAACAGCATACAATAAATCCTTCCCCCAATAATGAGACGACACATCACTTTGAGGTTAAAACAGAACACATTACATGATTGCCAATTACCCGTTTGCAACATTGTTGCAAACGGTAATTGGAGGCACACTCATTCCTGGGTGGTCTGGTTGTTCGGTAGTTTCACTCAATATACTGAATGGAGTGATTCTACCGAACAATCAGAATGCTGCACACAAATCACCCAGGATAAACTTAACACATCTATAAATACATATATAATATTACAGGCAGTACACTTGAATATGCTTCACAGTCTTAAAGGGACAGTAGTCCCAAAAGTCCCAATATGTCCATAGATGCTGTTAAAAGGGCCAGTAGCAGCAATATACAGTACAATATGCCCCAAATAACCCAGGGGCCATAGTCAGTAGGTAGGAGGCTAGCAAACAGGCTTCTCCAGGGCCCAGTGGCGAGGTTGGTTTCGCCACATTTCTCCCCTTTTCCAAACATACTAACAGGGTACCTGACCTCTTGCCGGTCAGTGCCCTTGTTAGTCCAGCAGCCCACCCACAAAACAGAAACAGCAGTACAGTCCACCCACAATGAATGGTTACTACACCTGAGTAATGGAAAAACTTGTCCAGGTCCAGGTGCCTCACCCCGGCTGTGTGGGGGACTGGTAGGCTGTTTTGGTGGGTTGCTGAGTGGGCAGAGACCAGCGGTACTCTGCCCTGGTGCCAGCACTACTACAGGAGTAGTCTGGTTGGAGCCTGGTTGCTGGAGACCGACTGTCTCCCCTTTAGCTGCGCAGCTCTGCTGCTGGAGACCGACTGTCTCCCCTTGAGTTACACCGCTCTGCTGCTGGAGACCGACTGTCTCCCCTTGAGTTACACAGCTCTGCTGCTGGAGACCGACTGTCTCCCCTTTAGTTACACAGCTCTGCTGCTGGAGACAGACTGTCTCCCCTTTGGCTAAACAGCCCTGTTGTGGGGGGGCAGGACCGACCGTCCCTACCCCCTGTGCTGGAAGTGCAGAGACCACGGTCCCATCTGCACAGGTGTGGGGCTTACAGTCTCCCCCTGGTACATTAAGCTGCCGCTGGGGAGAGGTGGTAACCAGCTCCTCTCCCATTAGAACACTCTGCCCATTGATGATCCGCCGCTGGGGAGAGGTGGTAACAATCTCCTCTCCCATTAGAACACTCTGCCCATTGATGATCTGCCGCTGGGGAGAGGAGGTAACAATCTCCTCTCCCATGCCTACTTTCAGTCTTTGTGGAGGGAGACCGACTGTCTCTCCTCCCAATTCAGTGTCCTGCTGCTGGGGAACGGAGACTGGGCTCTCTATTCCCAAAAAATCACGCTGCTGCTGGGGGGTAGGACCAACTACCTCTGCCCCCTGCAACTCAGCCTGCCGCTGGGGAGGGAGGACGCTGCTCTCCTCTCCCTGCACTTCACACTGCCTTCCCGGCATATCACTCTGCTGCTGGGGGGTAGGACCAACTACCTCTGTCCCCTGTAACTCAGCCTGCCACTGGGGAATGGAGACTGGGCTCCCAATTCCCTGCAATTCACACTGCCGCTGGGGAATGGAGACTGGGCTCCCAATTCCCAACAAATCACACTGCCGCTGGGGAGGGAGGACGGCCCCTTCAGCTCCCTGTAACTTGGGCGCAGAGACCACGGTCCCATCTGCGCTGGTGAGGGGTTTACTGTCTCCCCTTGGTGGGTTAGGTTGTCGGTGGGGAGAGGGGGTAACAAACTCCTCTCCCTTACACACCTTCAACCGCTGGGGAGAGGGGATAACAGGCTCCTCTCCCTGCACCGTAGACTGCCGCTGGGGAGCAAGAACGGCACTTTCAGCTCCCTGTAACGCACACTGCCGCTGGGGATCTGGGCCGACTGCCCAGCATCCCTGTAGGGCCGGTAGAGAGACCGCAGTCCCATCTCCACCTGCCATCTGTGGGTCTTCCCAGGACCAATCCGTGAGGCCCCGCAACATTTGTGAGTAAGGGCCCGGTGGAGAGACCTTGGTCCCATCTCTACCTGCCTGTTGTGGTTCCTCACAGGACCAGTCTATGAGGACCCCCACTTCGGGTTCCTCCCGCCGCCTCAGGGAAAGACGGCTAACCTCCTCGGATGCAGCCTCTACTCGGCTGCTGTACCGCTCCTGCTGCTGAGCATACTTCCTCTCTTTTGCCAACCGGAATTCTCGGTCCAGCCTTGTGTTTCGCTCAGCCATGACCTGGTTCCAGATCACCCGGCGTGTCTCCATGGGTATATCATCCCCATACTCGGCCACTCGCTGCCTCACCTCGGCCAGCCAATCATCTCCAGAGCCAGAACCTTCCATACTTGTCTGCTCCCAGGGGCGCTGCACAACTGTGTCTCCGAGCTGCTTTACCTCGCACTAGGACGCCATCCCACCGCTTGCCACCAATGTAACGGATCGCCTGGCACCCCGACTTGGTACCTCCGTTAATGGATGCTCCTAGTGCTTCCTGAGGACTCCAAGCACTCTGGCAGACACCACAATCACTGAATCAGAGAAACCTTTAAATTCTCCCAAGCATATGAATGCTGTAGACCATTGAATAGGAACCATACGAATAGGCTTGTACCCCTAGCAGTCAACTGGAACAGCATACAATAAATCCTTCCCCCAATAATGAGACGACACATCACTTTGAGGTTAAAACAGAACACATTACATGATTGCCAATTACCCGTTTGCAACATTGTTGCAAACGGTAATTGGAGGCACACTCATTCCTGGGTGGTCTGGTTGTTCGGTAGTTTCACTCAATATACTGAATGGAGTGATTCTACCGAACAATCAGAATGCTGCATACAAATCACCCAGGATAAACTTAACACATCTATAAATACATATATAATATTACAGGCAGTACACTTGAATATGCTTCACAGTCTTAAAGGGACAGTAGTCCCAAAAGTCCCAATATGTCCATAGATGCTGTTAAAAGGGCCAGTAGCAGCAATATACAGTACAATATGCCCCAAATAACCCAGGGGCCATAGTCAGTAGGTAGGAGGCTAGCAAACAGGCTTCTCCAGGGCCCAGTGGCGAGGTTGGTTTCGCCACATAGTCGTTCTGGTGTTTACTGCCTTTATAATGTAAACACTACCATTTAAGAGAAAAGACCGTGTTTGAATTACTTCCTAGAAGCACCTCTAGTGGTAGTCACTCAGATGGCAACTAGAGGTGCTTCCTGGTGCCACTAGACACTGAACGTTCCTCATAGAGATGTATTGGTTCAATGCATCTCTATGAGGAAATGTTGATTGGTGCAGCATGGAGTTTTGCCCCACGTGCTCAATAGCCTCCCAATGTTTCCCTATGCTCACCTTTTTTCAGTGCCACTTGGGTTCTTCGCAGATGGCTCCGCCCCACTCCACCTCCTTCATCAAATTTGATGATCTAAGGCAAGGAGGTGGAGCAGGGACGGGGCCAGCCGTGACGGACCCAAGCAGCACTGAATAATGGTGAGTTTTATACCATTTTAACCGGGGACGAGAGAGGTTGGGGACCTAAAAGGCGGGTTCAAAATGTTAGTGTCAGGAATACATGTTTGCATACCTGACACTATATGCTAACTATTTTCCTTTAAATTTCACCATTCAGTGCTTTCCACCCGTGTACAAAGTCTTCCTTTCAAGTATCCCTGCTGAAGATAATATGAGACAAGAGATACGAATAACACATTAAAGAACCACTATAGTGCCAGGAAAACATACTCATTTTCCTGGCTCTATAGGGTCCTTGGGTCCCCCTCACCCTTGGGGCCCCCCTCCCGCCAGGCTCTAGAGGGAGGAAGGGGTTCATCCCTTACCTTTTTTCCAGCGCCGGGCTCCCTATAGTGTTAGAAATACATCTTTGTATTCCTAACGCTATAGCAGGGATTAGCAACCGATGGCACGTGTACCATGCATGGCACTCAAGGTGTCTTTGCACAGCACTCAAAGATGCCAGAGCCAAACAGGTTCTGGCCTATCAGAAGTGTCAGTAGGACTTCAGACATCTGCTGGTGCAATTAGAGCTGATATTGCAGGTGGGAAGTGGAAATCCTCAACTCATACAATGCAACACTTCTCAGATCACTTTCTCCCCGCTCTTGAGAATGAGTGTCTGCACTGGAGTAGCGTAGCCTGCTGCAGTTATCACAACTCCTGCCCTCATACTAATATTACAAATAGTACACACAAACACACCCACAGTCCTGACAAACACAACACGACTGACAGTCCACATACATGCACACAATACCACAAGCAGCCCCTCACACACAATTCCACAAGCAGCCCCCCATACACAGCCCACATTCAGATGTATCGTATACAAAACAATCTACTAATGAACATATACAATATAACAGCCAACTTACACACAAATACAATACTACAAAGTAACTTCAGCACCCATAAATAACACAAGCATAATATGGCAACATACACACCTCAATTAAAAAAAAAACTTGGAACAGCATGCCAAGGTACTTGAAGATTTTGTTTTGGCACAGTGCTACTAAAAGGTTATCTACACTGCACTATAGTGTTCCTTTTAGCCAGAATAGCAAGACAATTTATTGTATGTATTGTTTGTCCATATGTTTGTGCTGTTGTCATTGCTGTTCTGCATTTTTACATAATGATATATATTTCTCTCTATGACTAGAAACGAAACCTTACACCCGGATAACCAAAAGCCCTTCAGAAATTAAAAAAAACAAAAAATGGAAAACATGGTTTTAATTCAGTACCAGATTCAATTAAGTGCACGTTTCTGACATTGTTTACATTGTATTCATATAAATAAAGCCCGTGCACACATACTGCAGGCAAGAGAATGGTAATCCTATAGCAGTGTTCGGTCAAGAAGCCAACAGCTGGTGCTGCTAAGCGCTGTGGAATGTTTAAAAAAAGATTTTATGTCACTTCGACACACGTACACTAGATGGCGCCCGAGCACACGTGTGCAGGGCAGAAAGCGTCATATCCTTTGAAACAGCCCCAAAGAAAGAGGAGCCTTAAATCTGTGCAGACCGGAGCCTGTGTGGGCGAGGGGAGGACGTTCAGTAGCTGCCTCCCAGTATCCTTAATCCCCCTTTCTTTTTTATTTTATATAGAAAAATTCTATATATGCATTATTTTCTTTCTGCCCCCTCTTAGTGTGCCCTGTGTCAGTATGGCTCCCAGGATCGCAGGATCTCCTTTCTACATGTGGCATTTATTTGCAGGGGTACTTTTGCTCTCCCTCCCCCAGCAGGCGAGCTCTTGCCCCAGTCGTTGCCTGTGCTTTCGCACCACTGTGAGATGCATGCATTTGATGTTGGAGAATGTGCCCACTGTGTCCCCCCAGACAACTATCCTGTAAGTACTACTCGATCTCTTTACAGATCTGACCTGGGTATAATATTAACATCACGTTCTAGGTATCCAAACATGCTACCAATATTGATACATTGTCTTCATTGCATCCTTCTTAAAGCTGTTCAGGCATTGCTCACACATTGTGGCAGTGAAGAGGTTAAAACATCTGTTTGCATGTCTCATTCAATCCTGTTATGATGCCTCCGTGTCTCTGTTATTGTTTTGTATCTTGCTGCAGACACACACGTTTCCCATTGTTACTTTGTATCCTTTATTTGTTCAGTTACAGCTGTGTCTACTGTAATCACATATAGTGGGTTCCTTTCCAATGTTAGTTTGTGACTTTTCTATTGTTTGGTCTGTAGGTGAGTCTTTGCTTTGTCTTAAACCTCTGTATGAGTCACAGAGTGGATTTCAAGAAAAAAATTATTTTACAAAGTGCAATGAATGTTTTATTTTTGGATCACTATGCAGTTATTACAGTCTTACTTTTTATTGATACGTGATATATGTTTAACTTACACTTTACCATTTGTCCTCAAACTTTTTTTTTTTTACAATAAATACACAACAACTCATATGTAATCTCAGGTATAATGTGTGAATGTTCACAGAATGACATCATTTCTGAATGGATAGCACAAGTTTTGAAATATATGTATGTGTTTACAGTTTACATGATTTAATTGACTGTTTCCTGGATAAAAGGAACATCAAAGTGTCATTATAGACATTAGCACAATTCATTGTGACATGCTTGATGCAAGATAAGGCTATAGAATGTATGTCCTTTATAATAATGCTTAGTCTGTAGTGCATCTCATGATATCCTTAGCTGGCGGATAATCAGTACTGTAAATTAGGGCAGACAGTCTGTTCAGCTGTGGTGAAGTTTTTTTTTTTTTCTTGTGTCCTGTTCTATCTCTGCATGAGGTCTCTTTGCCAGTTCAACTCCTTGTTCTGTCCAATAGGAAAACTGAACAAAGCAGTAAAGAGATCGAGTGGATATAACTGCCTGAAAGGCACATTTATGAGTCAGCTGCCCTGGAACAAGGGAGTAAATACCTTGTTTTAATTGTGGGACTAAAGAGTTGTTCTAAAGTAAATTAATTTTTTCCTGACATAATCCACATCTGGGGAAATAAAGAATGTGTCAAGCATGTTGGTCGCTAAAATGTGAACTGTCAAAAAAATACATTTTTGGCCGAGATACTCAAACTGAAAACAGAGCCGAGTTTGGGTAACTAAGGATTAAAATGTGAAATGTACTTTGAATTCCCAACAATTCACACCTTAGTGAGAATCCACGACAATCAAAGGGAAATAGGGTTATTTACTGAAGGGTGAAATGTGGAAAACTGACAAAGAGATTTCAAATTTCACGCCAAACTAGTCATGCTGGAAAAAGATGAATCGGAGATATGTTCCCGGCTTTGTCACGTTTCGTAACGTTTCTGTATCTATTAACATAATCCAGAAATAGTTCAAATTGGGTGGTTTACACCAATGTGTGTATGTGAATGTATATTATAGTGTATGTGCTAGAACACCGTCTGCTAAATTAAGTGTTTACGAGGTAGTGTTTTTTCGTTAGACACACAATATATCCTTTATGTAGTAGTGCACTGCTGTAATGCACATGTTAACCCCTTAAGGACAGAGCTTCAGAAGCTTGTCTTTCACTTAATGACAACGGCATTTTTTGCATTTTATGCTATTTGCGTTCAACTGCTATTTGCATTTTACTAATTTATTGCACCAACACATATTATATATCGTTTTTTAAAGGACAGAAAGGGCTTTAATTTGATGTAACACACACACATATATATATATATATATATATATATATATATATATATATATATAAATGCTTATTTATTATAAAAAAAAATACAGAAATATGCAAAAAAATGATTTTTTGTGTGTTTTTTTACAGTTTTTGCAATAATAATGTGTACATAATTAGTGCAGGTTAAGGAAAGTAATTAAAAATAAATTCATTTAGTTGTTCTGATTTACAGAATATACAATGTGTCTGGGATTTTACGTTTTTTTTGGTAGTTACAGGTCACAAAGCACAAGGAGTAAAATAAACTTTTAATGTGGAGCGATTTTAGAATTTGGTATGTTTGTCTTGTAAGCTTAATAGCCATAAAAGAAAACAAAATTGCCACACAAAAGTATATATTTATATAAAGTAGACACCACAGGCTATTTACCTAAGGTTGTTTTGACACTTTCTACGTAGCCATTTTACCGCCAACCTCTGCTAAATATTGGAGTAAAATTGTGTTTTTTGGGGGTTTTCGCACACAAACTTATAACAAAGAACTTCTCATGTGTATTTTGTAAAGTTGTTGTGTGCTATTCCTGTACAAAGTTTTATTATGTGTTCAGTTGACACTGCTGAGTACAACGGTACCCCCATTGTATGTCTTTGGCACTATTTCGTGAAGCTACAGTGCCATATAGGAGACCTGTCCTTTTCAGTATTCACAGTAGAATTTTGAGAGACGGATTTAATGAGCCTATGCTTCCATTTGGGGTATTATAGAAGTTTAACTGTTCAAAAAAACCCACAAAGGCCTACCATTTGTAAAAGTAGACACTCCAGGGTATCTCATAAGGTGCATATTGTGCCTTAGCATGCCCCCATTTTTTTACCATTACATGCCAAAGTATGTGGTAAAAAATAATTTTGTGCATTTTTTACATACGGATTGCATTTTTGCTGGGCATTTTGTATATTTCATATGTGCCACTAAGTTCAAACCCCCCAAATTATGCTCAGCTAAGTCTTCTGAGTAAAAGGACACCCCCATTGTATGTCTATGGCACTATTTCGTGAAGCTACAGTGCCATACAGGAGACCTGTCCTTTTCAGTATTCACAGTAGAATTTTGAGAGACGGATTTAATGAGCCTATGCTTCCATTTGGGGTATTATAGAAGTTTAACTGTTCAAAAAAAACCCACAAAGGCCTACCATTTGAAAAGTAGACACTCCAGGGTATCTCATAAGGTGCATATTGTGCCTTAACATGCCCCCATTTTTTCACCAATATATCCCAAAGTATGTGGTAAATTATTTTGGGCATTTTTTTACATACGGATTGCATTTTTGCTGGGCATTTTGTATATTTCATGTGTGCCACTAAGTTCAAAACCCCCAAATTATGCTCAGCTAAGTCTTCTGAGTAAAAAGACCCCCAATGAATGTCTTTGGCACTATTTCGTGAAGCTACAGTGCCATATAGGAGACCAAGCCATATCAGTTTTTACCGAACTTTGAATTTTGACGCTGGGCCTATGTGCAATTTCCAAGCATCTTCGCAGGTTTTAAATTCAAACTACCCCACAAAGGCCTACCATTTCTTAAAGTAGACACCCCAGGGTATTTCAAAAGGCATATTTTGAACCTTAGCGTGGGATCATTTTTCCGCTAGCGTGTACCAAGTGTAGTGATAATAAGCGTTTTTTTCTGCTTTTGACACACAAAGTGAGTTTGCACAGTATATTTTGCAAACCTTATGTGTACAACCACTGTATAATACTTCATATGTTGCTCAGCTCTGTCTGCTGTGTACAAAAATACGTATGTACCTTTGCCAGGTATATGTGGACATCGGAGACCATTTCTTAAAGAAGACATCCCAGGGTATTTCAAAAGGCATATTTTGAACCTTAGCGTGGGATCATTTTTCCGCTAGCTTGTACCAGGTGTAGTGGTAATAAGCGTTATTAAATGTATTTTTTATCTTTTTAAAACTTTTTTACTTTTTAAAACTATTTTTGAAACTTTTGTTTTGCTTATGAATTTTTTGAAAGTTTCCTAAACTTTCGTAAAACTTTTTTTTACAGATTTAACATTTTTCTAAGTTTTTTTTTTTTACCGTTAACCCCTAACTAGCAGTATGCAGCACTAACAGTAAATTCCCAATTTTCCCATAACTCCCACCCACCCCAGCTAGCAAAATATTTAATTATACAATATTTAAATTAGTTAATTATATAAATGTAACCCCTGAGGGTTAAAAAATAAATAAAAGTTAATCGTCAGGGGTTAAAAAAAATGAGATCACAGTATAATACTGTGATCTGTATTTTGATCACTGTAGGCAGTGATCGACTGGCAGGGAAGGGGTTAACTTTTATTTGGACTGGGTAAAGGGTTTATTTTTTTGTAATTTTTTACTTAAACGTTATTAAAACTTTTTTTTTAACTTTTTTTAACGTTAGCCTAACCCTAAATCCCCCAATTCCCCACTAACTTCCACCCTCCCCAGCTAGCTAAATTTATAATTTTAAAATATTTAAATTAATTAATAAAATAAATTTAACACGAGGGTTAAAAAAAAAGAATTAACCCTCAGGGGTTAAAAAAAAATCAGATCATAGTAAAATGTAATCTCTGCCAATTGATCACTGTAGTCAGTGATCAATTGGCAGGGAAGGGGTTAATTTTTTTATTAAATTGGTAAAGGGGGTGGGATTTTAATTTAACTTTATTTTTTTTTTAACAGGGGGCAAGATCACTGATCCGTCTCCCTGCACTTCACACTGAACCCGGAAGTGCAGGGAGGCGGAAGGTGAGTATACACAGCACATGTGCTCGCTCTGACATGCTGTCAGAGCGGGCACATGTGCTGGGACAGCCCGATCCGGTGCTCCCGGTCTGCCTCTAATACAGAGGTAGACCGGAGCACCATTAACCCCGTGATCGCTGCGATTGCGGCGATCTGGGGTTAATTTTAACGTGTGACGGACGAGGTCCGTCACTCGTCGTTAAGGCAATCCCCTGAGTGACGGACCTCGTCCGTCACTTGTTGTTAAGGGGTTAACTTACTTTTGCAGTTACTTTATGTAGTGTTGCACTGAGATAGTTATGTTTGTGCTAAGTACATTTTTTTTGTATGTAGTGTTGCACTGAGAAACTTGTGTGTGTGCTAACTACATTTTTTGTATGTAGTGTTGCACTGAGATAGTTGTGTGCATTACGTACATGATGTAGTGGTGCAGTGTGTATGCAAGATATCTTTACTTTGCATTATGTGGTCTATTTAAAAAAAAAAAAAAAAAAATTAGGCCTGAGTTCCCCAAATTCAGCATTGTTTGTCTAGTGTTATGCTCAAATAGTGTTATGTTCAAATTTGCTTTACTATTGCTTTAGGAGCTCAGTAGTGTTGTATGTATGTGTGTGTTTGTGCTTATAATGTGTGTGCTAGCCTTACAGTTACTTTATGCATTAGTGCTCTACTCTAGAGATGCTTCTAGGAAGAAACAGAAAAACAACTAGCTGATTTAATTGATACATAGTGGAACAGGGCCCGGATGATTATTTATTTCCTTTAGAATTAACGTAGCGAATATGCAAATTCAGCTTGGTAGGGTTTTTTTTCCCTCAAGAATCAGAGAACTTTGACCAACTCCTTCCAAATTTGAACTTGCTTGAACAGGGCCTTCTTCACCTTCTGGTTCTGTCTCTGTATTTTATTTGTCAGTCACCTGCAGTTTATTTCCATCTTTTTAGTACTGTAAAGCTATGCAGTATTTTTTGGCACTATGTAAATAATAAAATACTTGCAATTAGCACTCATGGAACCATTTTCTTGACAGGTCCACATGGACATTAGTTCCATAGATCTGGTATCTCATCTGGCCATTTTGCTTCACATCGACAATCCTTCCTCAACCTATATTTTCCCCTATTCCACCTATCAGTTTCTTGACTCCAAAACCATTTAATTAGCAACATGTCCCTTTTGATAAACAATCTTCATAAATATTATTCCAGAGTGGACAAAATCTGACCAGGAGAGTTCTGAGTCAAGATGTAATATCTCTTTTGTTTATATGAATTTCATAGAACATATTCACAACATATTGTATTATTAAAGAACATTTTAACTTGAGAAGTTTTTTTATTTTAGGAATTAATTCTGCTTCCAAGGGAAAATATGCATTCATTTACAAGCTCCCCATTCTTTATTATTATAGCAGGATGTGGAAAGGGTAGGAGGTTGTGCAAAATCATTACTGGAACATCTCTAGGGAACACTTATTATGACGTTTCAGTTTGCTGAGATAGCATCTCATCGGGGGTTCCATAATGAAGTTATTACACCTCCTCTGTTGTATGAAACCAAAACAAAAATGTTCCTGTCTATTCTCTTTCCATCTATATTGTCTTGATACCGGAGAAACTGACGGAAGCCAAGCACAGAGAGATGGACACAGGTTTCTTCAGGAAGGAAGAGATTCTTTATTGGATCACCGATCGGGACTCAGAGGGACTAGCGTCACCAAAATACAGCAAAGTCTGAGTACTGAATACATAGAGTACATTCCTTATATAGCACTGTAGCTCCTCCCACAATTAACTACACCCACACATACCCTTAACCTATTTAATGAATAGAGTCTAAACTCATCCATCCGGTCTAACCACGTGGCTCATCTGATACAAAGGAGAGGGACGCGTAATTCCAGTTCTTACATTCCTGCACCTGGTCAGTACAGTGATGACAGTATCTTAGCTACGTGTAATTAACCAACTGATACTACAAACACATATACATACATATGCCTTGTGGCAATCTTAGCCTGCTAAACTTGTATTTTACTGGAATTACATCACATTCCCCCCTTTGATGCCTCTGATATTTCACAATTACTTGAGGCATCACTTAACCTTGGTTTGCATATACCTCAGGTTACCATGAACCAGACCAGACTTTTCTTATGATGTGAATCTTTTCAACACTCATCTTCCTGCATAGTTTCTCCCTGATCTAAAGCCTTATACTTATATATGGCCATTATCTGTGCAGCAGCCTTCCTCTCTGCTATACTTCCTATCAGGCTTTGCACAGACCTAACTACTAAGGGTATAAGACACGGTAGGAGTAGACACAACATTAAAATTAGTAGGACTCCACCTACCACTGCCTTAAGCCCTCCAAACCACTCATACCAGCTACCAAACCAACTACTTGGATTGTACCCTTTCCATACCTGAGTAGGCACATGCGCTAGTTTAACCATATGGCTAGTAAGCTCAGCTATTGCTTGCCCTTCGTCATCTATTTGAAGACAGCAATTACTTAGGTTAAACTTCCCACATACACCTCCCTCTACTGCCAAAAGGTAATCCAAGGCTAATCTATTTTGGTAGACTGCTGTCCTCATCCTGGTGTTATGCTTCGCTAGAAGATTGAGCGCTTGTGATGTCTCATTTGTGATAATCTCAACCACCGCCTGTAATCTTATAATACGGTTGAGCATATAAATAGGGGTTCTATAACCAAAGGTACCATCCTCAGCCCACGTGGCTGGCCCATAATAATCTATGATACGCTGGGGAGGCCATTCATCATCTTCCCAGGCGCCTATCTCTATGGGTCCCCTTTTCTTCCTATGATTCACATCATACACTTTAACACCTAAAGTCTCACCTGTTTCAATCGGTAACAAGAAGAAGGATGGTTTGAGCATACCCAACACACATGCCCCTTCCCAGTCCTGTGGCAGCTCCGAATAGGCTTTCTTACCACAGATCCAGTACAAATTTGCTGGGGCTCTCCAAGTAGATGTGATGGATAGATCAAACCACACATCCTTTAAATTGGCATATCTAGCAAACGGGTTAGATGGTTCTGAGACATTTGAAGCCGACCACCAAGTTGTATTCTTTGTATCATCATCATAAGCTTTTTGCCCTATACAAGTTAATTCTCCTACAGAAGTATTATACATTATTCCTTTCCTTGCTATGCAAACATAACCTATGATGGAGGTCTTTAATCTCCACTCAGATTTACCTCTAACACTCATATGATAATCGGCTTGTGTAGATATTAATTGGTCAACTGCCTCAGAACCGGACATTACCTCCTTTGCTTCCCAAGGCCATTGGTCTCCCATGTTAGTACCTCCACACACATAGCAGTTGGTAACATTAAGACTACCGGCAATACTTTCAGCTAGATCGATGAACAGGTTTTTAGCATTATGGGGGATCTTATTATCTATACTCATCTCTTCGTAAAAGGAATGGTATACTTGATGAGTCTGGGAGGATACCGTATCAGTCTCTATTCCTATAAACAATAATGTCCCAGGATCTAAACCCGTCCCGTATATTTGAAACCCAAATAAATTTCCATACTTATCTAAGAACTTGTCGGGGTTATTAATGAGTATATGGACTGGGTTGCATTCCATAGACTTACAATAAGGGCTAGTCGGCAACTTAGTCACTATCATGTCTTTGTCTACTGTCTGTCCCCAAGTTGCCCACCCCACACAAGACCAATATGGGCAAAAGTTATAATCTCTATTTGGGCATCTAGGACTTACATATTTATTTTTGCTACTGGGACAAATATATTTATCGTTAGACCCATACGTCCTCTCCCATCTAAGATCCCCACATACATTCCACGGCTTTCTACCACTCGATATCGCTTTACACGCATCAAATAGCAGAACACCCGAAGAATGTACGGATTCTAACACCGTTTTATTAATTAGGGTCCCCTGAGGATCTCCATTCCTGAGAGTCAACCAAATTGTACGAGGTTGATACTCCGGACTGAAGCACTTAGGTTCTCCTACTCCTAAATGGCACACACTATAATCTATATTTAAGTATCTACATCTCGATACATCTCCTTTACACTCGTATTGTGAATGCCAAATTAGGGTTTGGGAAATATGGTTACCTGTTCTCGTAGTCTTAATGCATACCTCACAGCTAGGAGTGTCGGTACCTCTACCTTCCTGAATATAAAAACACATATAAATAAACACTATCAAAAGCACATCTTTCGCCGTCATCCTCAGTCTTCGTCCGTGCGATGGCGCCTCAGCTTCCAGGATGTGAGGGGCTGCAGGGAATGGAGTTCTGCTCATCTTCACAGGTGTCCCTTCGAGACTTTCCTGGCTTATACACTATGTGATGGTAAGCGGACAGGCTTTATTATGGCCTTCTCACTCACACCTGTAACAATAAAATTTGTAATCCACAATAATTCCTCGTTACTCCGACTGAGTAGTGCGTTTTAACCGGATCTTGCAGGGATTCTCTGGATCTGCTGTAACTTGCCAAGAATCGACTGCTGCTGGTTTAACCCTGGAGTGATGTATCCACGGAGTCACTTCTGCTACTTTTATTGCTGTAGGGGTAGACAAAAGAACAACATAAGGACCTCTCCACTTGGGCCCTAACGGTACAGTATTCCACTCTTTAATCCACACTTGGTCTCCTGGATGGTAACTATGAACAGGGGGATAAATATTCACAGGTAATCTATCTTGTACCCATTTCTGTACCTCCTCCATAGTCTTACCCAACTCTACAACCTGCTGCCGGGTAATTCCTTCTCCCAACTGACTCAAGTCCCCCCTTAAGTTACCAAGTACGGGAGGTGGTCGCCCATACATGATTTCAAAAGGAGAGAGGCCCATCCTTCTGGTAGGGGTACTGCGGATTCGCAATAAAGCTATGGGTAAGAGAACGTTCCACTTAAGTTGGGTTTCCTGACACATTTTAGCCAACTGGTTCTTTATAGTTCTATTCATTCTCTCTACCTTACCAGAACTCTGGGGTCTATATGCAGTATGAAGCCTCCACTTTATACCAAGCATATGAGTCAGTTGTTGTAGGCACTGGTGAACAAAAGCTGGACCATTGTCCGATCCTATAGAACAGGGTAGTCCATATCGGGGTATTATTTCTCGTAGCAGGAATCTCACAACTTCTCCTGCTTTCTCTGTACGAGTAGGACATGCTTCTACCCAGCCTGAATAGGTGCACACAATTACCAGCAGGTAACGATGTCCACCCGATTTAGGCATCACTGTAAAATCTATTTGTAGATCGGACATGGGGAGTCCCCCCATAAACTGAACTCCTGGTGGCTTTACTGGTCCTTGTCTTGCATTATTCTTAGCACACGTTACACATCTGCGTACAATGGCCTGAGTCAAGTTGGACAATCTTGGTATGTAGAAATGTTTTCTAAGAGATTCTTCAGTACTGTCTCTCCCAGAATGTGTCCCGTTGTGATAATTTTGGACAATTTCTACCGCTAGCGATGCTGGTATAACTATTCTTCCATCTTCTAGCTGATACCACTTGTTCTCCAGATACTTTCCCGGTTCAGTCTTTAACCACTCCTCTTCTTGAGCTGTATAAACTGGAGTCCATTGGGACAGTGGAGTTGGTATAAGAGCAGCTATATGCCCTACATACTCCTGTCTTCCTGATTCAGCAGCACGCTTAGCTGCACTATCTGCCATCCGATTTCCCTTGGTTACATCACCATCTCCTCTCAGATGCGCTCGACAATGTATGATACCGACTTCTTTCGGCTCCCACACTGCTTCCAATAGTTGTAGGATTTCAGCTGCGTACTTGATTTCTTTGCCTTCTGAATTCAGTAGTCCTCTTTCTTTATACAAAGCTCCGTGGGCATGAGTGGTTAAAAACGCATACTTAGAGTCCGTATAGATATTTACTCTTAAACCTTCAGCCAATTGTAACGCTCGTGTTAGTGCTATTAATTCTGCCTTTTGTGCTGATGTTCCTTTCGCCAGTGGCCGAGCTTCTATCACCTTGTCTATTGTTGTTACTGCATATCCTGCATAGCGGATCCCTTCTTTCACATAACTACTGCCGTCGGTGTAATATTGAACATCGGGGTTCTGGATGGGAAAATCACGAAGATCTGGTCTACTTGAGAATACTTCATCCATTACTTCCAAACAATCATGTTGACTTTCAGTAGGTTGTGGCAAAAGGGTAGCTGGATTTAAGGTGTTTACAGTCTCTAAATGCACTCTTGGGTTTTCACACAACATTGCTTGATACTTGGTCATACGGCTATTACTAAACCAATGATTTCCTTTGTAATCCAACAACGTCTGTACTGCATGTGGGACTCGTACATAAAGTTCTTGACCCAGAGTGAGTTTATCGGCTTCAGCTACTAGCAGGGCGGCTGCAGCTACGGCTCTTAGACAAGGTGGAAGTCCGCTGGCCACTGCATCCAGTTGCTTAGACATGTAGGCAACAGGTCTTTGCCATGATCCCAAGTACTGTGTCAATACTCCCACAGCCATTCTTCTTTGCTCGTGTACATATAAGTAGAATGGTCGTGTGTGATCAGGTAGACCTAATGCTGGGGCACTCATCAAAGCCTTCTTCACATCTTCAAATGCCGTTTGCTGTTCTTGGGTCCATAAGAAGGGGTCGTGCTCTGTACCTTTGATAGCTGCGTACAGAGGTTTTGCTAGTATCGCATAACTGGGAATCCATATCCTACAGAAGCCTGCTGCCCCCAAGAATTCTCGCACTTGTCTTCTATTCTTGGGTATTGGTATTTGGCAGACAGCTTCTTTTCTCTCTGGCCCCATAATTCTTTGACCTTCAGAGATATGGAATCCTAGATACTTGACAGTTGGCAAACACAACTGAGCCTTCTTTCTAGACACCTTGTATCCTGCCTTCCAGAGAATGTGTAGTAGATCGTGCGTTGCTTGCTGACAGATTTCTTTTGTAACTGCTGCTATCAACAAGTCATCTACATATTGTAACAATACACACTCTCCTGGGATGGACTCGAAATCCAATAGATCTTGACTTAGGGCTGAACCAAATAGGGTAGGTGAATTTTTAAACCCTTGGGGCAGTCTTGTCCAAGTCATTTGGCGTTTTGAGCCCGTTACAGCGTTCTCCCATTGGAAAGCGAAAATACATTGACTTTCTGCGGCAATTCGGAGGCAAAAGAAGGCATCTTTGAGATCTAAGACTGTGAAGTAAGTAGCCCCGCCCGGAATTAAAGCAAGCAGGTTATATGGATTGGGTACAACTGGATGTATGCTAACAACCGCATCATTGACTGCTCTTAAGTCCTGCACAGGTCGATACTCATCTGTGCCGGGCTTTTGAACAGGCAGCAATGGGGTGTTCCAGGGGGAAGTACAGAATTTTAGGATACCATACCGTATGAACTTATCCAGATAGGATTGGATGTTCTTCTTAGCCTTCTGTGGGATGTGGTATTGTCTTAGGCTCACTGGATAAACCCCAAGTTTTAGTTCAATTTTTATAGGTGGAATATTGCGGGCCAGTCCTGGTGGGTTGTTCTCTGCCCAAACTCCTGGTATGTTAAATAATGTCTCATCACTCCTAGGGTTTTGGCTAGTCAACACTGTATAAAGTCGCCACTCTTCTTCCTTTGGTACGGATAAAGTCATAATACCTGAAGGTCCATTAAACTTTAAAGATGTTGTTCCATCTGGTAGGAACGTAATCTGCGCTTGTAATTTGGATAGCATATCACGTCCCAGCAATTGGACTGGACATTCAGGCATATAAAGGAATTGGTGTTTTACTACGTGGCCTCCCAATGTACAGAGTCGACTTTTAAGAACCGGTCTTTCAGCACTTCTTCCAGTTGCTCCTATCACAGTAATAGTCCTTCCAGATGGAGGAGCAACTAGATTAGTCACCACTGAATGTTCAGCACCAGTGTCGATCATGAACGCACTCCTTTTCCCCCCTATTGATACATCGACCATAGGCTCCGCTCGACCAAGGGGGATGGAGCCCGGTCGGTATCAATAGTCCTCCATGACCGTGTCAGCCAATCCTACAAAGTCCCTACCTTCTCTATCGCGGGACCTTTGCGCTGCTGGAATATACCTGTCTTCCCTAACACTTCCTCTGTTCCCATTACTCCCTCTATAACCATTACTCCCTCCGGGACCTCCTCTACCTCTCGCTCTGCCTCTAAAGTTTCCGTAGCCTGCCCTGGGTTGGTCTCTCTCGTACTGCTCTCTTTGCGGACATTCGTTCCTCCAATGCCCTTCTTCCTTGCAATACGCACACTGATCCCTACTCAAAGGCTCCCTACTCCATCTATTATTGCCTCTATCTGGGCCCCGTTTATCTACGCCTGCGATCGCTACCGCTAGCATATCAGCCTTTTTACGCATCTTGCGCTCCTCCTCTTTCTTGCTTTCTGTTTCCCTATTCATATAGACCTTATTAGCTACCTCCATTAGTTGGGAGATTGACATACCTGCAAACCCTTCTAACTTTTGTAGCTTGCGCTTAATATCTCCGTAAGCTTGGCTGACAAAGGCGGAGTTAACCATTCGGGAATTGTCTGCGTCTTCCGGATTAAAGGGGGTGTACAAGCGGTACGCCTCCAATAATCGGTCATAAAAGACACTGGGCGCTTCATCGCTTTTCTGGATCACCTCAACTGTCTTCGACATGTTAATGGCTTTCTTTCCTCCGGCTTTCATGCCAGCAATTATAGCGTCTCTATAGGCTCTGAGTTGAACCATATCAGCACCATTTACGTTCCAATCGGGATCAGTGTTGGGATAATGTGTTGCGGCCCATGCTGCTGGATTAGCTTGGTTCAAAGCACGGGCTCTATCCTCTAATGCTTTAATGGCTGCTTGATTTATTCTTGTCCTTTCCTCATTGTTAAATAAAGTCATTAATAACTGCTGGCAATCAGCCCATGTCGGATTATGTGTCTGTACTATTGAGGTGAACAGATCAGTCATGGCTTGTGGTTTCTCAGTATACGAGGAATTATGGGTCTTCCAGTTTAAAAGGTCGGTAGTGGTGAAAGGGACATATACGAAGACAGGGTCAGCGTGTGCCATTTGACCTGCGGCATCGATATAAGCTGACCCTGGATTTAAGCGAAGAGGCATCTGATAGTGCTTTAATTGTTGGGCACCAGTCAACTGTCGGGTTTGGATGGGGCTACGTAGGGAAGCGTCAGTCATGGGTTCCGGTCGGGGAGATATAGGGTATGGGGATGTGGGAGGTTGGTTTTGGGAAAAGGTAGTGAATAGAACACTTCGGGCCGAGCTAGATGAAGCTTGACCGGAAGTCTGAAGTGGCGCCAAATCAGGATATTCGTTTCTAATGGGGGTGGGTTCTGGTTCCGGAAGGGGAGATTTAGTACGAGGGGGGGTGGATCCTGTACTGGAGGAGGAAGCGGAAGTGGATGAGGGTAATGAGGGAAGGGTTACAGGACTTCCTGTATTTGCGTCACTTCCTCTTACCGGAAAGTAAGGGGGCGGCAAAGGGATCTCGGACTCAGGGGGCGTGTCCAAAATGGGCCTAACACCAGCCCTAGTGGACGAACAAGTCCTAGCTACCATGAGGCGACACTGTTCCTCGTGGCATGTCCGGAGCCATTTTGGCGAGTCATTTACGGCCTGTCTCCAACAATCAATATAAGGAAACTGGCCGTAAAGTTCAGGCCTACCTGATACAGCCACGTGTAAGCGCTGTACCAGAGTTGGATCCAAACTGCCACGTGGCGGCCATGCCGCAACCAAAGTAGGCCACTCCCTAGTGCACAAAGTGACCAAACGTACAGGGGACATCTTAACCCCAAAATCACAAACTTTGAATCCCTTTTTAAAATTCTTAACCATACATCCTAAGGGATCCGGAATCGTTGACTGCGACGCACCCATATTTAACAGTGGAACGTCGTCGACAACGATTACTATACACGCGTACTATTCAACAGTCACACCCGTTTCCTCTGGCAACAGCACCACGTGGTACGGTTACCAAGTGAAACGTACACAATAACAATAAACACTCAGGGAATTCCCATACACACACAGCTGCTACACCAGTCACTATATAATCAATATTATGCCCTTTGGCGTAACTACACAGTCACCCACGCTATAATTCTCTATATACGAATTACCCGTCTATAACACACCCCAGTAACATCGTCTTTTACAAATAGCGGTTACAGTACGGTTAGCATAGGTCAAAGCACAAGTTAAGGTCACAATACAATTATTAGTGGTTATGGTGTTAAACATGCAATGGACGACAATGATTAGTACTTATTATACAATGTCAGTAAATATACAGGGTTATGGTACCGTGCACTATAATACAGCAACACACTATTAACACTCTCGCTAGACGGCTGAGCTCGCGCTATCTAACAAGATATACACTTTACTAAAACAATCGTTAACACATTTACAATTCCCAACTAAACTATTGGCCAGTACCTTGAATGGACTACCTAAAACTATATACACCCGTTTTGGTTAGCCACACTGCCCAATCACCACATATACATAGCGAGCTAGAGATCCGAATTTACACAGGCGCCTCTTAGTCGCACTATACAACGAGCTAGAGATCCGAATTTACACAGGCGCCTCTTAGTCGTACTATCAAAAGTCTAGTGGGTTCCAAATTTACACGCCTTCCCACTTAGCCCAGATAGGATGAGAACTAGCGAACCGAATTTACACAGGCGCCGCTTAGTCTCCCGGTCCCTCCGACCTAGCGAACGTAATATACACCCTAGAACGCTAGTCTAGACAAGACACCGGTGTCCGGCTAGGGCTATCTTACACCAGGACCCCGCCTGACTAACCAAATCAAACGGTCTGACTAAAGAGCGTTCGATCGAGCGGTGCGCCTTCGCTCCTTCCCTCCGACAGAGGGGGCAGATACAGATTCAAAAACCCCTTTGGGCCTACCGCACAATCGGTATACCCCTAGCGGGTCCTGCCGTCTAAAACAGCAGTTATCTTACCTCCTCGTTCCTGAACCTGAGTTCACACTCATCGACGGGGACACCCCAGCACTTCTCACGTAGAGGCCGATGATCTCCTGGACAACAGACCAGTGGCGCCGAGACGAAGGGAGGTCCACGCAGAAGTTCAGGGGTGCAGCCGTAGAGAACGTGGGCAAAGATAGACCGTCTCACGCCTCTGCCTCTCAGCTACCGTTGAACGATGAGCTTCCCGGCCAATGCACCAAATGATACCGGAGAAACTGACGGAAGCCAAGCACAGAGAGATGGACACAGGTTTCTTCAGGAAGGAAGAGATTCTTTATTGGATCACCGATCGGGACTCAGAGGGACTAGCGTCACCAAAATACAGCAAAGTCTGAGTACTGAATACATAGAGTACATTCCTTATATAGCACTGTAGCTCCTCCCACAATTAACTACACCCACACATACCCTTAACCTATTTAATGAATAGAGTCTAAACTCATCCATCCGGTCTAACCACGTGGCTCATCTGATACAAAGGAGAGGGACGCGTAATTCCAGTTCTTACATTCCTGCACCTGGTCAGTACAGTGATGACAGTATCTTAGCTACGTGTAATTAACCAACTGATACTACAAACACATATACATACATATGCCTTGTGGCAATCTTAGCCTGCTAAACTTGTATTTTACTGGAATTACATCACAGTCTGTCATGGCAATATGAAATTCCTAACTCAAAATAATACAGTTTAACTGCAAATAAATGATCCCAAGTGTTTCTGTAATGGACTTAATGGGACAATGTAGGCATCCAGATCACTTAAAGGGACACCATAGTCACCAAAACAACTTTAGCTTAATAAGGCAGTTTTGGTGTATAGATTATGCCCCTGTAGTCTCACTGCTCAATTATCTGCCATTTAGGAGTTAAATCACGTTTATAACCCTAGTCATACCTCCCTGCATGCGATTTTCACAGCCTCCCTAAACACTTCCTGTAAAGAGTAATCTTAAGTTTATCCTTTGTTTATTGCAAGTTCTGTTTAATTTCGATTTTCTTATCCCCTGCTATGTTAATAGCTTGCTAGACCCTGCAAGAGCCTCCTGTATGTGATTAAAGTTCAATTTACAGAGAAGGAGATACAATTGTTTAAGGTCAATTACATCTGAATGAAAGTGAAACCATTTTTTTGGTTTTTTTTTACATGCAGGCTGTCAATCAGAGCCAGGGGAGGTGTGGCAAGGGCTGCATAAACAGAAACAAAGTGATTTAACTCCTAAATGTCAGGGATTTGAACAGTAAAACCTGAGAGGCACGATCTATACACTAAAACTGCATTAAGCTAAAGTTGTTTAGGTGACTATAGTGTTCCTTTAATCTTAATTAAGTATTCTGGGTGCCATGCTCCCACACCCTCCCTGTTTTAACCCTGCAAGTGAAAACCTTGCCATTATGTAGAACAGTAATCTTTCCATTGCAGAGTGTAAATACTTCTAATGGTTGTCACTTAGACAGCTTCGTCTGAAATAGCAGAGTAACTCAGAGAGACCATCTGATTGGTGCAGCGTTTTACCATGCATGCGCACTATCCTCCTAATGCTTTCCTATGTGAAAGCATTGGATTAGCTGAGATCATCACTACCAATGATCTCAGACAAGGAGGTGGAGCTTCTCCATGGAGACCAGCACTGCTAGGGAGAAAAGGAAAGTAAAATACCTCTTCTACTCTCTTCAGGTTGGGGCTGGGGACAAAAAGACACCATGATGTTAATTTCAAGACATTTGTATTGTGTTTGTGCAGTTTTGCAGTGTGTTCTTCCCTGTAAACACCAGTAATGCAAATTGACATAAATGTCAAGCAAATGTGCATGAAAGTCTATAGAGATCTGTGATCTTTGCATACATTGTAAAGGCCTCCAACAGTGACTTTGAAGCTGGGTGTCCAGTTACTGCAGGGTGTAGGGGAAGGTGAGTTATACTTACCAGAGCGAGTCCCTTGCAGCCACCACCATGGTCTTCCAGCTGGTCCTCTTCAACTCCTGGCAGCAGTCTTTATTTGCTCACCCATCACTAGTGACGGCTGGGGGCTTGAGAAGGTTTGACAAGAGGTACCTTTTTGTCAAACGTAGGACAAATACTAAGACAATGTAGTCCCTACTTTGTATTAGTATATCTTTTGAGTGCGTTAGAATTTCAGTGACATTGTAACACAGTCAATGTGAGTATTTTATTAAGATTTTATCTTTTTATGGAATACTCATTTTGGAAGGGAGGTGACAGTGCCACTTTAACCCCTTAAGGACAAATGACATGTGTGACATGTCATGATTCCCTTTTATTCCAGAAGTTTGGTCCTTAAGGGGTTAAGTCAAAATTTGCTTAATATACTTTACCGGTTTTAAATTGATATTTATCTCATTTGCTGTTAAATCTCCTCCACCTTTAAAAAATTGCACAGTGTTGCAGAATAATCTGGTGCTATATAAATGCAATAAATTGTGTGTGTGTATATATGTGTGTGTGTATATGTGTGTGTGTATATATATATATATATGTATGTATGTATGAAAGAAAGAGTGCGCTCACTGGATTTTGAAATTAATCTATATATGAGGCAAACATAGATTAAAGTTTTCGACACAGTCGGGTCTTTATCAAGATCTGCAGGGTTGAAATGTTGATCTATGTTTGTCCAATACACGGATTGATTCACTGAGAAAATCCGAGTAATCTATTGCTTTCATTTGTTTATATATAACGCTGAGAAACACTCTGGTAGGTGCATATGTATTACTAATATTTTTTGGGGTAGAGTGCCAGACTTATCCTTTTGTTTATATATATAACAAATGTACATAATAAATCATCCTCAGCAAAAATACACTATAGTAAAGTGATATACAGACTGTGCAAAAATAAACAAAAGCAAAAACTAAACCAAGAAGTAAAAGATTGGGCAGACTAGATGGGCCGAATGGTTTTTATCTGCCGTCACATTCTATGTTTCTATGTAGCATAATAAATGTTTTTTCCCATTATATTTTATATAATACACCCTATCATACAAGCTAGCGAATCCAACAGGTGCGTGTTTACCAAATGACTGATAGCTTGTAAGCCTTGGACACAGGCTGTGTGTGCTACCGCAAACGATGAGAATGACTATTTGTAGTGGTTTTGGAGAAATGGAAATATAAAGCAAAACCCATTTTTTTTTTTTTTTTTGCTGAAAAAGAATCATTGTAATATAATTTATAGTGGGCAACATATTCAGTGGTACTTTTTTTCCAGTCTGGTTTTAGACATTAATGTGTGATTGTTCCAAATCATAATGCGCCATTACTTGGAGGGAGATTCCATCTAGGACTCAGGATGTCAAACAATAACAGTTGATGATTAGGCTTGGAATTGTTAATCTACGGTATGTGTAAATTGTTATATTGTGTCAGTTCTATGCCAAACAGACTTATTCTCTATTATGGTATGGAAACTTGTTCCAATACTCATTTTTGTTTGTGCAGGGATACAAATTTTTGCTATGACATTTTTTTAAGTCCCTCACCATAGTCAGCCAAGAATATCTGATTGCGTGACAGAGTTTTCTTAATACTAATATCTGAGCTCTGTTTCCTGCTCCTTTCTCCTGTGATGGGAATGAGTTAGCTCATTGGTTAGTGTTGCCATTGGTTCATACCAACCAACATTTCAAAAAGACAAAGAGGGACACTTTCATTTTATAGGTGTGAGTCGGGGTGCGACCAGAGACTAGATTATTCTGAGATGTTTTAGGTGACTTATTAATAACAATTTATGAGATTAAATTTTACAAAAAGAACAATTGATCGTATTTACACATACTGATTTCTAAACATATTTATTGTAGTTTAAATACCAATTTCTGTGAGTATTATTGCTGTGGAGCTCTGTTACACACTTAGACACACCAACAATATGGAGCTCCTAGAAAAGAGGGACATTGGAATAGAGGGAAAGATAAAATATCAGACTGTCCCCCTGCTGGTGGGATCTGTAAAAAAAAAAAAATTAGACAAGTGTAAAATTTTATTAAAAGTATTATTTATATATATATATATATATATATATATATATATATATATATATATATATATATATACATATATTATATAAAGTATTATATAGATATATGTAACGTCATACAAAGTGTATTTTAATATTAATATTAGTATATATATTAATATTAAAATACACTTAGAATGACGTTACATATATATAATATGTATATATATTATATATATATAAATATATATAATAGATATATACACATATATTATATATATATACGTATAATTACAATAATAAATAAATAAAATAATTAAATAAATAAATAAAATATTGAAACAAAATTTAATATAAATTATATATTCATATGTAATTTCATTCTAACTGTATTTTGTTATTAATATATATATATATTGGTAACAAAATACACTTAGAATGACATTCTATATATATATATATCTATCTATATATAAAATACAAATAACCGCAAATATACATTACATAAAAGATTACATTAGTATACACGTAGAATTTAAATACCTATAAATGCATATATATTAAAATTCTACGTGTATATTTAAATAATCTTTTAACATAATTATGTAATTGGATTAATTAAAATTTAATTGACATGCCTGACAAAACAGGTAGAACGTGCAGAAAATTTAATTTGCAAGCACTATATTTGACCCTGTAACTCTCCAAGACACCATAAAACCGGTACATAGGGGGGGTGCTGTTTTACTCGGGAGACTTCGCTGAACTCAAATATTAGTGTTTCAAACTGGTAAATTGTATTACAACGATGATATTTTAAGTAAAAGTGACGTTTTTTGCATTTTTTACAAATGAACGGCACTTTTATGGACTATATTATTGTTGTAATATGTTTTACTGTTTTAAAACACTAATATTTGTGTTTAGTGAAGTCTCCCGAGAATAACAGTACCCCCCATGTACAGGTTTTATGGTGTTTTGGAAAGTTAGAGAGTCACATAAAAGGCTTGCATTTCAATTTTTTCACATTGAAATTTGCCAGATTAGTTATGTTGCCTTTGAGAGCATATGGTAGCCCAGGAATGAGAATTACTGTGGCGAAACCAACTTCGCCACTGTGAACTGGAGAAGCCTGGTTGCTAGCCTCCTGCCCAGTGATTATGGCCCTGGGAGATTGGGCCCTTTAAACACAGTGTTCGCCCCTTTAATTATTATGGGAGAAGGATTGGCACTTACTAGAGGGCACTTCGGATGCAGCTGAAGTGCTGAAGTGCCGAAGTGTTGAAGTTACCGAAGTTGTCGAAGTCGTCGAAGTGACTGGCATCGGACAAAGGACCACGTGGCGGCGGCCATTTTAACTCGAACACCGCCGACCCGTACCATCGACTGCACTTCGACACTTCGACTAAAGTCGAAGTACCGAACACACTTCGAACGGGACTTAGTCGTTTTTATACCAGGAAGGGACCGACCGCACAGCCCAAATCCATGGAACTATTTTGGGCAAGAAAAGGTGCTTGCGGTCGGTCATAAAAGGACTTCCGTGTAACTTTTTATTTACTGAAGGGATTGGTATGATTTTTGAGAGTGTTTATGTTTAAAGTATGCTGAGTCTGAATATGTGATTTTTATGTGGATGCGATGTATGGTTTCAAAGTTATAATAGTTGTGTAAAAGTATATTTTAAACTGTATGCATAATGGGATTATGTGTCACACTAAGGGGAGGGGATGTGTGGGATGTAACATCTATGTCATTGGTTCTTTTATGCCTCCCCCTGGGTGTGGCCTGTATGTGTGAGTTGGAAATAAAAGCCAGGCTGGATGAGCCAGTCCTCAGTTCCTGCTTAACCCTCAAAGCGATGTGTCGTCTCGTTCTTTGGGGGAATTGGATTCTATGCTGACTGCCAGGAGTGTAAGCAGATTGTATGCTTTTCTTGTTCAGCTGTTCCAGTGTTCGGGTGGTTCCAGTCGGGAGAGTGGTGTTTGCAGTAGCTGCCTGTGCATCTGGAAAGGGGGATATCGCCTAAACTGGGTTTTATCCTCTTGTAAGTGAAACGGTCCGTTACAATTACCCCCGTGATGGCATACCATTTGCAAAAGTAGACAACCCAAGGTATTGCAAGTGGGGTATGTCCAGTCTTTCTTAGTAGCCACTTAGTCACAAACACTGGGCAAATATTAGTTTTTTGCTTTTTTTACACAAAAACAAATATGAACACTAACTTTGGCCAGTGTTTGTGACTAAGTGGCTACTAAAAAAGACTAAACATACCCCACTTTCAATACCTTGGCTTGTCTACTTTTTCAAATGGTATGCCATTATGGGAGTAGTTCTCATTCCTGGGCTACCACACCGTCTCAAAGGTAACATTACTAATCTGGCAAATTTCAATTTGAAAATGGAACGTTCTATATTTGACTCTGTAACTTTCCAAAACCCCATAAAACCTGTTAATGGGGGGTACTGTTGTACTCGTGAGACATCGCTGATTACAAATATGTGCATTTTTTTGCAGTAAAACCTAACAGTATTATGACATTTACAGCTAAAATGTGAGGCGGAACTACACATTTTTAAAAACAAATTAAAATTTCTCACAGTTTTTATTTTATTCATACTAAATTATGTTTCATATATAAATATTTGATATGAAATAAAAGCCCTGTTTCTCAAGAACAAAATGATATATAATAAGTGTGGGTGCATATAATATGAAAGAGGGGAACTACGGGTGAACAGACATATAGCGCAAATTCCAGTTTTTGTTTACGTTTTGTTTTGATCAGAACGTGTACTATTGACTCCGTCCTGAAGGGGTTAACTGACTGAGTGCCAAACATGTCCAAAGCACATTATATTATCTGGTTCCTAAGGGGTTATTGAAGACTACACACTGAACAAGGTAAAAGAAAGGGGCCATGCAACTTTGGAAATAGAATACCCAGCTGTTCATGGAAAGCACTTCACTCACATTTTCCAGGAATGTTTTTACATTTCTTTTCCAAGCTACGAGGATGTTTCTTTGTGAACATTATGCATTCAATGCCTACATTCTTCATTTATTCTGCTGATAAACAATCCCTTTGTTTACATTTACCTTAAGGAATGGGGGAACTCATATAAAAAATATTTAAACGATAACATGTAAAAACACAATAGGATTGCAAGTTAGGCAAACTGACCAAGTTTATAAACTTTTAATCACATTCTTTTTAAAGTTTTTGCTTTATCTTGGTTTGTATTTTTGTTTAAAGTGTTTGCTTGCAGGTTTAAAAAAAAAAAAAAAAAGTCAAATGATGCATGTCTATTTAACAGGGTTTCAGCTGTCAAAGATAATGAAACACGACAAGCCGTTTGCAAAACGTATATAATTCCAGTTAAATGTATTCCAGTTGTTGTGGTGGTTGTTATCTTGAGATAAAAGATGTGACTGTCCATTCATAGTTTGGTTTATTTTCTTTCTTTTTTTGCTGAATGAATGATTTCTTTTCCATCAATCTATTTTTTTTATTGAAAAAAAATAAATCATTACAAACATAAAAGAATACAAACCATGATGAATACAGGTGAAGTAGGTTATGACAATAGTTAGCTAATACCTTTTTTTGTAAGATATGACACGCAAATTCAGAGGTATGCATGTTAGAACATGAAACGCAGACTAGCTAATCGTGGTGAGTTTTGTGAAGTAATAATGCTATATACCAGGCTATGTCAACATGAGACATAATTCACAGTAACTTGACCCATTACAATGATGAAACCTCTCACGAGAAATATGAAAATAAAACAAAAATAAAGAAACATTGCTATGCTTAGCAATTAAAAGCATACGAATGCGAGGCAGCTTTGACTTATATTAGGGAAACCCCTGAAATGCACAGGCAGACAGCCCAGGTTAGTTAGTCCATGTTCAGCCAATTCCCTGATTTGAGATACACAGGACATATACAGAAGGGCCACTAAGAATAGTGGCAAGACAGGAGCGAATCGACCATCCCTCCAGCATCCTTAAGCCATGGACTCTGGGTCTCCTGGAATAGAAAACTTGTAATGTCAAACACTATCAAACATATACAACACCCGGTGTTATGAATTAGAAGGTAAAATATACCGTAACATATACTTCACAATAGATATTATTATCCACTGTAGGCAAGTAGTAGTACCACTCTTGGAATCTACAACAAATAAATACAACCACACATTGTGTAATCTGTACAATAATAAATGAAAGGGAGTAATGCTAAAGGTTACACTCACAAGTGTAGAGCCGTGCCAGGCTCTATATAAGAAGCATTAGGGTGCCAATGTTGGCTTCGATGGTATCTCTGCAAGCAGACTCAGGATATATTTCAAAAAATTATTTATTTATAATAACATTTTAAAATACCAAAAAAGGACATATATAAGCAGTGTGCAATAGAAAATTCATCTATACACTTCCGCAATAATATTCAAGTCCTTAATTTAAAAAAATAACAAAGTGCAAACGCGTTTCGACTGGATCCAGTCTTCTTCAGGGCAAAGGTCTTCTTCAGCAAATACTTCTCCCATCCAATGCCTGTGTTAGGCCTCACTGGAAACTCCGGTGAAATCAATTGCTGGGTCAGAAAGGAGCCAATTGAGGGCACCCCGTAAGGTTCAGGATATAGGTAAACCACAAATCCTGTCAGATGTAAGTGCTAGGAGTCAGATTGCTCTTAGAATACAATACTCGAGTGAAGAGCTCTCATAAAAAGCACCTGGCTACCATAAGGTTCAGGCCCCGCCCCCTGAATAAATTAATTATGGCCTTCCACATTACTGTCATCTGCATACATACTCTCTTAGAAGAGGACCCAAGAATGATGACCTCACACATACAGCTATACTGAAAAGGGAAATTCTTCAAATAGAATGGAAGAAATAGTGAACTGGGCATTGGATGCATTTTTTTTTTTATTCTTTATTTTTGAGGTGCATAGTTGTCATACATCCAATAAGCAATAAAAAGGTTGGATACAGTAAAATAAAGATAAAGATGATACATATCAGGATTAGTGCATCACTTTTTAAATGAAACCATAATGAAACATGGGCAACAATGAGAGAAAATTGGCATAAGCTAGATAATTAAGCTAACAGTTGTCCCTAAATATAAAAACTTGTATCTGCCCCTAGTTATAACACACTATATCTGGAATTATTCTGATAACTAAGTGTGAAGCAGTACATATGAGTATGGGAGCATGTAAAGCCAGAATTGGGAACGAGGTGCAGTAAGATCACATAATGCATGAGTTTAGACCTGGCAGGGGCAATTAAAAGTGCTAATTACATATAATAGGGCTCCAAAGGGTCTCAGAGGCCTGTAACCAAGGTGGCGGGGGCCATAGTATGCCATATATTGATTTTGGATATCTGCTGTCAATAAATACATGCATAGGAGTGGGGTAAGTATGCCTTGGGGTACCGTGGGGGTACTCCTCCTCCTGAGCTATAGCTACACATAATGTAACATTCTAAAAAAAAAAGCCAACAAAAAAGAACCAATATAAATAGAAATAACATGAGTGATGACTGGGTCTAATAATATAGTATCAGCCTGTAGACAAAGTGAAAGCAGCCATGGAATTGTAGGGTTTGATTTCAATGCCTCGGGTATTGAAGGGTATGACTGTAAGGGGGTCCTAAGTTTCCATCAGGGAACCGGCATTGGCGGTTGCGTTTTGGACAGACAGTCCCAGGTTTCTGAGAAATGCCTAAAGTGAGTGACTACAGCGAGCCGCTCGCTATCTACTTGTAGTCCATGCCCGCAGAGCGTAATTGAGTAGTGACAGGGTTGTAGGATTTTCGCAGGAGAAGGGAAACTCTTGTGAGGTCTTGATAGAAGGTAAGCTTGGAGTCGGGGGCTTTTTGCCCTTTAGTGCTGTAGCGGAGAGCCGATCTTGCACAGCTATTCTCCACTAGAGATCCCAGTGAGGCTCAGGAACAAGGTGATGATAAGTCCGCAGGCAAGGTTTCTAGCAGGTAGAGTAATACAGCAATATCCCCATCGCAATCCCAATAACTGGACGACACACAGTTTCAGGAGTAGAACTGACAAGCTTTATTCCACAGTTCCTTATAAAGCCCTCTCCCATGCAAGAGAGGAGGTTCTATCACTTAAGACATTATCCAATCTACAAACAGTAACCTCCCACAGGTCTCCTCCCCTCCTCTAGCATCATAATCCTCTTATCCTGTACATAATTTTCCCCAAGTTTTGGATGTACCCTAAATACTTGGGGTACATCCATAAATCCGATATCTCCAGATAGCCCTAGTCTGGAGGACCAACATATTTAAAAATCAGCCTATTCGGATAACGCGTTCGGGAGTTATGAGACTTTAAAGTTTGGACCGACCGCAGGGGTAAAGTATCCGAAAACAGTTCCATGCATTTTGGCCCTGCGGTCGGCCACAAACAGGCGAATATAAACGGGTGAAGTATTGCTGTTAAGTGGCCTGACGGGGATTCGGATGAATCCCCTAGTTCGTGGGGTACTTTCTACCGAACGGCGGGCCGTTCGGTAGTTTCCCCACGAAGTATTAGGAGTCTGGAGGTCTCAGCGGTGGTTGCCTAGTCAAGTGTCCGATTTCGGTTCCAGACACTCGACGGCAAAACACCGCTGTTCGGCAGGTTAAGATGGCCGCCGCCACGTGTTTGTATCCCGAATGGCGGCCACCCAGAGGACAAAGACCCCACTGCACGAATAGGTAATTACCTGTTTGCAACATTGTTGCAAACGGTAATTGAAGGCACACTTTACACAGGGTGGTCTGGTTGTTCGGTAGTTTCATTCCCTTGTTTTATTTTGACTGATTCTACCGAACAACAAGAGGAATACAGTTCTTTACATACATTCAACTGCCAGTATAACCGGATACCATGATTTCTATACATGTTCACATACATTAAACCAGCAATATGACCAAATACAATTATTCCCATACATGTGGTAGGACAGCCCGGTATTAATCCGCTACAAGTGCCGACATTATTTGGAGCTTATCTTGTAGTGCAATGCATCTGAGTAAAACATCACGGACCACAGTAGCTTTTGAGGGGAAGTAGGAAGGCGGTAAACTCTGTCTTTGGCTTTCTTCGTTGTTACCGTGTGGGGTAGTATTGTAGTTAGTAGCCTACAGGTGTATTGCGGTAGCTCCTCCACTGTGATTGTGGTGGGGATGCCACAGATTTTGACGTGAGTGTGCAGTTTGTGGTCCTCCATGGCTGATATTTTCAGTGTAAGATTACGCTGATGGTTCTGGATTAGCTGCAATGTACTGTCCAGATTAGACAGGTGGGTCTGCATGTCCCCAATGTCCTCTTTGGAGGTCCGCACTACCTCCGTGAACTCCATTTTAATAAGGGCAGAGTCAGGTGCCAGCAATTTATAAATATCAGCAGGTAGGACCTTCAGGTCCCGCTTGGTGGTTGGGGCTGAGTCAACTGGAGATTCATGCAGTGAGGATGTAGGAGCCCGAATTTGTTGTGAGTTATCCAGCCTCATTATAGGGTCTTGGCCCTCAGCATGTGGGCCTTTCTGTTGCAGTGAGTCTGGATTGTGCTGGCCCCGATATAACCGACTTTTGGCTGCGGTATTCGGCTTGTGTGATCGCTGGCCCATAGGTGTCATACCTGCTGGTGAGGTATGTGGTGGAAAAGTTGAGGCTATATCGAAATGGTTTGCCGCAGCACTGCCTAGGAATGCTTTTAGACTTGAAAGCGATGGGGGTCAGTAGGCCCCACGCCTGTGTCTCCATTGGGGTTCAGGAGGCCCCACATTTGCGTCTCCATTGGGGTTGTTTTTGGCCGTGAAAGAAAGGAATCTATCGATACGGATTAATTTGTTTTTAAAGATAAATACACAAACATGAAAAGCATAAGTAAGTAAATACATGGTAACCCCAAAATTATACAGAAATTGTTTTAATTCCTAAAGTAAGTTTAGTCTTGTCCTGTAATTTAAAGCCAGTTAACCTTCCTTTAAGACTTTAAATGTTATTACCCTTTAAAAAATATGCACTATAAATTTAGGATTGTCATAACATAGTTCTAACAGTATATTAGAACGGTTAAATAAATGAAAGTAAAAATAGTTTGGAATGCATTGTGTATTTATTGTGGAACTATTCAGATGCTTTTGGACTTGTGTCACTGTTTTCAGATTACACAGTAAATATATATAAAAATATATTATTTTCTTCAAACCCAGGCAGCTCTCTGAGCCTTGTACATGTAATCTTATCTTGTAGCCAAACCAGGAAGAATGTGAGAAATAATGTATGTTTCGCCTAATAAATGTTCAGCTCCCCCAGATATTTAAAGAATTTAGATCACATGGTACAGGAGTTTTGAATGTGTTATGAAGAATACTGTATTAAAACTTCATGCAAATGAATTAACTATATCAAACTAAGGCCTCTGTATTATAAGAGGTGATAGGTTGTTTTTTTTCCCCAGCAGTTTTTTAGCTCGTGATAACACATTTACCAATTCAGAGATATTAAATTAACACCACTAAAGGCTTATTGGAAGCTTATTGGTTTGAAATTGAAAACATCAGTTTAGGTCATTTAATTCAATTTATCAGGCACATAATGGCTGATAAATGGTTTATTTGGAAACATTATAGCATTAGGAAATACAAACATGTATTCCTAATGCTATAGTGTCCTGGGACCTTTCTAGGTGTAGCTCCTGCCCCCCTGTGATACCTTCCTTTCATCTCTTGTTGCACTGCTCTTCTTGCTACCACTTCGCCACTGTGACTGAGATCATCAACCTCTTTCTAAACGCAAAAAATCCATGCTCAGATTTTTACTGAACTCTGCCAAATCTCTTATCTTTTCCCTTTGCGCTGGAAATACGCAGAGATACCCACTATTCAAATGTGGCTTGCCGGGTAGAAAAAAATGCAATCTTCTGAGACCTTCTAAAGTGTCTGAGACTTCGATTCACAATTTAACAGACAAACTTACCTAATTGTGGTACCTGTGCATTATATGTGTAATAGCCATGGAGATGGTGTTGCCTGTAGGTCATCAACCTCACGATAAGGGACAGCCAGACTGAAGGCCAGCATTCATATTTTGGCATTGTGTTCCTTTTCTCATCCCTCTCCCCAACCCACTCTCTGTTCCATCCTGCATTGGTCCCTTTCTCGAATTGTTCTTATGGTTCTCTATTTCACTTTGTTACTCTCTCCAGCTTTTATAATTATTTGGGATACCTCATAGGTATGATTTGCCAGGTGATATTGTAGCTCTAACTTTCATCTCCCACTGAGGGTTTGGAGATATTGAAATCATATATATCTGTTCTCACCGAGGGGGGGGGGGGGGGGAGGGTCAAAATGCTGTATTTTTAAGGTAGGTTTTATATAACTTGCCTGACTTACATATATGCAAGACATATGACATAATAATTTTTCTTGTCTTTTTTAAAGCAGCGGAGTGCTGCTGGAGCACTCTATGCCTTTTTCCTACAGGTCAGACCCCTCCTCCATCCTGTCAAATTTCAAAATGTGGGGCAGGTCCAAAAATCCGAGAATGTTGGCACCAATGTGGTATATGTAGTTGAACAGTTTTGAGCGTCTTTATTTATAAAATATAAAAACAAAAATACATTAAACAATTTAACTTTGAAGCAACAACTAAGCAGAAGGAAATGATAACATTGAAGTGTGTAAGCAAGGGGATTCAGAACTTTCTATTTCTACTAACCAACGTTGGAGACAATTTTTGAGTCCCACATCCAATCTTTGTGTTACCCTGACAACCTGTCAAGCCCTGCCCTGTATGCAAGAGAAATGGGTCAATGCCTGAATAAGTCATCACTTTTAGGAAAACAACCAAAGGACATTTAAATAAAGGTCTAGAGATGATCGGACAATAATGAGGCATGTCCAACCTTGGTATTTACAGTTTCCTAATGTTTGTTGATTCACCACTGCCTAGGAATACTAGCAATAATAAACTACTCCACTAGAAAATACTTATTTGAATGCTCTCATACAAAGAGGTCAAGTTTCCACTCTTTACTGCTTTATGGATACAAATTCATCCATCTGCTCAATATATTTTTGTCTATGTGAACTTGAGATTGGCCCCCAAAGGACTGGTCACATATTTAGAATACTTGTAGAGTTACCTGACATGTGACCCATAAATAATATGACTTTAACACTCGTTTTTGCTGCTACCCCACCCCCGGAATCTTTTAAATGCAAAATAACTACTCTAAGATCTATGCAAGAATGTGTGGAGTGAGAATAGCTTGTTGGTAGGCTTACACCTTCCAATTGTGAAACTATTCACCTTCTCAATCGTGGATTGTCCTAACTGGTCCCTATGGACACATGGGACCTTCTACTATAAAAATCTCCATTACCTAGTCACAATAGCAGAAAACAAATTGTATCTAAAATCTCTCTATCAAAGTATACAGCCATAGCCAAATTGAGTAACAAAGCAAGTATATTTGCTTTCTAAATTGATACATGATTTTTTTTAATTCATGACATGTCAAAACATTTTAATTCAATATGTTACCCCACCTTATCTTGAATTGGTAAAAACCCCTATTATTAGATATCAAAAAGATTACAAAAAATATTTTTTTTTTTACTTTTTTTCATGATTTTATTGCAGACTTTATCTCTAGTAGGATTTCTTAACATCTATCACTTTTGCAGTATATACAGTTTGTGGTTTTCAATGGTCATCTGAGCTCCCCCTGGTGAACATTATGGGTTGGGGTCTTTTGGTTTTGTAAAGTCATATTTTGATTTATTTGCTCTACATTGTATGTGAAAAAAGATTGTTAAAAACCAGCACAAAAAGATAAGCATTCATTCATTTATAAGCCATGGTAGAGAGGAAAAATCTCAGATGTAGCATTTCAAAGTCATTACTCTTGTTCATATAATATACAAACCAGGCCAAACTTCCACTTGGTGCTAGAGTATAAACCCAAATGCATGTCAAAACGGTTTGTGACTACGGTTTACGTCTCTGATTATATCATGGATAATGTTTTCCGGTATAACCCCACAAAGGCTAGGGAATATAAAGCATACCAGCTAGGGTTGCATGCATTCTAGGTCAACAAGCATTTCTGCAAGTCTGACAACCAATTCTTTCTTTGTTCAATTGCAAGCAGAGCAGTGAACGACTCTCCTTGCAGTAACTCCACTCAACCCCTTGGAGAACATCACTAGTGATGCTCTCTCAGGCAGTACGCTATAGAGAAGCGTTGGGGGCAGGTTATATTTGCTGAATTTGCTGTATCAGCAAAGTTAAAAAGGACACTCTGTTAACACATAAACACTCAGCCAGCTGAGGTGCTTTTAGTGATTTGGAATTTCCCTTTAAAGGGACACTCTAGGCACCATAGCCACTTCATAAAATTGAAGTAGTTATGGTACCTGGCATCCTTGGCTCTATCCCATTGTTCACTGTCTAACCAATCTTGGTCAGTTTCTGAATGATGCTTTCGGAGTGCCCAGGTTTCCACCCAACATTGGAGGACATGACTAAGACTATGTTGAATTAGGCATGCCAAGTCATACCAGCAATGGGTGGCAGTGATTGACTGACATTGTTGAGCTAATGTTTCCACATTGACAGAGATGGACAGCACTTGAAAGCTGAGAGCCTGACCATCAGATTGGGACCAACTATCGGCAGCCATGGGTCCTCATTTAAAGTTAAACCATTCAAAAAATGTTTGAACAGTGGAATGGCAGGAGGGGACTCCAGGCACCTTAACCACTTCAGTAAGATGAAGTGGTGATGGTACATTTTCTTTATTTAAAGTTGATGTCATTGTTGGAGTATATCTTATTTTGTTTTTTACTCTTTTCACACAGGCAATGGTGGGGGCAGCATTTTAGAGACCATCAATCTTTCCATGGTACCAGCTGTAAAAACAAATCTCATCATTTCAAATACACCTGAAAATTTCAATACTGTCATTGAGTGATTAAAAATAACTCAATGTAAACTTTGTTAAAAACAGTCACTGACATTGATGGATGGTATGCAGCTTACAGTTTGATTCAAATATGTAAAAAAAAAAAAAACCTTAAAAAAAATATGCACTTATATGTGTACTAGGTTTTCAGTTATTGTTTATCTATGAAGTGGCAATAGTTCAAGGTGAACTCATACCTCTCAACATTTGAAGATTTGAGCTGGGAGCAGTTCCAGTGCAGTGGGTGGGTTTGTGATAAAAGGAGGGTCAGACACAGGGATAAAGTCCTTGGAGGGAAAAGTGTGGGACCTCACCCAAGAGTTCCACCACCAAAAGATGCATGAAATGTCCTGGGTTTGTTTAGCACAGCACTAGCAAATTTAATGACACACATGTGGATGTATCTGTGTCCCCATAAGTGGGATACCAAAAATTGGACAAGGCTGGCATGTGTGGTGAGGATGTATAAAGGGGTCTGTTTGTGGAGTACTATGTGTAACTATGGGCTGTAGTGATTGTGCATTTGCAAATGTAAAGGGGCTGTCGGGGCACCCAGGGGCTGTATTGTGTATTAGGCCCACAGAATGTGTTAAAGCAGGGCTTCCCAAACTTTTATGGCCCGAGACCCACTTTTCAAAATGGTAATTTTTCGAGACCCACTTGCTTTTAATGCATATTTTAAAAAGTGAACACCATGACAATCAGCTTTAGAGGCATGCAATTGGCACACCAAAGCAATCCGCTTTAGATGTACACCATGGCAATTGCTTTTAGAGGCATAAATCTGGCACACCATGGCAAACAGCTTAAGAGGCATACAATTGGCACACTATAGCAATCCGCTTTAGAGGCATACAGTTGGCATACCATGGCAATCAGCTTTAGAGGCTATGAATTGGCAAACCATGGCAATCAACTTTACAGGCATACAATTGGAACATTATGGCAGCTTTAGATGTATAAAATTGGCACACAGTGGCAATCAGCTTTAGATGCATAAAATTGGTACATTATGGCAATCAGTTTTAGAGGCATACAGTTGGCATACCATGGCAATCAGCTTTAGAGGCTTACAATTGGCACACCATGGCAATCAGCTTTACAGGCATACAATTGGAACATTATGGCAGCTTTAGATGCATGAAATTGGTACATTATGGCAATCAGTTTTAGATGTATAAACTTGGCACATCATGGCATCTTTAGGTGCATAAAATTGGCACACCAGTGCAATCAGTTTTAGAGGCTTACAATTGGCACACACCGTGGCAACCAGGTTTAGAGGCATACAATTGGCACACCATGGCAATCCGTTTTAGAGGCTTACAATTGGCACACCATGGCATCCAGGTGTAGAGGCATACAATTGGAACATCAGGGTAGCTTTAACCCCTTAAGGACACATGACGGGCCTGACACGTCATGATTCCCTTTTATTCCAGAAGTTTGGTCCTTAACGGGTTAAATACATAAACTTGGCACACCATGGCAATCAGCTTTAGATGCATAAACTTGGCATTTCATGGCAATCACTTTTAGATGCATAAACTTGGCACTCCATGGCAATCACTTTTAGATGCATAAACTTGGCACTCCATGGCAATCAGCTTTAAAAGCATACAATTGGCACACCATGGCAATCAGCTTTAGATGCATAAAATTGGCATATCATGGCAGTTTTAGAGGCATAATTTGGCATATCATGGCAGTTTTAGATGCATAATGTTGATATATCATGGAGTTTTAGAGGCAGAAACTTTGCACATCATGGCAATCAGTTTTAGAGGCAAACAACTGCTTACTCACAGACAGTCAGAATCAGACGTTGTGTCCTGCTCATCCAGGCACCTCACATTGATTATCCCAGTGGTGGAACTAATGTAGAGAGGGCCCTGGTGCAAGTATGCTTTCTGGGCCCCCCTCTAGTGCAAGTGTGGCCAAAAGGTAGATCTCCATCTGTCGGAGAACTTCAACAATGCTATGCCAGCTGGGAATCTACCATTTGCCCATAGTTGCAGGGTTATATTTGTGAGCAGTGTTTAAGCGTTTAAATGTAAGCATGTTTGTGTATTAAAAGACCACTGTAGTGCCAGGAAAACAAACTCGTTTTCCTGGCACTAAAGTGCACCGAGGGAGCACCCAACCTCAGGGTCCCATTCCCGCCGGGCTGAAGGGAGAGGAAGGGGGTTAAAAACTCCCCTTTCTCCAGCGCCAGGCTCCCTCAGCGCTGGGGACTCTCCTTCTCCTTTGGCCGTCATCGGCTGAATGCGCATACACGGCAAGAGCCGTGCGCGCATTCAGCCAGTCCATAGGAAAGCATTCAATGCTTTCCTATGGACGCTGGCGTCTTCTCACTGTGAAAATCACAGTAAGAAGCGCTAAAGCGCCTCTAGCAGCTGTCAATGAGTCAGCCACTAGAGGCTGGATTAACCCATTTGTAAACATAGCAATTTATCTGAAACTAAATGATGTTTACAGCAGGCAGGGTTAATCCTAGATGGACCTGGCACCCAGACCACTTCATTAAGCTGAAGTGCTCTGGGTGCCTATAGTGGTCCTTTAAGTATGTGTGTGCATGTATGGGAGTATTTGTATGTACTGTTGCCATTGGAATGTAGTGGTGTACTTGTTTGTAATGTTTGCGTCTGAATGCAGGGGTGTTTGAATGTAGTGCTGGACTTTAAATGCAGGTGTGCTTTTTGTGTGTAGTGTTGGTGTTTGAATGAAGGGGTGTTTGTATATCATTTTAGTGTTTTAATACATGGGTGTGTTTGTATGTAATGTTTGCCTTTGATTGCAGTGCGTGTGTAGTGGATGCAGTGCGTGTGTAGTGGATGCAGTGTGTGTAGTGGATGCAGTGTGTGTATATTGTGTATATAAAATATACATATACACAATGTGTGTTTGGATGTAAGCATGTTTTTTGCATGGAGTATGTGTGCAGTGTATACACATACAGAGACACACAAATACACACATACAGAGACACACACATACACATACTGACACAGCGATACACACACACAATACACACACTTATTTTCCTACACACAGATACACATACACACTGACACAAATACACACACCCTGACACAAAAGGAGACTCAGATACACATACACGCAGAGACAGGTGAGGGTGACCGTGTGGTAGGGAGTGTGTGTGCAGGTAACAGTGTAGGGGGGCAGGGTGAAAAAGGGTTACAGTGGGCGACGGGCAGGGGCAGAAAGTGTTACAGTGGGTGGGCAGGGGGAGAAAGGGTTACAGTGTAGGGGGCAGGGGGAGAAAGGGTTACAGTGTAGGGGGCAGGGGGAGAAAGGGCTACAGTGTAGGGGGCAGGGGGAGAAAGGGCTACAGTGTAGGGGGCAGGGGGAGAAAGGGCTACAGTGTAGGGGCAGGGGGAGAAAGGGCTACAGTGTAGGGGCAGGGGGAGAAAGGGCTACAGTGTAGGGGCAGGGGGAGAAAGGGCTACAGTGGAGGGGCAGGGGGAGAGAGGGCTACAGTGGAGGGCAGGGGGAGAGAGGGCTACAGTGGAGGGCAGGGGGAGAGGGGGGGACAGGAAGAAAATGGGTTATGGTGGGGGAGCAGGGAGAAAATGGCTTACAGTGGGGGAGCAGGGAAAAAATGGCTTACAGTGGGGGAGCAGGGAGAGCAGGCGTTACAGTGGGGGGGGCAGGGAGAGCAGGGGTTACAGTGGGGGGGGCAGGGAGAGCAGGGGTTACAGTGGGGAGAGGGGGGCAGGGAGTGAAGGGGTTACAGTGGGGAGAGGGGGCAGGGAGTGAAGGGGTTACAGTGGGGAGAGGGGGGCAGGGAGTGAAGGGGTTACAGTGGGGGAGCAGGAAGAGCAGGCGTTACATTGTGGGGGTGCAGGGAGAGCAGGGGTTACAGTGGGGAGAGGGGGGCAGGGAGTGAAGGGGTTACAGTGGGGAGAGGGGGGCAGGGAGTGAAGGGGTTACAGTGGGGGAGCAGGAAGAGCAGGCGTTACATTGTGGGGGTGCAGGGAGAGCAGGGGTTACAGTGGGGAGAGGGGGGCAGGGAGTGAAGGGGTTACAGTGTGGGGAGGGGGGCAGGGAGTGAAGGGGTTACAGTGTGGGGAGGGGGGCAGGGAGTGAAGGGGTTACAGTGTGGGGAGGGGGGCAGGGAGTGAAGGGGTTACAGTGTGGGGAGGGGGGCAGGGAGTTAAGGGGTTACAGTGTGGGGAGGGGGGCAGGGAGTGAAGGGGTTACAGTGTGGGGAGGGGGGCAGGGAGTGAAGGGGTTACAGTGTGGGGAGGGGGGCAGGGAGTGAAGGGGTTACAGTGTGGGGAGGGGGGCAGGGAGTGAAGGGGTTACAGTGTGGGGACGGGGGCAGGGAGTGAAGGGGTTACAGTGTGGGGAGGGGGGCAGGGAGTGAAGGGGTTACAGTGTGGGGAGGGGGGCAGGGAGTGAAGGGGTTACAGTGTGGGTTGGGGGCAGGGAGTGAAGGGGTTACAGTGTGGGGAGGGGGGCAGGGAGTGAAGGGGTTACAGTGTGGGGAGGGGGGCAGGGAGTGAAGGGGTTACAGTGTGGGGAGGGGGGCAGGGAGTGAAGGGGTTACAGTGTGGGGAGGGGGGCAGGGAGTGAAGGGGTTACAGTGTGGGGAGGGGGGCAGGGAGTTAAGGGGTTACAGTGTGGGGAGGGGGGCAGGGAGTGAAGGGGTTACAGTGTGGGGAGGGGGGCAGGGAGTTAAGGGGTTACAGTGTGGGGAGGGGGGCAGGGAGTGAAGGGGTTACAGTGTGGGGAGGGGGGCAGGGAGTGAAGGGGTTACAGTGTGGGGAGGGGGGCAGGGAGTGAAGGGGTTACAGTGTGGGGAGGGGGGCAGGGAGTGAAGGGGTTACAGTGTGGGGACGGGGGCAGGGAGTGAAGGGGTTACAGTGTGGGGAGGGGGGCAGGGAGTGAAGGGGTTACAGTGTGGGGAGGGGGGCAGGGAGTGAAGGGGTTACAGTGTGGGTTGGGGGCAGGGAGTGAAGGGGTTACAGTGTGGGGAGGGGGGCAGGGAGTGAAGGGGTTACAGTGTGGGGAGGGGGGCAGGGAGTGAAGGGGTTACAGTGTGGGGAGGGGGGCAGGGAGTGAAGGGGTTACAGTGTGGGGAGGGGGGCAGGGAGTGAAGGGGTTACAGTGTGGGTTGGGGGCAGGGAGTGAAGGGGTTACAGTGTGGGGAGGGGGGCAGGGAGAAAATAATTTACATTGGGGGGCTGTGTCCTACCTTCCTTGATTTCCCTGGTGGTCCAGTGTCTCCCTGGTGGTCCGGTGGGGTAACTCTCCTGTCTCGGCTCCGCCGGGTGAAGAGCTGCAGACAGTGTAATAAAAGTCTCGCGAGCTCCCTGAGTGTTGCCATGGTAACGCTCTGGGAGCTCGCGAGGCTTCTATTACACGGTCTGCAGCTCTGCACCCGGCGGAGCTGCAGACCGGAGCTGCTGGGCAGACTGACTGGAGGGAGCCCGGCGGCATACAGGGCAAGCCGCCAGGCTCCCTCCTGGTGTCAGTCTGCCTGACTAGCCAGCGGCCCTGGATGTGTGGGTCAGCGCGACCCACTGGGAATCGCCCTGCGACCCACCAGTGGGTCGCGACCCACACTTTGGGAACCGCTGTGTTAAAGTATGTGTATTGGGGTAACATCATGTGTTTGTATCAAATTACTGTTGTATGTGTATGTATACATATATATATATATATATACATACATACATACACAGTAATAATCCCAATACTTATAATTTCATAACTCAATGCCCCCTCTACATACACACTACAGCCCCTGGCTGCCTATATATATAGTTGAAGTGTGTATGTGTGTGGGGATGATTGGTTGGGAATGGGCAGCTAGAATGGGCAGCTAGAGGGTGTCTGTCTTGTTGCCAGGTAAATGCTCTTTTGGAACTCCTTATTGAGCCAGATGCCAGTCTCAGCATGGCACACACACACACACACACACACACAGGCTGATCCATTTGTTGGTGCTATATAAATAAATAATAACATAATACAAACATAGACTGACCCATATATACACACAGACTGACCCATATTCACATACAAACTTAAACATACACACACAGACTGACCAATGCACACACTGTGCCCCACACACTGAGACTGCCCTATTCATACACACAGACTGACTAACCCATAAAAACACACGCATATTGATGCATACAAACACACCAACCCATAAACACACACACACACGCATAGACTGACCCATATACATACAGACTGACCAATACCCACACAGATTGAAAAATACCCACACAGAGGGACCCATACTCACACAGACTGACAATCCATACAAACTAACACAGTCTGACAATCCAAACAAACACACAGAGACTAACCTATACAAATACACAGACTATCACATACAAACTCACAGAGATCAACCCATGTACTTACAAAGTCCCCCATGCAAACGCACAAACTGATCCATCCATACACAAATACAGACTGACACTGTAGTCCGTGTGTGTTTGTATATGTCAGTGTGTGTGTGTGTGTGTTTGTATGTGTCAAACACACACTGACCCATACACAAACTGACTCATACCAACATAGAAACCTAGAATGTGACGACAGATAAGAGCCATTCGGCCGATCTAGTCTGCCAAATATTCTAAATACTTTCATTAGTCTCATATATAGGATAGTCTTATGCCTTAGGCATGCTTAAACTCCCTCACTGTGTTAGCCTCTACCACTTCAGTTGAAAGGATATTCCATGCAACCACTACTCTCTCAGTAAAGTAATACTTCTTGATATTATTTATAAATTATTTATTATTTATAAATTTTACCCCTATAATTTAAGACTATGTCCTCTTGTTGTGGTAGTTTCTTCTTTTGAACATTCTCTCCTCCTTTACAGTGTTGATTCCCTTTAAATATTTAAATGTTTCTATCATATCCCCCATTTTGACTTTCCTCCAAGCTATACATGTTAAGATTCTTTAAATGACCACTATAGGCACCCAGTACACTTCAGCTCAATGAAGTGGTTTGAGTGTCAGGTCTCACTAGTTTTAACTCAGCAGCTGAAAACATAGCAGTTTCACAGAAACTGCTATGTTTACACTGCAGGGTAAATCCAGCCTATAGTGACTGTCTCCATGACAGCCACTAGAGGCAATTTCCGATCCCCGTTGAGAATGCTTTGCTATGGGCGGTTGGAATGCGCGCGTGGCTCCGGTCGCGCATGCGCATTCGGCTCCACTGACGTCAGCAGGGAAAGGAGAGGTTACCAGCGCTGAAGGAGCCCGACGCTGGATTAAGGTAACTGGCTGAAGGGGGCTCCAAGGGAGGAGGGGACCTAATAACCCTATAGTGCCAGGAAAACAGGTTTGTTTTCCTGGCACCATAGTGCTCCTTTAACCTTTCCTTGAAAGTTTTACCCTGCAATCCATGCATCAGTTTTGTAGCCCTGCTCTGAACGTTTTCTAAAGTATCAATATCCTTCTTGAAATAAGGTCTCCAGTACAATACTCCAAGTGAGGTCCCACCAGTGCCCTGGACAATGACTTGAGCACTTCCTTCTTTCTACTGCTAATTCCTCTCCCTACACAACCAAGAATTCTGCTAGCATTTCCTACAGCTCTTTTACAATGTCTGCCTACCTTTAAGTCATCTGAAATAATTACCCCTAAATCCCTTTCCTCAGATGTTGAGGTAAGGACTGTGTCAAGTATTCTATACTCTGTCCTTGGGTTTTTATGTCCAAGATGCATTATCTTGCACTTATCAACATTAAATGTCAGATGCCACAGCTCTGACCATTTTTTTACATACAAACACACACTGACCCCATAAACACAGATTGACCCATCCATTCACAGACTGACCGATACACACACACATTAATACACTGACCCATAAACACAGATAGACTTATACATACAAACACAGACTGACCCAAACACACACTGATCCACATACACACACACACACACACACATTGACAAACTGCCCCATACACATTCACTAACAGACTGCCCCATTTAACCACACTGACAGACCCATACAAACACAGACTGACCCATACACACACTGAAAGACTGACCCATACAAACACACTGCCACATATACACATACTAACCCATACTTACACTGACCCATACATGGATCCATGCAAATGCACTCTGACCAACACACACACAATAGTCAATACACATACACTGACCCATACAAACATAAACTGACCCGGTTTTGTTTTGGCTCAGAACTTGGAGAATTGCCTCTGTCCTTAAGGGGTTAAACTGCATGCAGCTGCATACAGACCCATCCTTTATCAGAATAAAAACTCTTATCCCATAAACCTCTGAAATTTATAATTTAGGACAAGCAGGATACTGTGCTTGGTAGCATTTTACACATAACCCAATTCTCTCTTTAGTAAACCAGGCTAAACCTGTCAGAGCCGCAATCCGTGACACAGCCTGAAAAGAGATACAATGACCCATACAAACATAGACTGACCCTTCCACCCACTGATCCATTCACACAAACTGACCCATACAGACATACAATGACCCATACATACACACACAGACTGATCATTCACACAAGCACACACACAAACACACACAGACTGACCCATAAACACATAAATTGGCCCTTCCACACACCTATCCATAGACAGACTGACCCCTCCATACACACACAGACTGACCTATATACAGACAACCAATACACATAGACACACTGACCCATGCACACAGACAGATTGATCCATACAAACACACAGACTGACCCATCCATTCACACACAGACTGACCTATACACATACCCATATAAAAACACACACACTGACCCATACACACAGACAGACTGACACATACAAACACACAGTGACCCGTGCACACACTGAACCATACAACAATTTAACAATTTATTTAAGCAAGTTTTTTTTTTGTTTTGTTTTTTGGCAATAAACATACCTTTAATGGCAAAAATATTCCTTTTTTTATTTTTTTTTATTTTTTTAAGATCCGGCAATGTGTTTATCATTGAGAAAACTGCAGTTCTCTCCATTGGGAACAAAATAAGTTGTGTCTATGGCAGTCACACTGCGTGAACCGGAGGAGGCTCTCCTTCTACGTTAACTTAATTAACAAACTCTAAAGAGACAGGCAATCAAAGAAAATACTAAATAGCATGGAGCCGCATACTTTATGGCAAACCTAAGCTTCATATCTGTATTTTAAGAGTTTAATTAAAGGAACACTATAGTCACCTAAATTACTTTAGCTAAATAAAGCAGTTTCAGTGTATAGATCATTCCCCTGCAATGTCACTGCTTAATCCACTGTCATTTAGGAGTTAAATCACTTTGTTTCTATTTATGCAGCCCTAGCCACACCTTCCCTGGCTATGATTGACAGCGCCTGCATGAAAAAAAAAAAAAAACTGGTGTCACTTTCATTGCGAATTGCCTCCGTCCTTAAGGGGTTAAACTGCATGCAGCTGCATACAGACCCATCCTTTATCAGGATAAAGACTCATATCCCATAAACTTCTGAAATTTATAATTTAGGACGAGCAGGATACCGTGCTTGGTAGCATTTTACACATAACCCAATTCTCTCTTTAGTAAACCAGGCTAAACCTGTCAGAGCCGCAATCCATGACATAGCCTGAAAAGAGATTAAGGCAATTGTGTTGCAGACCTAAAATACTCTTTGTTGGTGATAGGCAGATATCTAACAAAAAATAATAATAATATTTTCGTCTCTCTGGCCACTCTCTTCCTGATGTGGGAGCTCACTGTCGTACTAGGCAGAGAATCATGAAAGCCCTCTATCACAATTCTGCATTGCCAAGCTTTAATCTTGGGTTAAGCGTAAAAAGGTGTTAAAAGACACACATAGGGGTAAGTGGTAGTAGTGATAAACACACACAAAGAAGTGCACACTAGGTGTTGAGTGGGGTGTAGAGAGTCACAAAGGGACGGTGGCAGTGTTAATTTTGTCAACTAGCAATTTTAGTCAGATTTTAGTTGACCCCAATCTTTGCGATTTAGTCGACTAAAACTACATAAACTAAAACAAAGATGACTACAACACGACAAACTAAAATAGCTTTTTAATCAAAATACTATGACTAAAACTAAATTTAAATTTGCCACTAAAATTAACACATATAAGACACATTGCAAGGGAGGAGAGTAAATGAGACGGGCTGGGGATTAAAACAAATGGGGGTTTGGGGGAATGAGACACATGGGGGAGGTAAGATGCATGGAGGGGCTGGTGGGCCAAAAGTGACACAGAGGGGCTGGTGGGAGAAAGGGACAAGGTGCTGGAGTAAAGAGACCCACATATGGGCTACATAAAGACACACAGAGGGGTTGGGGGGGAAGGCAAAGAGGCTTGGGAAGTGGCATATGAGACAGATAGGGGCTTTTGGGGGGAGAAACGTAGAGGGGCAACGGAACACAAAGAGACATTATTATTATGCTATTATTTATAAAGCGCCAACAAATACCACAGTGCTTTACAGTGGGTGGACAAACAAACATGTAGTTGTAACCAGACAAGTTGGACACACAGGAACAAAGAGGTTGAGAGTCCTGCTCAATGAGCTTATATGCTAAAGGGAGTGGGGTAAAGTGACACAAAAGGTAAGAAAAGGTATTGAACTAATGACAGTTGCAAGAGAGGAATCAGTCGGGGTCTATCAACAGTTTAATTGATACGCTTTTATGAAGAAGTGGGTTTTTAATGATTTTTTGAAAGAGTGGAGACTGGATGAGCATCTAACGGAGGAGGGAAGTGAGTTCCACAGGAACAGTGCAGCCCTCGAGAAGTCTTGAAGGTGAGCATCAGAGGTGGGAGTACGGACAGAAGATAGACGTAAGTCTTCAGCAGAGCGTAAGAGCCTAGACAGGACATACTTGCGTATTAGGGAGGATAGATAGGTGGGAGCAGCATTATGTCGAGATTTGAAAGCAAGAACCATAATTTTAAATTGAGCCCTATATCTTACAGGAAGCCAATGTAGGGACTGACAGAAGGGTGAGGCATGGGAGGTGTGGGTGAACAGGAAGAGGATCCTCGCCGCCGCATTTATTATGGACTGTAATAGCGCAAGTTGGGAGCACGTAAGACCACTGAGAAAGGGATTACAGTAGTCAGGGCTAGAAAGGACAATGGAATGGACCAGCACCTTAGTCACATCTGGCGTTAAGTAGGGTGGTATGCGCGCAATGTTTTTGAGATGGAAGCAGCAGGATTTGGCGATAGACTGAACATGAGGTGTGAAGGAGAGGTTGGAGTCAAAGAGAACACCTAGACAGTGAGCCTGCGTGGTGGACTGATGGTAGCACCGTTGACTTGGAGGGTGACAGACAAAGGAGTAGCAACACTTGAGGGAGGAGAGACTAGCATTTCAGTTTTGGTCAAGTTAATTTTAAGGAAGTAGGCAGCCATCCAGTTAGAAATAGCAGAGAGGCAGTCAGAGACATTAGTCAAGAGGGACGGGTGGGGGGGGGGATAGATTTGCATGTCATCCACATAGAAATTATATTGGAAGCCAAAGGAGCTAATGAGTTTACTAAGGGAGGCAGTATAGATGGAAAAGAGTGGGGGCCCAAGGGCTGAACCTTGGGGGACACCAGCAGAGAGAAGTTGGGGAGGAAAAGCAAAGCCAGAAAAAGAAACACTGAAAGAGTGCTGGGAGACGTAGGAGGAGCACCAGGAGACAGCAATATCTTGTAGAACAATTTTGCAGAGGATGAGAAGAAGTGATTGATGATCAACAGTGTAAAAAGCCGCAGAAAGGTCAAGGAGAATTAGGATAGAGTAGTGACCACGAGATTTTGCAGCGAGTAGATCATTGGATACTTCGGTCAGTGCCGTTTCCACAGAGTGCTTAGCGCAGAAACCAGACTGAAGCAGGTCTAGCAGAGAGTTGGACTCGAGGAAGTCTGTCAATCTCGCATATACAACTTTTTCAAGGATATTGGATGCAAAAGGCAGTAGCGAGATAGGATGGTAGTTGGATGGGGCATTAGGGTCAAGGTTGAGCTTCTTTAGAATTGGGGTTTTAGTTGCATGTTTGAAGGGCAATGGAAATATGCCAGAGTAGAGAGAGAAATTGAGAATTTTAGTAAGAGGTAGAGAAAGAGAAGAAAACTAGGAGTATGGATGAGATCTGGGGGAATTGACACTAGGGATTAGGTGGTGGGGCGGGAGAACTGGAGCAGAGCAGAAACCTCTTCCACTGTAGCGGGTGCGAATGAACATAGAACAGCAGAGGGAGTGAGGTTAGGGGAAGTATTGTAAGGGGAAGATGAAAAATTAGAGATCTCTTCCCTGATTGTAGAGATCTTGTCAGGGAAGTGAGTTGCAGTGTCTGAGGCGGTCAAGTTAGTAGGTGGAGGAGGAACAATAGGGCAAAGAAGAGAGTTACATTTGTGAAATAGTCGTTTGGGTTTACTGGAGAGTGTTATGAGGGTATTGAAGTAATTTACCTTTGCAGAGGAAAGAGCCAAGCTGTATGAGCGCTGTATAAATTATAGTGGAAAAAGTCAGATGCACAGTGAGCTTTTTCCAACAGCATTCAGCAGTTCTGGAGCATTTTTTTAAAATATCGAGTCAGCTTGCTGTGCCAACGATGTTGGGGGGGGCGCATACTGCATTTAAATGTAGGAGGTGATATGAGTCTAGTTGAGAGGAGAGGGTGGAATTGTAGAAGGAGGTTCCAGAGCTACTACAGGTGAGGTTTGAGATTAGTGGAGAAATGCTCTAGGTCAAGACATAGAGGGGCTGTGCCAGGAGAAAAATAGACAGATCAGGGATGGGGAGAGAGACACCTAGAGGGGCTGATGGGACACAATGAGACAGAGGGCCTAGGGGAAGAGGCAAAAGAGACAGATGGAGGCTTTAACCAAGCCCATTAGATTTTAATCGTGTCAACCTAAATCTACTGGAGATTTAGTAGACTAAAACTAGATTTAAACTAAAACTATTCAGAGGACTAAAATACAATTAAAACAAAAATGGCTTTTTAGTCAAAAGACTGATTAAAACTAAATTGAAATTTGCCGCCAAAAATTAACACTGGATGTTGGAGCTACACATTTGTTTTTACAATTCTGTGTGGGTGCTTATACACAATTCTACCTCAAGTGTCAAAGAAACCTAGATAAACCTCTGATTATGGAGATTTAGTTACATTGCATATTCCTGCCAAAAGTCTTACTCTATACTATAATCACAGCTGTTATTAGATTAACCCACTAAAATGGCACATCCATCCTCTTGGGGTTCACTGGCGTTCAAAATCATCTCCTTCCTGTCAGAGCAAACAGACGTTGAAACACAATGAACCTGTGAAGTCATTGTTTGTTAGTTAATGGCCTTCATCCATGACCTTGCCATTACAAGGCGTATGCAGACCTTGCCAAGTGTTTATATATCTGCATAGTTTGTAAGTGCCTCAAAGCAAGAACAGACCCTATGTGCCAAGCATATGCTTTAGGAATGTTTCTCACTCCCAAATACTGCAAAAGATATGTGTGTGTGTGTATATACTCACCTGCTGGGGGCCATGTTATACAATAAACAATACACAAGATCCAGCGCACTCTCCTATCTACTAAACAGCAACTTCAATGTTGACAGATATTAGTTTTTAAAGGTTTTTTTTTAAAAAACACCTAATCTAGGCAAAAAAATGGGGATTTAGTTACATTATATGATCATACATTGCATAAGCCTGCCACAACGTCAATGTACCCCATCTTTGGCAGGTCCTACTCTCACAGTCTAATTTCTGCTCTTATGAGATTAAACCACTTACTTGAGGAACAAATTCCATCTGAGGCTCTCTGCAGTACAAGACTAAATAGGGACCTGAGATGAGGCACCTGTGACAGGGAGGGGTGCAAAACCAAGGAGTTGGCTAGACTCCCAAATATATATATATATATATATATATATATATGGAACATGGGGGGGGGGGGGGGGGTTGCACTCACCTGAACATGCTTAAATGGGGTGCTGCTGGGGGCCATGTTATACAATAAACAATACACAAGATCCAGCGCACTCTCCTATCTACTAAACAGCAACTTCAATGTTGACAGATTTTATTAGTTTTTAAAGGTTTTTTTTTTAAAAACACCTTATCTAGGCAAAAAATAATGGGGATTTAGTTACATTATATGATCATACATTGCATAAGCCTGCCACAACGTCAATGTACCCCATCTTTGGCAGGTCCTACTCTCACAGTCTAATGTCTGCTATATATATATATAGTAAACAAAAGCCCTATACAGCATATCTTTTTCATGGGATTCTTCACTATCTTTGAAATTGATATTAAACATTGAGCTTATTACCTTGCCATCCAGTTTAGTCCAGGCAAAGAAAGTACACAAATTGTGAGTGAAGAGGAGAAATAGAAACATTGCTTAAAGGTATTCTCCAGTGCCAGTAAAACAAACCCGTTTTCCTGGCATTAGAGGATCCTGGAGTACCCCCCTCAATCCCGCCCCCCCCTTCCATGTTGCTGAAGTAGTTAAAACCCCTTCAGACACTTACCTGAATCCAGCACCGATGTCCCTTGGCACTGGGTCAGGCTCCGCCTGCGCTTCTCCCCCGCCAACGTCTGCAAGTGAGAGAGACCTAATGCATATGTGAGACCTAATGCAACTAATGGCCGCGCACGCGCATTACACCTCCCAATAGGAAAGCATTATTCAATGCTTTCCTATAAGGATTCCGGTGACGCTGGAGGTCCTCATGCATAGCGTGAGGACGTCCAGTGTCGTTTAAGAAGTCTGTCTACCTCTAGTGGAAGACAGCCACTAGAGGAGGACTTAACTCTGCAAGGTAAATATTGCAGTTTATAAAAAAATAAATTACAGGGTTAAGGGTGATGGGAGTTGGCACCCAGACCACTTCAATAAACTAAAGTGGTCTGGGTGCCCACAGTGTCCCTTTGATTTCTCCTCTTCCCTGCATTCTTGCTGTTTGTTGGCTACCAGGTGCAAAATAAAACAGCTAACAATGTTTGACAGGGACTTAAGTTGGAGGTGCTCAGTTGTAGAATAAAGAGGTGAGTACTTCTACATTGCATTTTATTTTCACACCTCACACGTACATATGTGTTAAATGTAGAGGAAAAGTAAACACACTTTAAAAGTCCTGAGAAGTGACAGTTACCCTTTAACCCCTTAAGGACACATGACATGTGTGACATGTCATGATTCCCTTTTATTCCAGAAGTTTGGTCCTTAATGGGTTAAAGTACTTAGGGAGGAAAATATTACTCATTTTAAAAAAGTAGACCATGACATTTTTTTTTTTAATATATATTTTGTTTTATTTGTTGTAGTTTATTAACCAGATATAATGTTAATATTGTTTGCGGTTATGACAAAATTAGAAACATTTTAACATGATGATTGGCCTTCTGTTAGAAATACGTAGTAATATGTATTATAGTAAATATGCACAATTTATTGCAGGTGATACTATCCAAGAAAAGTCTGCGTTGCCTTACAGGTTGACAAGCTCCACTGCCTTTGTTAACTTTGCTAACTTTGTCATTGGCAATAATCACTTTATTCCAGTGTCACGTCACTCCCAGGAGCGGTGCGTTACTGATACTGTGTTGATGCTCTCACATGAGAGTCATCACAGCTTCATTGACAGCAGTGGGTGTGCGCGTCATTAGATACGCATGCCCAAGGAAGGGAAGGCTAAGAAATCCCCTGCCGCCACCATATTAGAAACATAAATATGGTAGCACCATAAAACAAGACCTGGCAGGACCGGCACAACAATGGAAAATATAAGTTGCACCGGTCACAGGGCCTAAAATCTTTGGCCGGCCAGGAGAACTTCAGGGAGGTATCCTCAGGGCTGTATGCCTTGCACCAAATGACTTAGAATTCCTTACAAAAAAAATTCCACCAGTTAATAAAAAAAGTAAACACATTTACAACATCTAGTACAAATGGCAATTAAAAACTTAGAGATAATGCATGTGAATATATTATGAATAAAACTAAAATACTCCTTATAAAGCCCACAAAACTTGGCAAAAACTAAAAGAAAAAATACTTCATACTGCCAACAGAAAGTTTAAAAAAGAAGATAGTCAGTATTGCCAAAATGAAACCTCTGCTCTACTCATCCCAGAACAAAAGTTCTGCAGATGACAGCAAAATTGCAGGACCCGTGTCTATTTTATCCTCATTCAGAGCCATTGCAGCAGGGAATGCAAAACACCCAAGAGAATAGCAAACACATTGAAACAGAACAGAGCATGAAATTCACACAAAGGGACTTGGATAATCAACTTAGTCTGCTAAATGGATGATGTCAATGGCATGTTAATGTTATTTTAAATTCAGCTTCAAGAAAAAAGTGTCACTTAACTGGCAAGTAAAAACAGCCCCCAGTCCTCAAAGTGAAGTGTGCTATCTTAGAATATAAAATATGTACAACTTTTATTTTTTTCAGAATTCTGAAAAAAATGGCAAGTGTTTGTAAAAAAAAATAAAAAAAATAAATAATAATTTAATAATAATAATAATAAATACATTTTATTTATATATATATATATATATATATATATATATATATATATATATATAAATCCAAGGTATAGTGACTGTGGTGCCCGGTAAAATCCAGCAAAAATCATAGGTATCCAGAAAACGGAATGCACTCCAGGGTCTTTGTAAAATAAAATATAACTTTCAATTTATATTCAAAATAAAAATAATATTAACATCAACGTTTCGGCTCACATCTGGAGCCTTCTTCAGGATAGCAAAAAAAAATAAGGCTCCAGATGTGAGCTGAAACATTGATGTTAATTTTATTTTTATTTTGAATATGAATTAAAAGTTATATTTTATTTTACATAGTTACATAGCTGAAAAGAGACTTGCGTCCATCAAGTTCAGCCTTCCTCACATATGCTTTTGTTGTTGATCCAAAGACCCTGGAGTACATTCCGTTTTCTGGATACCTATGATTTTTGCTGGATTTTACCGGGCACCACAGTCACTATACCTGGATTGCAAGCACCTTGGATTTATATATATATATATATATATATATATATATATATATATATATAATGCCCACTACAAGTATTAAAGTTTGAATGCATCAAAAAAACAAAATCTTCAGATTTTAAAGGAAAACCTTCACATTCAAATACTGCAATTTCAGTAGTCAAACTTAGATTGTAATCCATTCTTCAGTAGTCTAAACAGTATAAACAGTAACATACCTCTAAACTAGTATGTAATGTAGTATGTAATACAATTTGATTTGGACTAAACAGCCAAAAATAATGAGCCAAAAAATAATCTACTAAAAAATGTTTTTTCCTCTCTCTTTCCTTCTCTTACCACCTCAAATAATATAATAAAAAAAGAATATAACAAGACAAAATCAAAAAACAAAAACAGAGAGTAAATAAATGATTAGTGATGTACCGAACGGTTCGCTGGTGAATAGTTCCTGGCGAACATAGCGTGTTCACGTTCACCACGGCCGGCGAACACATGCGCGGTTCGATACGCCCCCTATTCGTCATCATTGAGTAAACTTTGACCCTGTGCCTCACGGTCAGCAGACACATTCCAGCAAATTAGCAGCAGACCCTCCCTTCCAGACCCTCCCACCTCCCTCCCAGCATCCATTTTAGATTCATTCTGAAGCTGCATTCTTAGATAGAGGAGGGAAAGTGTAGCTGCTGCTCATTTGATAGGGAAATTGATAGCTAGGCTAGGGTATTCAGTGTCCACTACAGTCCTGAAGGACTCATCTAATCTCTGCTGTAAGGACAGCACCCCAAAAAGCCCTTTTTAGGGCTAGAACATCAGTCTGCTTTTTTTTTTTTTTTTTTGTGTAATGTAATTGCAGTTGCCTGCCTGCCAGCTTCTGTGTCAGGCTCACAGTGGATACTGTGCCCACTTGCCCAGTGCCACCACTCATATCTGGTGTCACAATAGCTTAAGCTTGACATTTAAAAACAAAAACATTTTTTCACTGTAATAGATTGAATAGCAGTTAGTTGTCTGCCAGCTTCTGCGTCAGGCTCACAGTGGATACTGTGCCCACTTGCCCAGTGCCACCATTCATATCTAGTGTCACAATAGCTTAAGCTTGCATTTAAAAACAAAACATTTTTTTTTCACTGTAATAGATTGAATAGCAGTTAGTTGTCTGCAAGCGTCTGGGTGTCAGGCCTTAAGCGTGTACTCTGCCAACCTCTGCCAGTCCACTTTGCCACTCATATCTGGTGTTACAATAGCGTGCCTTTAAAAAGAAAAAAAAGTTTTTCCCTGTAAGCTAATAGCAGTCAGTGTCCTTCAAGCGAGTGTCAGGCCTTCAGCATGTACTCTGCCAACCTCTGCCAGTCCACTTTGCCACTCATATCTGTTGTGACAATACCGTGCCTTTTAAAAGAAAAAAAGTTGTTCACTGTAAGCTAATAGCAGTCAGTGTCCTTCAAGCTGGTGTGTCAGGCCTTCAGCGTGTACTCTGCCAACCTCTGCCAGTCCACTTTGCCACTCATATCAGGTGTGACAATAGCGTGCCTTTAAAAAGAAAAAAAGTTTTTCACTGTAAGCTAATAGCAGTCAGTGTCCTTCAAGCTGGTGTGTCAGGCCTTCAGTGTGTACTCTGCCAACCTCTACTAGTCCACTTTGCCACCCATATCAGGTGTGACAATAGCGTGCCTTTAAAAAGAAAAAAAGTTTTTCACTGTAAGCTAATAGCAGTCAGTGTCCTTAAAGCGGGTGTCAGACCTTCAGCGTGTACTCTGCCAACCTCTGCCAGTCCACTTTGCAACTCATATCTGGTGTCACAATAGCGTGCATTTAAAACCAAAAAACTTTTTTCACTGTTATAGATTGAATAGCAGTTACTTGTCTTCAAGCGGGTGTGTCAGGCCCACAGCGTGTACTCTGCCAACCTCTGCCAGTGCACATTGCCACTCATATCTGGTGTCACAATAGCAAGCATTTAAAACCAAAAAACGTTTTTCACTGTTATAGATTGAATCGCAGTTAGTTGTCTTCAAGCGGGTGTGTCAGTCCTACAGCGTGTACTCTGCCAACCTCTGCCACTGCACAGTGCCACTCATATCTGGTCTCACAGTAGCTTGCACGCATAGTACCACTAATCTAAAACAAGAATGACAGGCAGAGGCAGGGCAGGGGCCATCGTGGTTGTGCTGCTGTGATTCCCTTTGGCCCTAGAATAATGCCCAGTTTTCAGAGGCCACGTACCCTGAACTTGAAAAGTTCTGAGGACATAGTTGACTGGCTAACACAGGACACCCAATCTTCTACAGCTTCCGCTCGGAACCTTGACGCACCATCCTCCTCCAGCTTAGCTTCGGGCACCTCTCAAGATACCACTCACCCGCCTGCCGCCACCACCAACACTAGCACCACAGCCGCTTCACTTGGTATGTCAGAGGAGTTATTTACACATCCGTTTGAAGAAATTAGTGATGCGCAACCATTATTGCCAGAGGATATAGATAACAGGGATATGTCTCAGGCAGGCAGCATTACACACATGGACGTACGGTGTGATGATGATGATGTTGTACCCGCTGCTGCTTCCTTTGCTGAGTTGTCAGATACAAGTGAAGTGGTTGATGATGACGATGCGTCCATGGATGTCACATGGGTGCCCGCTCGGCAAGAAGGAGAACAGGACGAAAGTTCAGATGGGGAGACAGAGAGGAGGAGACGAGTTGGAAGCAGGGGGAGGTCGTCGCAAGGAGCTAGTGACACAGGCAGACAGTATGCATCGGCACCCGGGGTCAACCAGACAGCACGCCAATCAACGCATGCTGTGTCCACCACCAGAATGCCGTCATTGCAGAGCTCAGCAGTGTGGCATTTTTTTTGTGTGTCTGCCTCTGACAACAGCGATGCCATTTGCAACCTGTGCCAAAAGAAACTGAGTCGTGGGAAGTCCAACACCCACCTAGGTACAACTGCTTTGCGTAGGCACATGATCGCACATCACAAACGCCTATGGGATCAACACATGAGTAAAAGCAGCACACAAACTCAAAGCTGCCATCCTCCTCCTGGTCCAGCATCTTCAGCCACGTCAACCACTGCTGTCCTCCTTGCCCCCTCTCAACCATCCGCCACTCCGTCTCTCGCCTTGAGAAGTTCCCGCTCATCTGCCCACAGTCAGGTGTCTGTCAAGGACATGTTTGAGCGTAAGAAGCCAATGTCAGAAAGTCACCCCCTTGCTCAGTGTCTGACAGCTGGCTTGTCCAAACTATTAGCCCACCAGCTTTTACCATACAAGCTGGTGGAGTCTGAGGCGTTCAAAAAATTTGTAGCTATTGGGACACCGCAGTGGAAGGTACCTGGACGAAATTTCTTTTCACAAAAGGCAATCCCCAACCTGTACTCGATTGTGCAAAAGGAAGTAATGGCATGTCTGGCACACAGTGTTGGGGCAAGGGTCCATCTGACCACTGATACCTGGTCTGCAAAGCATGGTCAGGGCAGGTATATCACCTACACTGCACATTGGGTAAACCTGCTGACAGCTGCCAAGCATGGAATGCGTTGGTGACACCGCCACGACTTGCAGGCAGGCCTGCTGCCACCTACTCTACTCCTCCTACTCCATCCTCGTCCATAACCTCCTCGGCTGAGTCCTCTTCTGCTGCTGCGTCTTGCTCCACATCAACGGCACCCCCCCAGCTCCCCAGGTACTATTCCACATCCCGGATACGGCAGTGTCACGCCGTCTTGGGTTTGACTTGCTTGAAAGCAGAGAGTCACACCGGACAAGCACTCCTGTCCGCCCTGAACGCACAGGTGGAAAAGTGGCTGACTCCGCAGCAACTGGATATCGGCAAAGTGGTTTGTGACAACGGAACAAATTTGTTGGCGGCATTGAAGTTGGGCAAGTTGACACATGTGCCGTTCATGGCACATGTGTGTAATCTGATCGTACAACGCTTTGTGCATAAGTACACAGGCTTACAGGATGTCCTGAAGCAGGCCAAGAAGGTGTGTGGCCATTTCAGGGGTTCCTACACAGCCATGGTGCACTTTGCAGATATCCAGCGGCGAAACAACATGCCAGTGAGGCGCTTGATTTGCGACAGCCCGACTTGTTGGAATTCAACACTCCTAATGTTCGACCGCCTGCTCCAACAATAAAAAGCCGTTAATGAATATTTGTATGACCGGGGTGCTAGGACAGCCTCTGGGGAGCTGGGAATTTTTTTGCGATGTTACTGGACGCTCATGCGCAATGCCTGTAGGCTCATGCGTCCTTTTGAGGAGGTGACAAACCTAGTCAGTCGCACTGAAGGCACCATCAGCGACATCATACCATTTGTTTTCTTCCTGGAGCGTGCCCTGCGAAGAGTGCTGGATCGGGCCGTAGATGAGCGTGAAGAGGAAGAGGAAGAGTTGTGGTCACCATCACCACCAGAAACAGCCTTATCAGCATTGCTTGCTGGACCTGCGGCAACGCTGGAAGAGGATTGTGAGGAAGAGGAGTCAGAGGAGGAATGTGGCTTTGAGGAGGAGGAGGAAGACCAACCACAACAGGCATCCCAGGGTGCTCGTTGTCACCTATCTGGTACCCGTGGTGTTGTACGTGGCTGGGGGGAAGAACATACCTTCATTGAGATCACTGACTAGGAGGAACGGGAAATGAGTAGCTCGGCATCCAACCTTGTGCAAATGGGGTCTTTCATGCTATCGTGCCTGTTGAGGGACCCTCGTATAAAAAGGCTGAAGGAGAATGACCTGTACTGGGTGTCCACGCTACTAGACCCCCAGTATAAGCAGAAAGTGGCGGAAATGTTCCCGAATTACAACAAGTCGGAAAGGATGCAGCATTTGCAAAATAAATTAAAAAGTATGCTTTACACAGAGTATAAGGGGGATGTCACAGCACAACGGGAATCTAACACGGGAAGAGGTGAAAGTCATCCTCCTCCTCCCACGTCCACGCCGGCAAGGACAGGATGCTTTAAAGACGTGTTGTTGATGGAGGACATGCGGAGCTTTTTAAGTCCTACGCATCGCCACAGCCTTTCGGGATCCACCCTCAGAGAACGACTCGACCGACAGGTAGCAGACTACCTCGCCTTAACTGCAGATATCGACACTCTGAGGAGCGATGAACCCCTTGACTACTGGGTGTGCAGGCCTGACCTGTGGCCTGAGCTATCCCAATTTGCGATAGAACTTCTGGCCTGCCCCGCTTAAGTGTCCTGTCAGAAAGGACCTTCAGTGCAGCAGGAGGTATTGTCACTGAGAAGAGAAGTCAACCTAGGTCAAAAAAGTCTAGATTACCTCACCTTTATTAAGATGAATGAGGGATGGATCCCAAAGGGACTGACAGTGGGCGATACATTCGACTAAAAAAGGCCTGATGAGATGAGCTGCCTTGGGCTAAAAATGGTCCACACGCTGCTGTATTTTAGCTCTGAATGCCGGTTGACTTGCGTAACGTATCCGCCACCAACTAGGGTTCAAGCCACCACAACAAGAGGACATAGTCTTAAATTAGAGGTTTAAAAATAATATCAGGAAGTATTACTTTACTGAGAGGGTAGTGGATGCATGGAATAGCCTTCCAGCGGAAGTGGTAGAGGTTAACACAGTAAAGGAGTTTAAGCATGCGTGGGATAGGCGTAAGGCTATCCTAACTATAAGATAAGGCCAGGGACTAATGAAAGTATTTAGAAAACTGGGCAGACTAGATGGGCCGAATAGTTCTTATCTGCCGTCACATTCTATGTTTCTATAAGCCGCAATGTTTTAGGGCACTTTCTGCCCGGGAAACAAACATCAATCTTTATGGCCGCTGCTACAGCAGCGGCTGCAACAATACCTAATTTTTCAGGCATGTGTACATGCCTAATCTTTCGGCCCTCTGGTGCTGCACTGTGGCTTCAAAAACCAAACCAAAAAAAAAGGCACATAACAGGGATTAAACTGATAGGAATAGTACTACTTAACACACCACTCCTATCTGGTGGCACATTAGATTGCACGCGCAGTGCCCCAAATTTGAAGCAGGAGGACAGACCAAGCATCTTTTTCCATCTTCCGGTTCCTAAAATTGATGCCATATACACGTCCCCTGATAGGGCACCAGCTCGTTATTCTCTTGGGCGCCAGCTCGTTATTCTCTTCACTTGGGACACTACTGCACTATGGGCACTTAGACCCACTCTTTGTCTTGCACAGTGTTATTCCTAGCCAGCATCTGTGATGGGAAATCAGGCAGTCATCTAAACGTTTAGATTGAGCTTTAGCTTAGAACACCCTTGAAGGTGTTTAAGGAGATTAGGGCTAGTTTAGAGGATTCTTCTTAGACCTCTCTGAGTCTTTATAGCCCTTCTACCTATCCAGCATTTCTGGAAACTAGCTAAGAGAAAGGGTGGCTGTGTGTCTGTGATACATTTAACTTTATATCACATTATTGACACTTTATCACTCCGGTCTCCATACTCTCTGCCTATACCCATCTATTTAGAGGGAATTTCCTTGCCCCTGCCAATATTATATAATAGGTAATAGTATTACCATTATTACACAGTTAGCCACTATAGGGGAATGAGTATAGTATCCCTTTGTTATTTATAAATGATACCATAAAGACTTTTGTCCATTACTCAATTTACTTTAACAAAGGGTACTAACCACGGTATTAGGAAGCATTACTCTGCTTTCCCTTTCTCCCTCTATTATACACCTATGCTCACTAGGATTTGTAGGTATCACTTTATTATAGTTGTCTAACCTTTTCCTATGCCAGTTTTAGATCTCCTTCTTTGGAGATTTTTTCTTTTTTCAGTTTATTAGCATACTTTCAGGGACCCTTGGTGTTGTACATGGCTGGGTGGAGGAAGAGACCTTAAATGACATCAGTGAGGACAAGGAACGGACATGGCTAGCTTGGTATCCAACCTTGTGCAAATGGGGAGTTTGCGGTTGTGCAAATGGACTGTTTGCAGTTGTTTGCGGTGCGTTAAACGGGGAGTTTGGTCTGTCACTGTGAAGTGGGTGTAACCCTTACACTACCTGATCGATAAAACATCATACAGTAGGTCCCCCCCTCATTTGTTTTTATGGCCCCCACCCACCGCTCACGGGTGGGGGCGGGCGAGAGGACAGTAGGTCCCCCCATTGTGATTTATGGCCCCCACCCACCGCACAGGGGTGGGGGCCGGGGAGGAGGAGAGTACCCCCCCCCTTATTTACTGAATATTCCCCTGTATAACAATGTTTGGCATTTAGTGAATACTCCCTATTCTGCTCTGTGTCAGTGTGTATCAGGGTCTCTGAGGACAGGTGTCAATCCATATCTGCCAAGTGACCCTATGTAGGGGGAACAGTCCCTATTCTGCTCTGTCAGTGTGTATCAGGGTCCCTGAGGACAGGTGTCAATCCATATCTGCCAAGTGACCCTATGTAGGGGGAACAGTCCCTATTCTGCTCTGTGTCAGTATGTATCAGGGTCACTGAGGACAGGTGTCAATCCATATCTGCCAAGCGACCCTATGTAGGGGGAACAGTTCCTATTCTGCTGTGTGTCAGTGTGTATCAGAGTCTCTGAGGACAGGTGTCAATCCATATCTGCCAAGTGACCCTATGTAGGGGGAACAGTCCCTATTCTGCTCTGTGTCAGTGTGTATCAGGGATCCTTAGGATAGGTGTCAATCCATATCTGCCAAGTGACCCTATGTAGGGGGAACAGTCCCTATTCTGCTCTGTGTCAGTGTGTATCAGGGTCTCTGAGGACAGGTGACAATCCATATGTCAAGGTGTCAATATGTCATATGTCAGGTGTCAATCCATATCCCTTGAGATTTAGGAATGTTAGGTGATTTATGCCCTTTATGGATTAAAACCAGACTCTGCATCAACTGTGTAATTTGCCATGGGAGTTTTGCCATGGATCCCCCTCTGGCATGCCACAGTCCAGGTGTTATTCCTCTTGAAACAACTTTTCCATCACTATTGTGGCCAGAAAGAGTCCCTGTGGGTTTTAAAATTCGCCTGCCCATTGAAGTCTATGGCGGTTCGCCCGGTTCGCCGGTTCGCGAACGTTTGCGGAAGTTCACGTTCGCCGTTTGCGAACCAAAAATTTTGTGTTCGCGACATCACTAGTCTTCAGCATCTTCAGCATCTTCAGCATCAAGGTAGAATATGAGTAGAATAGAACTCCATGAGTGAGAGAACAATGATTCCTACAATTATTATTCTTCCACTGCACTCATAGATGAGACTAAAACATTTGATGGACTTTAAACTGTTCCCCCCTTAAAATCTAGAGTTAAACTTCATAGAGATAACATCTTTATGAACAGCTCATAAAGACTATGTTAGAATGTAATTGAGATTCCAATGCAGTCAATAGATATTATAAGGCAACATAGGGACTACTTTGTCTTATGGCAAAATCCTATCTTGAGAAAAAGCAGAGCTGCCACTTCACTTGCAACAGCTATGCGAATAAGTAATTATCCTGCTCATTCTGAAATTTTATACATGGAGGCTTCCCCGGTCTCCTGAAATCCTCCATAGATGTTAGTGTCTCTACAAATCCCAGGCGCTATTTCACCACAACATCTAGGAATTTGGGGTGTTTGTCAGCTCGTTGAGCACTAATGGAGGCAGAGACAGTGACTTCCTGTTCTTCTTTCTTTGCTTCCTCTATCCAGACCTTTGAAGGTCTCACCTGAGCAGTCTCTACCCAACAAAACCCAAGGAGCTTTTTAGTTATGACTTCCAGCTCTGCACATAACTCATGGGTAAGTCTGGGGCTGCTAAATATGTCTCCAGGTGACTAACAGGACCCCCAGGTATCCATTGACACAGGGTTTAGTGGTGTGAGCAGGGATTCATTCTGTTCATACCCTAATGCTTATTTAAAGAGCTGCTTGCACCTCTGGCTTCCAGCACTGCAAGCAGCTCATCCAAAAGTTGCAGATTCCGTGGAGCCAGCTATCCATTGATACCTGGGGTTAGTGGTGTAAGCACGGATTTAACCCTGCTCACACCACAATCCTTTTAATAGGCATGTAAAGCCTTTTGAAAGCCAGCACTGCAAACAGCTGATCTAAAAGTCTGGGGCCTCTAAAAATGACCTCTATAAGTCGGGGATTCCGTGGAGCCAGCTATATATTAATACCTGGAGCTCCCTGTTGTGAGCAGGGATTTAGCCATGCACACACCAAATATTCAGGGCATTCTATGTCTCCCTACAGGCTTTAAAGCGCACTTTATTTCGAGCGCTCTAACATGAATTTGCCTATTCCCACCCTTAAGTGGTTAATAACATCATTAATGTAATAGACTCCAGCTGGGCAGCATATGAATCTTGTAATCTACATCACCCTTCAAGAAAGAAATGAGCCAGTACTACATTTAAGTAAAAGTAATGTGAAAGTTTGTACTTGAACTGAAGTACAAGACTTTTAGAATACAATGTGAGGAATGTGTGGAATTTTTTTAAAAGAATTAAAACGATCTATTTTAAAGACTAATGACAACTTTAAGACTAAACAATGATAATAGCTGGAAAATGGTATTACACTCATATTTTCGACATTATATCATGGATCATTAAAATATCATTTTGAAAAAAAGTATCAAAGTAGACATTTTAACTTAGAATTTCTGTTACCATTGATATATTCTTGTTGTTTTTGCACAGTATTTTTTTTTTTTTTGTGTGAAACTATTTGGGGTACTGGAAATTCTCTTGCATCCCAATCAGCGTGGAATGTTATTTGAGTCATTTTTAATTGTTTTTAAAGCAGCTTTACTTACAGGGTTATTTGCTGAAAATTGACTTTGTCAGATGCACAAAATCCAGTGAAAATGACAGAATTCTGGCTGCGTTGGCAATTTGCAGAATTACTACAGCCAAATGCAGTCAGAATTCGATCGGTCCGATCGGTTCTATAAAATTAAATTGTGAATCCACATCTGAACCAATTTAAAGCACAAGAATGAGAGATTTATCAACGGTTGCAAGGCGACCAAAGGTAAGTCGAATAAATCAGATGGCAGGATGAGCATTCGCAAATTATCTTTTACTTGCTTTTTTCAAGTGAATTGCATCATTTGAATTACTATTTGACCACTGGCAGGCAGGTTAGTAGATAGCCTTTGCTGACCAGCTACCCCATAAAAAAAAAAGTTACAAAAATAAATAAATACAAATCCTATGGGGTTAGTAAAACCGCCATATTACTATATGGTTGTATATTACCTCCATGTGCCTCACCTGCCAACTGATGCAGTGGTTATGGTGCCAGGAGTGCCCTGGCACGCTCTCATTTAATTTGTTAAACCATTTTAGAATGGTTCTAATACAAGCAATGAAAGTACACTGCCATTCCAGAGTCACTTTAATGGGTCACTCAAAGCACAGAAACAACTGTAACTTAATGGAGTGGCTTTGGTGAGGTTACTCAACCGGCAACTAAGGGGTTAAACTTTATATGTGCAGCATTTCAAAGGTATTTTTTTTTTTTTTTTGTGTATGCTTCAGAGTAACAAACAGTCTAGCACAGCCCCAACAGTGGTGGCAAGATAATTAGTATACACAATTCAACAGTAAAGGGCAGTCGATAAAACAGCACACATTTTAGGGATAATTTAAATAAACAACAAATATGGCTCGCAAGACAATCTACACTTAACAGTAGCGGAGTAACTGGCAAAAATAGGTGCCTGAAAGTGAGTACGAAGTAAATTAAAATAAAATAAGTGCCGGCGTGAGTACTGTTGATTAAAGGGTAGCAGGAATACTGGCGTACTATATACGTTTCGGTACATGCTTGGAGTAATAAGTTGTAAGACCACTGGGTCCACACCACTATGGATTATAACAGTATGCTAGACTTGGTTCCTGGGTCTCCAGGTTGGTTATGAGGGTAGATGCCTATGTATCAGGTGTGTTTGTTGCCCTGCCATAGCCCTTGGAAGGCAGTTAAGTGATAACACAAATTATTTGCATTGGGTAAGAAACTCGGCTAGGTAATGACATATTATCAAACATACAGCACTTGCACCATTTTAAGCTGTGCAATCATGGAACTACTGAGGCTTAACATGATCAACTAATTCCTTGCAAAGGATAGAGACAGTATTCAAATCAAGTAACAAGGTAAGCGACATGAGCAAAAAACCTGGAGAGGTAAGTAAGTGTTGGAGCAATCAATGATGCAAGTCCAGGTATTGTATATCTGGAGGCATGAGGAGTGTTGTCTAGAGTCTAAGGGTGGTAGGTTAATGGGGTTGAACTGCATCCATTGTCCATGAACTTGTAGGGGGACAGCAGTGGATCCTGATGGTCTGTCGCCGCCTGCAGCAATGGATCTTCCCCGTCGGTGGTCGATGCCCTGGGATCGTATCCCTGTTGGTCTTCAGCCCTGGTAGGCCATATCTGGGTGATTGTAATGCTGTTGTAGATAGAGCGCCCCGAGAGTGCCCGCTCTTCTCCCGTCTCTTCCTTCTCTGCTCACTACTTTCTACTGGAGCTGTTGTCATCTCAAGGTGGGCTGAGAGCTTGCTTTAGAAGGTGTCAAAGATCGCTGACAGGTGGTGTTGTTCCTGCTCACATGTGCCCTGTATTGTTGTGGTGAATTTCTGCACACAAGGTGGCAGCATGTCCGCCATCTTGGAGTGATCTGCCATGTCCACGGCCTGCGTCGGTGCGGGTGCTTAAAGGCTGCAGAGGTTAGTGCTGATCGCCACTGGTCCAGAGGTGGGGCTGGCAGCTAGGCGCCGGTCAGAGAACTGGGAGAACGGCTGTCTCACCCCAGCTCAAGCTTGAGTAGGCCTCAGTCCCTCAGTCCGAGTAATCCAGCTCTAAATGGGCTTGTGTTTTATATGATTTAGCAAGGTGAGTACCTATCAGGGTCAGAATGAGCGTGTGGCCCGTAGTTTGCCCTGGAGTTTAGCTAACCAAAGCTGGAGCTCAGACGAGACACGCCTGAGCCATTCAGCAGTCAGGAAACGCCCCCTTAAAGGTAATTTTTACTACTAATTGTATGTTCCTTCTATTTACATGTATTTGAAGGAGAGTCAAAAATACAGGAGGAGGTCTATCACGGAGCCTTATTTATAGAGCTGTAAATGAGGTCTGAACCAAGTTGGCCAAGTTAGCTTTGGAGCTCATTTTCACACTGATGGACTAATAACATACTCCACTATGAGATATCATTTTTTTTACAGAATAAAGAGAATCCTATGCCTGTGCATTACTTGAAGCACTTCACTTTACAAAATATTTCATATTACGTTTGTTTTATTCTCATGTGTGACAGTGCATGCTTCTGTTGGATTTAATTTGGTTATGTGGTGTGTTATTTAAAGAATCAGTATGCACAAAGTTTGATTTTTTTATCATTATTATTATTATTTTTTATATATTAAACCGCTACTTGTATAAAGCAATAAATACCTTTGCCACTTTTTCCTGTTTTTAACTATCAATATATTGTCTGATAAGTGTAGCAAGGTTATTGGTAGAAACCTGATGTGTGTTAAGCCCTCCAACATGGTAAGGCTGTTCTAATTCTAGTTAGTACCGGTATCAATAATAAATTGAACTGATGACACCTCGTCCCGAAAATACTTGGAGTCTGGGAATCTCTTATTGGTGATATGTTAAGTGTTTCAAATGTATGTTTCTCTCAATATTATCTTTTTTAACTAAAGTAATAAAGATTATGTTTTAGCACCAATTTTCACTATTTAAACTTGAAGCACATCTCTGATTTTTCTAATTCTAGTACTGAAGATTGCCATAAGAAGTGCTTTGTTGTCATTGTTTCTTTTGGACCATGACGCATAATTGGTTTTAAAACAAATGTTTAAAACTGTGCTCCATTGCTAAACGATGTCTGCAGAAATGCAGGAAGAAGTCTGGAACACGATGCCAAGCTGAGAAGTCTGGCAGAATTGTGGAATTCAGATTTCTTGGAATGCTGTGCCCAATGCAAACTTTTGCCTTATCTGTGGTTTTATGTGATAAGAATGTTGAACATTTATTTTGCATAGTGATTAGGTGAATCAGTCCATAATCAGATCTTGGGCATGGTATCTTTTGGAAAAACAGTTTTCAGGTCAAACAATTATAAATAGAGTAAAATAAAACACAAAAAAAAATGCTCTTGGAAGTCAAAGATGATTAAGTTGTCAAAGGCAGCTGTGAGTCCGTGTTCAGTTTCAGACTTTTTTTAAAGTTTAATTATCTACAGGTGTTTTCTGCAGGTGCTTTAGGCAGTGTAGTGTTTAACCTCTCATAGTACAAAGGGAACGGATTTAATCTTTTCACATTTTTGCCTTCAATAGGCCATTGTTAGCTAGGAGACTTAAATGAGTTGTTCAAAATGTATATATGTGCGTGTTCATATAGTATACACATTTTGTTGTGACATATGTTATTACATAAATATGTGCTCTAAAACTTTACATTTAGGCTGGAAAACGTGTCTGTAACTATTAAACATTCTAAACCTGAGCCAAATTAACACTATCAAGGACACACTCTTCACGGATAAAGCATTTCAGCATGCTACAGTGTCTCGAGGGTCTAGAATATCCCTTTAACCCCTTCCTAACGTTAGGGAGTGCTATGCCATCCTACAAAAGAAGGGCTTTAATGCCACTAGGGTGGCATAGCACGCCCTAACGATCTACCCCTCACTCCAGCCAAAACACTTACCATCTGCTCCAATGGCAATTAGGGAATTTGTCTGACAACCCAGGGAGTCCCCCTGCAGCTATAAAGTCTCCAAATCGGCACAACAAACCAATCTGGCAAATTTCAATGTGTAAAAACTGATTTGACCATATTTGACCCTGCATACAATTATGTGTATTTTATAAGCTAACAATATTATTCCATTCACAGTTAAAATGCCACTTGGGAACTTGGGAAATAACATAAATGTATTATTTCACAAACAATGTTCAATCACAATACAACTGTTTTACAATAATAAAAAATATAAATGTTCCATTTAAATAGATGTATCACAAATATACATGATGTATTATGTGAAAATATCAAGATATACTCATCTTACCTCTATTGTGTCTCCATCTTCTCAACTTCGTGGGCGTTACTGTTAGGGTAAAACACATATCTTCCAGTCCGTCCTCTGCACCTCTTCTGGTCTTCTTTCATTTGCTCAGCTTGGGAACTCTATCCCAAGCAGGACAAGCCTTCTATTGAATGTGAACATGATGGCTTCATTCCTGTTCTCCATAGCCAGTGCTGGCAGCGCTGGTAGGGGGTTTCCACAGCACATGCACTGTGATTGCTTTGCTTGGGAAACAGAAGGACCACATGTGGAAGGTGTTTTCTGCTCTTTAGCAGTGCTCCCTGCTTGGTTCTCTATACAGGTGGCTTTTTAGAAAGTTCTCTGTAAGCCAGGTTTACTTGCCCCTTATGTAGGTGGACCCACTTACTTTTCAGGTGATCCTACCTATTTTTGATGATGCCCCCTAGTAAGGCCAAAGTTGGGGGTATGTTATGACATTGTGTATTATATATATATATATATATATATATATATATATATATATATATATATAAACATTCACTTGTGTAATGTTCCACAATTTGAGCTGTTTACATTTGTTTTATGTATGTTATGCACATTCTGTATGTTTTGCTTGCCTCTTATCATACCAATGGACCTTTTGACATGGGTTAGAACAAATTATTTCTCTGTTGATCAATATATTCCTGTGTTTGGATGATATTGTTTATACAATAATTTTCATGGGTATGTTTTTATGTATTTTGTATTTGTTTGTATATGTAATTTAATTTGCAGTTATGTGTTTGTCTTTGCAGGGATTTGCGATTTAATAGAATTAAGGACATTCAGCCTGGAGCTTTTAGAAACTTAAAGAATTTGAACACTCTGTAAGTATTCAAGGCATTGCATTGTTTTCTTTTTGTTGTTTTATTTATTTATTTATTTATTTTTAATTTTAATAGTTTGTAGGGACTTAAAGGACCACTATAGTGCCAGGAAAACAAACTTGTTTTTCTGGCACTATAGTGTTAATAGGTGCCCCCCACCCTCATGGTCTCCCTCACACTGGGCTTAAGAGGGTTTAAGGGGTTAAACACTCACCTTTCTCCAGCACCGGACTCCCTCGGCGCTGGGGACTCTCCTCCCTCTTCCGACATCATCTGCCGAATCAATCAGTCCATAGGAAAGCATTTATCAATGCTTTCCTATGGACGGCAGCATCTTCTCACTGTGGAAATCACAGTGAGACAGGCACTAGAGGCTGAATTAACCCTAATTCTCTGAGACTGCTATGTTTACAGCTGCAGGGTTAACCCTAGATGGACCTGGCACCCAGACCACTTCATTGAGCTGAAGTGGTCTGGGTGCCTATAGTGGTCCTTTAAGGGTTTTTTTTTTTGGCCTTTTTTGCGGCTGAATACAATTTATCATAGTAAAGAAGAAAGAGGACATCTAAAGGTAAGTAAAACATTGTTTCAACTAGTTTTTAGATTTATTGGGCTTTACTCACAATTGTAAGGGTAACTATGGCCACCAGTTCATTAATTTGAAGCCCACACAAAATTACCTGTGCCATGCTCCCCTGCCGGATGTTAATAGAGACTTGACAGCAATAACTGCCAAGTTGCTAGTGTTTTATGATTGTTTAATGTTTATGCCACCACTTTTTTATGGGAAGTATCAGACAGGATACAGATAATCTGATGGAATTGGTAGAATTATATTGGACCTTTTATCATTTACCAGTCTTCATATTCCTTATAAATGTGCTACAAATGTCCTTTAAAAAAAAAAAAGAAAAAAATCTGTTTTATCTGTTTTATCCGTAAAAACATCAAAAAGTATGATTCAGACCTTTTTACGTGTTTTCACAATCCTACAGTTAAATAGAATACTTTTAAATAAACTTTAAAATGTTAGTTCCCCCTCCAAGAAAACAAACAAACCCTACTGCTAGAGTGCTTTTCAGCTCATCCAAGTCAGCAAATGTTAACTCTATTATATTGTGAATGGAATGCAAAACTAATGTAAAAGAAAGTATGCAATATCTAGAGGAAATGTGTGCTGTTCATAGGTGCAAATACTTAACCTGCCAACAATTGATACACATAATGGAATTCAGAATTTAACCATTTTATGATCCCCAGGGCTACAAGCAATGTAAGTGTTTTGGAATAGAAAAGTAGTGCAGAAATTTTTTCAGTGAGATTTGCTCATATAGAATGACATTCCTAAAAGGGTTACTCCATGGATCAAGCAATCTGTATGTGAAGTTTTTCAAATTGAAATGATGCCTACACAGAGATATCTACACTTTGGTCCTGGGGTCTAGTTATGGTGCTTTCACATGTGCTGGGGGTAAAACTAGAAACCTGTTGGACCAGTGATGTGGCCAATGTCATTAGCAATGCCTGGTATGATAATGTGTCCACACTGTGCTGCCCAAGTACAGTTCCTTGATGTCCCCAGAAGCTGGAAACCAGGGAATTAAAGCAGAACTGCAGGACAGGACCCCAAAAGCAGAACTGCTGGGAGGCCTGATGTATGTGTGTTAGTAATGTGCACCTGGGGAGTGTTTTGCAATCTAAAGAGTCGTACAGGAATTGCACTCAAGCATCAAAGCATGAATGAAGTGCTTTTTGAGGTTAGGTATCCAATAAAACAGTTCAAAGCTAACATTTTCATCAATTTGAGGGTTTGTTTACTCTTTTTCAGGTGAGTTGTTATGTGTTAGTTTTGTCATCATTTCTGTGCCTAAATCCAAATGTTTTTTTATACCAATAAATTCCAGTGTATATTTTAAAGGTTAAGCAGATACTCCAGGTGAGCAAAATGGTAAAAAAAAAAACACACTTGTCCACTGGATTAAAGAGAGCGCCCAATCTACTTGTCCATTGGGACAATATACTTGTCCTGACACACAAAATTATTTCAGATTGGGGCACCTAGCCCAGGTTTTGAACATTCAGAGTAATTCACTAAATTCAGAAAGTCTGTGAATTACATGTAAATGAAAAAAAAAGATAATTAGGATAAATTCGACAAAAAATCAGCTACAATTCAGATTTAACTTAATAACTGAGATGAAGAGTGAATAACTGAGTGTTTCACCCCATGAGAGAGTGACTTTGTGAAGTGCGTTTGTGTACCTGCATGCAGGCTATGTCTAATATTTGTTTGTGCAGTTTGTGTGCAATGTGCATGGTGTATATGGGCTGTGTGTATTGTGTGTTTGCAGTTTTAATGTGTGTGTGACATTTGCTAGCTGTGTTTAATGTACATGATGTTTGCTGGCTGTGTGTAATACGCCTGTGTGTGTGATGTCTGCTTACTGTGTGTAATGCAGGTGTGTGCTGTTTGCTGGCTGTGTTTTATGCACATTTGTGTGTGATGTTTCCTGGCAGTGTGTAGTGCATGTGCATGATGTTTGCCAGCTGTGTGTCTCATGGTTACTGACAGTGTGTGTGGTAATGTAATTTGTTTGTGCCCTGTTTCCCACCTTCATTCTCACTTTCTGTAGAAGAGGGGTTGTGATTCCTGCTGGCCCAGTGGGGATTTAAAGTCCCTGGTGGTTCAGTTTAGGTGCTGTATGAACCTGCAGAATATGCAGACCACAGTAATCACTTCCATCACTACTCTGTGCAAATCATCCTGGCAGCTGTGCTCTGACTCATTAGTGAGCACCAGACCGTCAAGGAGTGATTACTGTGATCACCTACTAGAGGTGCATACCACATGCTCCGTGCCCTGGACCTCTCCTCCCTATAGCAGCTCTACTGCTTGCCCATGAAAAGGCTAAAGGCCAAAAAATAACTGCCTGCCTCGTGTCTAGAACTACATGTCCCAGGTGTCGGGCTATATGAATTCCATATCTATTTTTAAAATTTTAGTGCCAAGAGTACATTCCAAAGATTAGACTAGGTTTCAGGATTTTATTGAAATTGTGTTACCCAGCAGAGCATTGGTCAAACACCTTTTAAAGGATGTGTTATGTCTACAAACATTTAGTTGAGCACCAAGCTGGTGACTTAGACAATAATATAGTATAAAACAATGTTATTATCCAAATCGCTATTTTATTGTGGTTTCATGTTACCTCTGTTTCATTTCTAGGTTATTAAACAACAATCAAATTAAAAGGATACCAAGCGGTGCATTTCAAGACCTCGATAACCTCAAATATCTGTAAGTCATTTTGTAATTATTTTAAAGTTTATTAATAAAGCAATAAAAATAACATTGCAAAACTGGCAATAGCCATACCAGGAGATCTCTTCGATGATAGCATTGTTAATATAATGTAGTCATTATATACATTGCTCGTTACTCTTATCAGATAACATTGATTTTTACTATGGTCTTATTACTTTTTATTTCTATGTCTGTTTGTTTGATGCTGTATTCAGTGGTACTGCCCTGTGGGGCATCTTGGTGCTTCATAGATAATTATAATAGTAAATAGTAATGTTTTGTCATTACTGAAATGAGTACTCCGTAAAAAATAACTATTTGGTAGATATGCTCCCAAAAGAAAGTATGCATGTAATTTGTTTTGAATGTTTTCTGGATAGGATATGGAATAAGGACATAAAGTATAGATTGGGATATCCTACAAAATTTTACTTTTATTCATGAAGATGGAAATCTGACATTTAATTCTGCTAGCCAAGCTCTGGATTGGATGAACAAATATCCATTGGTGTCTAAAGAAGCTAGTTCTAATGAATCACACACAGTCGCATAAGATAGGACGGAGTCGGACGCTGGCGTGGGGAAGGGGGGTTGGGGGCGGGGAAATGTAAAAAGGGGGAAAAAAGAGCTAGAAAATGTATGTGTGTATGTATGTATGTATGTATGTGTATATATATATATATATATATATATATATATATATATATATGTGTGTATATGTATGTATTAAGGCAATTTGCCTGGATTTGTGGGAGGGGCTGGTCTGCTACCTCTAGCCTACTTAAGGCACTCCCCTTACCTTGCTCATTACCATTCGAGGTCAGAGGTGAATGAGGATCCACTTCCGGGTTCTCTCAGACGCCATCTTGGTTTTCTTACCCACAAGTTTTTCTGCAGCAAGCTGTGTCCAGGAATCCTCTTGCAGGCCTTTTCCATCCGTCCAGCTTCTTACCCGGGTCCGCTTCTTACCCTGGTCTTCATCGTAGATCGCGTCCCAGGGACTCCTAAACCGTAAGTCAGACCTACCTGTCACGCCAGGATCGGTTCCCATGGCGCACGGTACACACGGGTCCTCGCTTTACGGTTTTCTCTGCACAGTCGCATTTCAAAGCCTTTTTCGCGGCTTAATTTCTTACAAATTGTTCGGCTAAATTATGCGTATTAGAGAAACGATCAATTCGTACAAACTGTTTTTCCCTTGCTTCATTTAAACGATTGTCATTTCGGTTTGTGTTTTCTGGTCGGCACTTATTCATAGTATATTCTATGCACGATTGCTGTTCGCATTAAAATGCTTACGGTTAAGCTATTCATGCTAACTTCTGTTTCCCTGCATACTAAGATTCGGTTATTCTGTTATGTATTCACATAGATCTTTTTCGTGAGTTACATTTCATCATTTCATGTATTTACATTTGGTTAAAAAGTTGCTTGGTTAAATAGACAGACCATTTTCCTGCTATTTTTAAGGTATCACTTTTTACATCAAGGGTATGAAACCAGCTAACATTTCTGTATAGACCATTGGACTCCCACACTTACTGGAGTTTTCCATTTCATTACAATTAAATCAGCCTACGTTACAGGCCTCATTTCTTTGTTTTTAACCATGACACATAAGGATTTAATTCCTTTTCATGCATACTCTGGTTGAATCACACGTACTGATCCAACCAATCATACGTTTCCTGCACAGTAATATACATATATATAACACTTACATTTTATGTTCCCCTTACACACCATTATTATATAACACATATGTTGTTGGTACATAGGCCACGGCCTCCCTCAGATATCCTATTAAAGCCATGCCAACATTTCTGAGTAACACATATCTATTGCATAGTATCAACATTTTATTTTGCAATCATACGCAAGCAAACCTTAAAACATTGCTGCTACAGGCTATAAGTCTGTTTTCTTTCCAACAATCCACACTCATCATACTACTTTCTTTTACCCATTTCAGGCTGTCAAGCTTATATATATTTGCTCCACATGGGTTTTTCCTGTGAATTTGTCATACTACCAGGTACGAACACCTGCTCATATGGTATTTCTACCATACATATAATTTCATCCCCCTAGGTTAGAGTGCTTGCAATAGGGTCACAGGCATCCCAACAGGTATTTACCCCTTCTTGGTAATCGCCATCAGTTAGTGGTCCCGCGAGGCCAACACCCTGCCTCAAACGTTTCAGAGGCAAACACCCATCAGGCCACACGTTAGCTAGCCGCCTCGCATGTTCTTCACCTGTCACTCCCTTCCCCTGTTTTCTGTATTACAGTCACCGAGAGGCCTAAAACTCCTGCCACTACGACGAGTGGCCTCAATAACCCCTCGCGCCAACGCATAAATAGAGCCTCTCAAGCCGCTTGGCAATTAGCAGGGCCTCATCTGTCACCAAACAAGTATAATGTTTTCGCCATCCGGCCTAGCTAGCCTGCCAGTACAATTTGGTGGTTTCCTATACTAATTAATTGTTTTGTTTATAGTATGTCTCAGGAAGGGGTAGAGGGTTTCTCCCTGCCTAGCACCCCGGCTAGAGCTGTCACTCCCACACAAGGAGGAAAGCTAGCCAGTCCAGCATCGATCAGATCCTGGACAATCCCACATATAACCACGGAATTGAGGAGACGACAAATCCCCTACCCCGCTACAGCAAGGAAAGCAGAACTTTTCAAACTGCTACGCACATCTACAAATAACATGGATGCCGGGCAAGGACCTAGCCAGTCCAACCCAGGAGATATACATGCCATGCTATCCTCACTCATGGCGTCCATGAGCAAGGTCAACTCCAGGCTGGAGAAACTTGAGTCGGTCACCACGGCCCTTACTCTAGCAGGGCCATCTGCTGCTGCTTCACAAGCACCAGCTGACTTGCCATTAGTTGCTCCAGCCATCACCGTGGATTACCAGGAAGTTAGCCCGGCTCATATGATACCTGAGCATATAAAAAGGGATATCCTGGAAGGTAAAGACGTCAACCTGGCTTCCCTGTTTATTGCCTCCCAGGATATTGTTGAGAATAAAACGTATGCTTATGATGATGTATCTGTTGTTGTCAGGTCTAGGGATGCCCGCCTAAACAGGAAACTGGCTATCCCTGAATTTGTACTAGCTTTTGGTATTTACAGGGATGTCATCTGTGCGGTCTATCCCAACAGAAGAGAGGAGTTTGATCTCTATATGCACAAGCTGGTAGACCTGGGCAACAAATATGGTGGTTCAGCCTTCCATGACTACCATAGGTCTTTTTCTGCAAAAGTGTCTGGAGCCTTCTCCCAGTACGGAACATTATCCAACTGGGGAAGGATTGATACCGTCATTTTTTGCAGACACTTTGCAGGTCTAAGAACACCGGCTTGTGCATACTGCTCCTCCACAGCCCATACTACAAACTTTTGTCCCAACACGGCGGACGCACATGCCTCCACGCAAGGAGCTAGTTCCTCTGGGGTTCCAGAGAAGTTGTCACGAGACAAACTGGGACGCCCAATCAAGTTTCTGGGCAAGTCCCAGATATGTAATAATTTTAATGTTGGGTCTTGTACTTACAGTGGTTGTAGACTATTGCATGTCTGTTCAAAATGTTTTAGGGCACATGCAAAGACCATGTGTCCAAATAATATGTATTCCAAGCCTTACCTAACGTCCATTAATATGCCAGTATTCACTGCATTTATGTCTCAGCACCGATCTAGACCCCTAATAGACTTTCTTATCTCTGGTTTAACAGAAGGCTTCCATACAGGTATCCTACAATTACCAATCGGAACTCTGGAATGCCCTAATCTACAATCCGCCCAACAGAACCCCACAGTGGTTGACACCCTCATAGCTCAAGAAGTGGCTGAAGGCTTCGTATTGGGGCCTTTCAAAACTCCCCCATTCACAGAATGGCGCACTAACCCCATTGGTATTGTCACAGGGAAATCTTCCCAAAAACAGACTCATCATTGACTTATCGGCACCCCACTCATCGGCCAACCCCAGTCTTAATTCCCTCATCCCCTCTGAGGAATTCTCCCTGCAATACAAAAAAAAAAAAAATGCAGGGGTTGGAGCCTGGCTCAGTAAGACCGACATTACCAACGCCTTTAAATTACTACCAATCCACCCCACACTGTGGCACCTGCAAGGCATCAAGTGGTCCGGGAACTACTATTTTTTCTCCCGGTTAACCTTTGGGTCCAAAAGTAGCCCAGCTATTTTTGACACATTTGCCGAAGCATTATGCTGGTTACTATTGAACATAGCCAGATGCCCTACGGTATTACATTACCTGGACAATTTCCTACTGGTCGAGGAGAACACTTCCCCTCCTACTAGTCTCAAAGCTACCACTAAGCTATCTGAGCAACTAGGTGTACCTATCTCCCCTAAGACACAGAGGGGCCAGACACGGTTATCACTTTTCTGGGTATCCAATTAGACTCCGCCACAATGCAAGCGAGCCTACCACACGATAAGATAGTGAATATTCTCACTTACATAAACTTACATAAACACTACCTTCAGCTCGGTACTTGCAACCACAAAGATCTGCTGGGATCACTAAATTTTGCTATGCGCATCATACCTCAAGGCCGCTCCTTTATATCACGACTATTGCATCTTTTTCCACTTTGCCTACATGACACGCACAGGTTGTCCTTAGATACCCAAGCTACGGCAGACCTAAACATGTGGAAGAGATTTTTATCCACTTGGAATGGTAAAAGTATGTTCCTCCCTCCATTTGGTCAGATGCGGCATCTACCACTGGTTTTGCAGCAATTTTTGGGAACGAATGGCTTTGGGGCAGCTGGCCTTCAGCAGTTCAGGATTTGGAAGGTTTTTCCACTACCTCAGCTCTTTTTGAGATCTATCCTGTCATGGCGGCTGCCATAGCATGGGGTCATTTATGGGCAAGCATGCCAGTTCGTTGCTACTCAGATAACCAGGCAACCTGTCACATCATCAACAAGGTCATTCCAAATCCCTTACGATCATGAGATTTCTGAGGAAACTCACTTGGTTGGCAGCTTGTCATAATTTTTTCCTATGTTGTTTCCATGTTCCAGGTGTATGTAACACAGCTGCTGACAATTTGTCTCGCTTTAAATTTCAGGCGTTTCATCAAGCACTCTCGTCAGTGGCGCCCACAGCCACCATCACACCAACATTTCAACAACTCATACTGGACTAGAAACCATCATGCAGCATAGCAGGACATTGTCCCAATTGGCACTTTCAAACAATACACACAACATACAACAGAGCGTTCACACTATTCAAAAGATTCCTTCTGGAACATAACATCATGCAACCATTTGTTATGACATCTTTTTGGGGGTTTGCTTCCTTTTGCCACCTTAAACTTAAAATGTCATATAACACCATCAAACTCTATCTCACTGGCATTCAACACCACATGCTAATCTTACACCCAAATAACAACAGTTTCATGGCCTCTCACCAAATTAAGACCATACTCAGAGGTATTCAGAAATCAGAACCCAAACATACAACCCAGAGGCTACCCATAGATAACCATATCTTTAAAGCATTATCTAACCTGCTTGACTTAAAACCATTTGACACCAATACAAACTCCATCATCAAAACAGCAATATACATAGCTTTCTATGGATTTCTAAGACCGAGAGAATTCACTATAACCTCCACGACCCAAACTACTCCTTTCCTCCTCTATTCCCACTTGACAAAACATATGGATCATTACATCCTGACTTTACCTCACTCCAAAACCAGTCAGCACATACCCGTAAACATTCCGTACTATCCTACGCACAACAGATGGTGTCCAGTCAGGGTTCTTGATGCCTACATACAGCATCATAACTTACTACCCTCACAACCCTTACTACAGCTGCAAGGTTCAGTACTCACCACTACAACCTTCATGACCTATGTCAGGTCTTTGCTCACACAACTGGGCCTCAACACTGCCAACTACTCAGGGCACTCCTTTCGTATAGGAGCCGCGTCCACAGCCTCCAGTGTAAACATCCCAACTCATGTTATCAAAACACTGGGGCGCTGGAAGTCATCCGCTTACTCATGGTACATACCTAACCCAGTACAAGAATTAAGGGATGCTTTCAAAAACATGTCTGGTTGATAAAATGTATATGTATTGGTTGTCTGTAAATACATTTGTTTACTTCAATTTTGCCCTCTTCTTTCTCAGGCCTACCTCATCGTTGGTTCCGGCACACCACAACCGACTTGCTCTTTTATTATCCTACATTTATCTATGGTATTTCACACTGTACTATCATAAGCACCTAACACAAGTATTAAGGCAATTTGCCTGGATTTGTGGGAGGGCCTGGTTTTCTACCTCTAGCCTACTTAAGGCACTCCCCTTACCTTGCTCATTAACATTCAAGGTCAGAGTTGAATGACCCTCCCACCACACCACATTTTAACATTTATTTCCTTTCTATTTCTTTTCCTGGGTAGGCCCTCTTCTTTCTCAGGCCTACCTCATCGTCGGTTCCGGCACACCACAACCGACTTGCTCTTTTATTATCCTACATTTATCTATGGTATTTCACACTGTACTATCATAAGCACCTAACACAAATATATACGATACCAGTAGAGAGCACTCAGGAGTCTTTCAAAGTAAATTTCATCTGTTGCTTTATTGAGGAATTACAGATTCACACAACGTTCCAGTCGATGTTTCAGTCTGTAAAAGTCTTGAAAAAAGTATCAACTGGAACGTTGTGTGAATTTGTAATTCGAAACTTAGAGAGTCAATTTTGAATAACAAGAATTCACTTGATGAATTAATTTTGAACTCCAACCTATATTTTAAGGAGAACCTAAACGAAGAGGTTAGCTTGGGGAACATTTGGGCAGCATATAAATGTGTTATCAGAGGATATATTATTAAATTCAATAACCAATCCTTGGCAGAGTTATATTTAAAATTGGATGAGTCAGAGAAAATTAATCCCAAGGATCAAAGAACTCTCCTTGAAATGGATCACTTTAAGAGCAAAATTAGAAAATGAATGCTAGATAGAGCAAAGACAATTCTAATTAAATGGAAACAGATGTGGTTCTACATGGGGAACCGTGCAGACAAATATCTATCAAGTCAACTCAAAAAATCCAATCTCAAGGAGAGAATCTTTGAAATTTCATCAGGTGATAATCAATGTAGGTCCCCCCGATGAAATTGCTTTCGCTATGTCAGTGGGAATGAACTAAAATGAAATGGTAATTCTTACTCATAAGTTTTCATTCACGTGGAAAGATAAATACATTAACTACTTAGGGATTAAAATTACAAAATACCCTCTATCTTTAATTGAGTTGAATTATCAAGAACAATTAAATGAACTTTCTAAAAAAAACTGGGAGAAATGATAATCTGCCCTTATCATGGATGGGCAAAATTTAACATTATTAAATCATATATATTAACTTGATGGCTCTACAATATCAGACTAATCCCCCTTCAACTCCCTTTCTTCTTCTGCACACAATTTCAATCCGTAGTAAAAGCATTTAGTATTTGGTCAAATAAGAAACCAAGAATTGCAAAAAAAAATTATATTTATAGATAAGTCCAAGGGGGGCATCGGTTTCCCTTACTTGAGCCCTTATAGTCGAATTTATGCAATGATACATGTACATGCTTTTTATTCATATTCCTGTAGAACTGAAGGTTGGTTCATTATCGAAGAAAAAATATTGAATATCAAGAATCATAATAATCTCTTATGGCTGAAAAAATATAGACAATTTTAGAGGGATTTTTGTTATCAAAAACATTATTTCCTTCTGGTGGAAAATGTAGAATAGCATTGGATTAAAAGATAAAATAATACGTAACTGAAACTCCCATCGAAATAATTGAATATAACATCCCAGATCTGAACAAGATGATGTGGAATAACAACAAAAAGGTGACTGACTTTATGGAGGGTGCTCAGTTAAAAACATACGATCACTTAATAATGGAAATTATATGAAATCCAAAAGAAGGACTATCATAATCTGATTTGCATAAAAAAACTACATTTACGGGCATCTCCTAACTACTTTAGATCCCAATGCAATGAAACTGTTAGAGAATCTCTTTGCAGCTCATTCAAATAAAAATATCTTTACAAAGGTTAAATGTTTTTTGAAATCCCTGGGAAAAGAAAATAGAGTGAGAGCCCAGACTGCATGGTCCAAAGACCTTGGCACAGTGATACATAGCATGGCATGGGGTAATAGCTAGAATTACACTATAAAATAATGCATAGATGGCATTTAGTCCCCACTAGAATGCATAACATTGATTCACAGTGCCCTGTGTTGGAGATGTGGCCTAAGGGAAGGAACATTTGAACTTCAAGATCTAGTTTTGGCATAATACTACTAAAAGGTTGCCTACCCCTGGATTAGAGGATGAGTGTTACTATCTCCATTTAGAACCTGATATTCAGGGTCATAAATTGTAATGCACCCCTGACATATTTTCCACCTACGTTTTATTGAAAAGCTAGCATAGCATTTATCACAATGTGCAAGTTCCTATCTCTCCATTACTGCCCTGCATTTGTATCAAGAACCTCAGGTGACTTTTGCAAACAGCTGGTCAACAAAATGATGAATGGGGCTGTGAATGAACTGATATGAGATGCAGCATTGCTATTGGCTACTTATTCAGCAGTTACACTCATCCGATTTGATAATTGAAATTGCATCTGGGGTCTGATCCCATAAAATTTCACCAGACAGAAATCTATGATATAAGATTAAACATCATATGCTAGAATGATAGCGTTCTGAATGACAGATCATATTTCTAGTTCAGGACTAAAATCAGCTGCGTCTTGCCTATGCAATTTCATAAACATATTAGGTGAAGGTGTTTTTTTTTATTTATTTTTTATTTTAGCATGCATTTAACTTCATAATTTGCATAATACTTTTAAAAATAAGTGTCACTTCCAGCAACTGTCCCTTAAATGATTTAATATTTTTGAATATGCTTTTCAAATGATTAAATATTTTTGGATAAAAGTGAAAAATAATTTAATATTATAAAAAATATTTTGATTGTGTAATATTTTTACATTTTTTTATATATCGATATCTATTTGTTTACAATACAAAATATTTTAAAAGATTATCAAAAAATATTAAATCATGTGAAAAGCTCATCTAAAAATATTAAATCCAGGCTATAATATATAATAATATATATTATTGCAACATATCACATTGTGAAGAAGTAAATTGACATCTGATTTGAAATTTGTTTTTATTGTTAATATATCTCACCACGAGTTATATACAATATATATATATATATATATATATATATATATATATATATATATATATTACAATCTAACTATTACAATCTCTAAGGTTTGAAATCATTGTTTAGTGAATTAGCGAGTGCGCTGGATTGTGTATTTTGTATATTTTGGCCCACGCAGCACCCTATAATGTATGCATGTTCAAGTGAGGGCAGCCATCTTGGTTTCATTTATATATATATATATATATATATATATATATATATATATATATATATATATATATGTTATATATAACTAGTGGTGAGATATATCAACAATAAAACTAATTTTAAATCAGATGTCAATTTACTTCATAATGTGATACGTTGCAGTAACCTGAGAGGAAAACGTCCACTGTCATATTATGTATCAAATATTCTGCTGTCACATTGGTATAGAACTATGGAAGGAATCCATACCCCAAGGATCTGACACATTTTGTTAAATATATGATTATGCTGTCAGTAGCTAATAATTTATGGCATTTGGGAGGCGATTAGCCTTTTAAATTGTAGAATTATTTGGTTCATTTTAGGCTATACTGCCCTCCAGGTGTGGTCTTGTTTTAACTTGCCATAGTCTCAGTTGCCACAGTGATGATGGACTGAAAGATTAGTAGTTCTCTTGTTCTCTCTCTATCTCTCTCTTTCTCTCTCTTTTGTGTGTCTGCTTATTTTCACAGCAGGAAGTTGTGCATACATTATATTTTTAAAACTTTTTTTTCCTGACTTTTGCAGGCTTTGGCAAATTTCCATGCATACCCCAGTGTTCGTTTTAAAGTAATTCAACTGTGTGGTCTCTATTTTAATGAAAACAAGGGGTACTTCAAACGGAGCATAACTGTCACGCGATTAAAGTTTGAAATAAGCAGTTGTTATAAATAATTACACTCATTACATATTTATTGTTCAAGTGAAAAACGCTGAAAGAAAATTACCTTGTAGAACAAAAATGTAACACAGCATTAAGAGCAGCATCCAGCACGCAACATAATTCACAATCTAGGTGTTGATTCAGGGATTTATTCACTGGCGTATTACATTGGAAACCCAATTGCAAAACGTAGACCAACATAGTTGATTAGGAAACACTTTGGTCATAGCTTGGCTATTTTAGCCTTAATATTGCACTTCACTATAATTTGTTATTTAGTGTAAAAAACACAATTATTTAAAAATTCAACTACTGTACTTATTTTTCTTTTCTAGACCATTAATGCTCGATTGTTTAGCCATGTGACTTTTGGACAATGCTGCTACTCCAGTACTTGCTCCTTGGTATTATTAACTCTTCATATTCAGCCATTTCCCAAATCATAAATACAAAATAACAAATATGTGCCAATGTAACAAATCTTGTAGTAGTGTTGCTTGTAGTTTAACTCCGAGAAGAACCTTCAAAAAAAGTGAACAAAGGTATATATTATAAATCAGCAGACACTGGTGCAAGAGAAAGTTATGGGGAAAAGTGCACTCACATGCATAAGAGCTATTAGACTAGCTCTGTGTCAACCAACAGGGGCTGCATTACTCCTGCTTCGGATGTACAATGTGTTGCAGCTTCCAGGACACAGCAGACAGTATGCAATGTGGTGCAGATTACTAGCGAGCTCCAATTTGAATAAAGGAAAGAAAATCTAATAGTATAACACTGCATAATTATGAGGATGCTAATATCTGTATACTCACATTGTGGAGAGCAGTTAACTATGCTCAAAGCTTTAGGTACAGATATTTTGAGCATATTGACCTGCTGTATCCTGGAGCTGCAACACATCATATGTGTAAAGTGAGTGTAATAAAGCCCCTGCTCGCTGACTCTGAGCTAGTCTAAAATCTCTTAACTAGAGTTGAGCGAACCCGAACTGTAATGTTTGGGTTTGTACCGAACATTACGATTTTTTGACCCCGAACCCGAGATCGGACATTTCAGTAACAGTTTGGGTTCGGTGTTCAGCGATTTAATGTCGCGTTTTGAAAAGCTGCAGGGCAGCCAATCAACAAGCGTTTGACTTGTGTGCCCTTAGAAGCCATCACAGCTATGCCTACTAATGGCATGGCTGTGATTGGTAAGTGCAGCATGTTACCCAGCCTCTATATAAGCTAGTAGGGGCATGTCTATTAAACAGTGAGCAGCCTGTGGCTTTTAAACCGTGGCCCCCCTCCCTGTGACGTGCAAGTGGGGGCTTTTAATCTAAAGGGGGGACCTATTGCCCCCCCCCCGGCCCCCACCCCTGAGCGGCAGGTGGAGGCCCTAAAGAAAAATAATGGGGGGGGGGCTATTGTCCTCTCCCCGGCTACCACCCCTGAGCGGCGGGTGGAGGCCCTAAATACCAATAAGGGGGGGGACCTATTGTCCTCCCCGCTGGCCCCCACCCCGAGCGGTAAGTGGGTGCCTTAAATTAGAATAAGGGGGGGGACCTAATGTCCTACACCCTGGCCCACATCCCTGAGTGGTGGGTGGGGGCCCTAAATACCAATATGGGGGGGACCTATTGTTCTCCCCCCTGGCGCCCACCCCTGAGCGGCAGGTGGGGGCCCTAAATAAAAATGTAACCCCCCCACCCAGGTGACTAGGGGTGCCCAAACCCCTAGTCATCCCCCCCAAAAAAAAAATTAACCCCTGCTTACCCCCCTCATGTTAAAAATAATGAGGGGGGGACCTTTAACTAAGTACCTGTAAAAATAAAATAAAACTTACCATTTGATGTTTTCTTTCTTCTAAAATCTTATTTTTTCAGCCCCAAAAAAGGCCAAATAAAAATTCATAATAACCGATGCACTTTAAAAAAAAAAAAAAAAAAAAACGAGCGCAATTTTTTTAAAATCAATTTTCACCCATGGAGGGTTCCGCGCAGACTGAGCTCTGCAGGGCGGGGGAAGGCTTATAAAACCTTGCCCCACACTGCAATTAGGCTCAGATCACTCTGATTGGTGGGTTTAAGCCATCCAATCAGAGTGCTCTGACAGGCAAATGAAGAGACTGACAGGCATTAACCTGTCTCTACATTAACCTGTCACAGCACTCTGATTGGTTGGCTGGAAATCCACCAATCAGAGTGCTCTGTGTCATTTTACACAGCATGGGAAAGTTCTTTGGAATTTTTCCACACTGTGTAATTTGACTCATAACACTCTGATTGGTGGAGTAAGTAACCAATCAGTGTGTTATGAGTAGTTATACTTCCCTATTATCAGTATCAATTCCATGTAACCCTGTTGGCATTGATCGGGTGATAGCATTGATCTTACCCACCTTTTGTCAGTTCTATATCATAGTTATATATCTGTGGAGCATGGTATGAGCAGTAGTCATGCAACATTGAACCTTATGTGCAAATGCTTCAGCAACTGTTTTTCTTGTATCTGTTTTCTGGTGAGATGAATGCAACCTCTACTACAATATACTTAGCAGTATTATAGTACCTAGTCTGTTGTCTGGTGGCTGATATGTGTTAAGGAATGTTGCTGTCAACCATTCCAGTCAGATTTGTGTAACTATTTGATATCTATCTTTCTTTTGGGTGGAGAGGACATGTGTGGCTATTGCTATTTGTTGATCGCACCTGCTCATGTTTCCAGCAGATAGCTTACACATATTTTTTCCTTGTTTGTTCAGTTTTGTATTTAACTTGCCCTATGTGTATTCAGATCCTTATGTTTACCTGACCATGAAAACCATTCCTCTGGTCCTTCCTGTACAGGGTTCACATGCATTCCTTTTATTATATCTGATTTTGGTTGATTTTGACCCTTAATCCTGATCTTGAAGCTGTAATCAATTTAGGAAAAGACAAGAGAAAAAAGGCAGAAATGATCAGGTACAATATTTTAATTAGATAATTGAATGTGTTTTTGGTGTGATTTTTAAAATAGCATGGAAGGAGTGAGCTGGTGGTAACACACTTTGTTAGTGAATTCTTGGGATAATATATAGCTTAAGAACAGTCTCTTCTATGTGAAGGCTGTAGAATATAATAGTGAAGGAGGAGAGTCACCAGACGTAGTCAGAAAAGAAGTGGCTGTTCTGGGAAATATCTAGTTATTATTTTGTCAGAGATCTAAGCTTTGCATGTTGGATCAGGAAATTGCATTTTACCCTCCATGAGATGGGAAATCAGTGGACAGTTGCAAAGTGGAACAGCTGGTCAGGAAGATAAGCCTAGATAAGCCTAGAGGCATCTATTTGTGCAATTAAGACTACTGGGTGTGAGGAATGCTGTAACTAAGTTGTCTATTTAGGAGATGATGACTAATGAGAAGTAAATTGAGGTTTTTGAAGTAACCTGAAAAAAATGGCTATATTAGAGGTGAAAGAACTCGTTGAGGGATTTGTGAGAGAGGTTAGAAGAGTGTCTCCCCCCCTCCACCCCCCCCCCCCCTCATTGCTGGCCTATTGCAGAGGGTATCCAACCTTTTGGGCAGCAAGTTGCCATCAGATGCCCTGGGAAGACTGAGGAAGGCTGCCAATGGACTGCCAAACTTGGAAGGCATTCACGATTAGCTGCATCATATTGTTCTCAGTGAGACACATTGTTTAAAGGCACTTTTGACCAAAAACGTACATTAAGTACATGAATGACCAAGACTTACAGTTTACATCTTTGGACATTAAGGGGTTAAGTGCTGTTTATTTTTGTTTCTTTCACTAAGTACAGGCATGGAAAGGAGCTGGAGCACACTGACAGCCTGCTGCATTCTATCTTTTCATTGTGGCATGGAGGCAATATCTTTTAATATCGGCACTAGTATAAAATCATTGCTGGTGTGTTTGTGTGCATGTATTTTGTGTGTCAGGGTTTTTCATCTACCATGTCACTTCTCAAGTTGTTTTTCTGTGTTAGGGTGCATGTGTTTGGAGTTAATAAGAATGTGAAAAGTGAAGGGCAGCTTTAACTATGCTGTTGGAGTTAAACAGACAGGTGTTAAATACATCATTATTTTTCCTCTCCCAGGATTTTTTTTTTTTGGAAGAAATGTAGGACCCAAAGGTAGTTAAAAACATAAGTGTAGCGCTACTTTCCCAGTCAGTGTGGTGATCCTATGCATGTTTTTAAAGATGCAGAAGGGGCTCCACTTCCCTTCTGGTCCACATCAATCTGGGGTCTTAGGTATGACTTGGACCAGTCAAATCACACCTATCACTATTACTAGTTCTTTTGTCCTGTTTACTGTGCATATAGTGGTTTCTAATACCTGTTTAGGATGTTCCTTGTTCCTATTTGTGATTTCTGGAATTGACCGTGGCATGTTTTTGACTTTGAGTATATCTGTAACCCTTACCTGGCTAGTTTATTCGTCCTTACGATATTTTGTTCACCTAACTTTGGCTGGTTATTTGACTATTATGTGACTGTTATCCTGATCTTGGCTTGTATTTGACCACAATTCCTCTCTTTTGTACATTAAGCCAGGGCCACTCTAAGGTGTGCTAATATGTTTGTGCTGTTTAGTCAGCTATTGTGTCCTAGCTCTGCATGTTAGGGTAAAGTTCCGTGACATGATGATAGGCCATAGACCCTGCAGGTTTGGTACAAGAAATGGCTTCAAGGTTACAAGAGCAGGACTGTCATATGGATCAATTCACACAGATGGTTCAAATGTTTTTGCCAAAAATAGCTTGTCTATCCAATGAGTATCAGGTTTCTGTACCCCCACAACTAGTACCAGCTGCAATAAAGGATTCCAACAAGAACAGTACCTCTGTACATTTAACCCCACCAGCTAGGGTGGGTGATTCTAAAACGTGTAGTGTGGTTCATCAATACAAGCAAAGTTTCATTTCAAAATGTCTCCTAATTCCTTTCCTACAGACAAATCCAAGGTGAGATTTATTGTGAACCAACTCAGTGACAAGGCATTAGAGTGGGCTAATCATCGTTGGGAATCTAATAGATATTTGGTTAATAATTACCAAGAGTTTTTCATAGCATTTCACAGGAAAATGCTAACCTAATTTTGTTCAGTAAACTACAGGTATCTTGACCAATAGTGTATATCAAGATGAAATTAGGAAGACAAAACTTTTTAAAATTGATTTTTCAATTTTTTTCTGTTTGTAGAATGCAGTTAACTTTTTTTCCTTCAAATTGATGTAGTGGATGATCTGTGTGAATATTTATTTGGACTTTTGGAAGGACAAGGATGTCCAACACTGTTCACTGTTCCTTTCAAAAAAGGTCTGCATTACCTGTCTTGTAAGCAAAGTTAAATGCTGCTTAATGGAGTAAAATTTAAATTCTCACTTAAGTATTCTCTCTTGGGAAAATGTTCCCCTGTCAGAAGGTATTCTTTAATGGCAATTGTATTTGTAAACTGTTTCCATGACATCAAACCATACATCCGGGCATGTTCTGTGTCATTCCCCAACTATTACTATCCTTTAAGTAACTGGGCTCGGAATCGGTGAATATTTATTTGTAACAATGGGGAGATTAATTTACTCAGAAAAGGGTTAAGACATACCACTTTATTTGACATTTGAAACTGAAGTTTTTATGCTAAAGACACTTACAAATTATGTTTTAAAGGGTAATTGGAATGCAAATCAACCGGCCTACTGGAAATATTGAGTCAAATATAACAAAAATGTAAATAACAAACTGTTTACCCTTCAAAGTTGGGAAGTGAAACAAGAACCGCAGAATGTATGCAGTCCATGTTGTAATCCATAAATGTATTGTAATGTTTTGCCAAGCTTTTACATGTCAACCTAATTCCTCATATGCTGCTTAATGCCGCCCCATGTCTATATACTAATATTACTGATTGTTTCTTGTTTCAGCTATTTGTACAAGAATGAAATCCAATCCATTGACAGGCAAGCTTTTAAAGGACTTGCCTCTCTAGAACAACTGTAAGTGTCCATGGTTCTCCTGCACAGTTATCCTTTACATCACAGTCTATGACATTGCAAGTGATCGTATATTCCAACAGTTAAAACCAGAATATACATCTCGCTTTATTTCAGCATTCTCTAATATGGATAGCAAGTTAGTTATTTGCATATGTACATTAGATATTTGCATATGTAATTTAACACCATTTCTACAATGTATTATTTCCCTTAGTAAACAGATGTTTTCACTTTTACATGCTTCAGATGTTCACAAGCCTTAGATGGTATTTTCCCAAAGACGAACTGGGTATGTGCATGGCATTTTAGTAATAACTTCTAAGAGTTTTTGATGTGTTGTCCTACGTGTACTACTTGTTTCTAATGATCATCATACCATGTCTAATGCAACTAAAACATATGTTCTCCATCAGTTGAGTTTATCATTAAAGGGAGAGAGATCAGTGTAGTGGTTATCTTGCAAAGAGTCACTGAGTACATTCCCCATGTTATTTGTCAAAGTGTTTGGGAACTGTTTGACAAAAACTGGGGAACTTACAGGCACCCTGAGATTGCTCTCTGTGGCTGCATTGATAATGCAGAATTCACACATCTGAATTATCAATGACAATTTCTTCCAAACTGGACTTCAGTGATAGTCTGAGGGTACTGTGGGCAAGTTAGTCCAGCAATCTCTGCCTTTCATTGCCATTCCAAGTTAGAATTAAATGTAGATTGTGTAAATTGACGAGTAAATTCTTCATTATCAATGCAGCGAAGAAGAGATGGACCAATATTTTTGTCAAAGCCCTTTTAAACTATTTGACAAAACAAATCGGAATCAGAGTTCAGATATATAAACTGGATACTGGAAATGTGTCCGCTAATTGTTGTAGAACTATGGTAGGGGTTAGAACAAGTCACCCATTCTCATGAAATGTATAAATACAGTAATCATCCACCAGTAAGTGTTGCTACAGAAGATGTAAACATCTAAAAATAATATGACATATTATAAAGGAGAAAAAGCATATTATTATTATTTGTGTCTAGATTGTGATATGCAGACATGTGGAGTGCTATTTTTTAAGCCAGTTTTAATTTAAGTTAATTGTACATGTTATATCCACCATTGATAGCTATGAAAATAATAGAACTGACATATTACTTATAGTTACCTCCTTTACAGGGAAGAAGCTAATTAGAATACTTTTTATTTATACTACAATCATAATCTTTGACTCTGATAAATTGATATATTGATTAATAAAAATATATTAAGAATTAACAGCAAATTAAATATGATGTATGAATACACTGGTGTTGGATGCATATCTGCCTACACTATGCATCAATGTACATATACAATATATTTATTTCAGTTAAGATTTAAACCTGCATATTTAGTTTAGAACTTAACTAGGCTTCTCAGCTATTGTAAATGAATTTGTAGCCATTTTTGGTTACAAGTCATAACTTGTGCACTTTAATTCACATGTTGGCAAGCAAGATGGTTTCCAATTACCTTGGAGGTCTGTTCACATTGTTTAAAGAAAAATATATGTTCTTGGTGAATAATCGTAAGGTGGCACTGAGTGCTAAATATCAATATTAAACAAACTGAAAGAACATTTGCTGAACGGTGTAATGTACTCCTACCTGCAGGGGAGCGTGGGTACTTTTTGATGTCTGTTAAAATCTGACTCCATATTGACTTTGTATGAGAATTACAAAGGGTCATATTATTTTGCTTACTGGTGCTAAGCCTGTAGATATCTGCCCATAAACTATGTATATATAATGCAGGTTGCAAGTGCAATGCATTTCTGTTACCTACTGTTATTTTCCCTGCAGGTAAGCAAAATAAAGTGACTTTGACTGGTAGAGAAACATTCCATTGATTTGTATCTCTATCTGTCTTTATTAGATCACTTCCCAACTGTTTTCCTTTACAGTGACATATTCTCCAATCTTGAGGTGTTTTTCTGTCACAATCTTTGCTGAGAGTTTTTAAAAGGTTTGAAACTGCAGGCTTGTTATCATTTTTGAATAAGCTCAGTTCTTTCAAGGGAGATTGGAAATATAATGTCCTGTCATTTGAAATAGCCCAGAATTCCTACTTCAACTTTTAGCACTTCTGTTTAGCACTTAACCCTTTTGCACTTAGCCCTTTTACACTTAACCCTTTTGCTGGGAAAATAATCTGCATAACTAAATTGTGTTCAATTGCCATCCATCTTAAAGATGTGGATAATTCTCAAAAAGTGAACGTTAAGTATACCTATCCCCTTAAGCCTTACCCAACTTACGATACAGTAAGTATATATTGGAGACAGGAAATATACCTATAAGCCGTTTGGGTGTATGTTTTAAATCCTATTAAAGTGTGTACAATAATATATAGATGTTTTGCTGGTACTCTGCATATTCTCAATTGATGTGATCACACTGAAGCGGCTATCGGGATAGTTTAGTACATCTCACCAATATAATGACAGCTTCGGAATTTCTGGTATGTCTGCTATTTTAAGACTGATAAAGTAATTTTATGTGTTTTTTCTCACACGTTGACTGAACCAAAATTCTTAACATTATTTATGCAATCTCTTCTTAACATCTTTTAAAATATTTGTGGACAAGTGTGTGGAGGACATCTTTCTAATACCAGAGATTAACCTATATTGGTTATTGGTTTATTGACTTGTCAGATTAGTTACGTTTTATTTTCCAATTTACCACGGAAATCCTTAGATTAAGCAAGATAACATGAAGTCAAAAGGAAGCATAAGCAGCCCTTTTTACTTAAAAGTCTAATGGCATGTAGTCTCAATGAAGGTAGTAGGTACATTGTCTTGATCTGTCTTATTTTGGGGAAGATGAAGGATGGAAAAGTCTGAGAAATTCCCTTCCTTACACTCCCACATAGATGAGTAGATATGCCTCTGGGAAACTCTAGTCAGCAACTTACCTGGTATAGGAGTCATCTACATACCAAGGTCAACTTGGGAAGGAGGATCATGTTAATCAAATATTATTTTTTTTAGCAATGAGAAGTAGAGTCAGTGACACCAAATGGACATAAAGTATCTAAGCTTTGGCAAGACAATGTCATAATTTACTTCATACAGTCCTGACCAGGCATGCATGATGTATATTACAAGCAATTCTAATTATACATGCTTGCTGTGCTCTACACCAATGAGGAGTAAGAGTAAGATTTGGGGTTTTATATTCACGAGGTTGAATATAAAATATAAAATGTCATTACAATGGAGAAAATATCAGGGAGCAAGACTTGGACATCTCAGAGGCGACAAAATGTCCACTAAGAGGCCTTAATTATAATGCTCTACCCTAACCATCACCCCTGATTGTTTGGTGATTTCACTGTTTTACTTAATTGTTTATTATTTAATTCTGCAGGTACCTTCATTTTAACCATATTGACACATTGGAACCAGAATCATTTCATCACCTTCCCAAGCTTGAAAGACTGTGAGTTCTATTTATACTGTGCTAGAACAGAATTAGATTTTTGCAATATAATCATCTCCTCCTCACCTACTTTACCTTAGCATTATTTTCACTAGAGTCACCATAGACTTTGTTGTGTTTTTGTTATGTTAAAGTGTTTGCTAATGTGACATTTTTCAAATATTTTTTTGTTGTCTAAGTTATAGTCTAAGTATGGCTTAATGTGATTGTAGATATGCTTCAGACTTGAAAAAGGGAGGATCTCCCGAAAGCTTGTCATTCCAAAATTCTGTTAGTCCAATAAAAAAGGTATTACAAGATACTAATTTCTTCTGTTATTTTAAATATGTGACTGTAGATATATTCATAACATTCCCCATGAAGGCCTTATTACAATACTGCAGAATTAAAAGCAGCCGACCAGAATCTGGAGTTTGCTGTGTGGATCAAATTGTCTCCCGGCATTCCAGAGTTCAGGGAAGTGTAAAAGCAGTGTCAGAATTCCTCAGTAAAAGGCCTACCCTACTCTATAAACAAAGGAAAACAAACCACAAGGACTAATGTTAGTTAGAAATTGTCTATCAGATTTAGCATAAACACAACGAATATACTCAGAAATGGAAAAGAGCTTACAACACTTATTTTCATTTGTATATGAAAAACCATCAAATTGACAAGATAACGTGTCAAAACTTTATGAGCACTTTAATCATCCCTGTCTTTGGTGTGTGTGTATATATATATATATATGTATGTATATATATATATATATATATATGTATATATATTAATGTGGAAATATGAACATGTTTTCCTGTTTACAAACTGCTCAAACCACTTTTGGAGACTGATCTTATCTCCTGTGAAGTTCTTACAGTGCAAAATATATAACTATGGATTGCCACTTTAAGAGTAGAATTTTGCATCTTAATGTTTATGACCATGATAATAATCCATGTCCTGACATGCATCATAAAATGCTTTCTTTTTTGAGAAGCATAATAATAACTTTATTCTGTCTTCCTGCCAGATTTCTACATAACAATCGAATAACCCACTTGGTACCTGGCACTTTTAGTCAGTTGGAATCTATGAAAAGGCTGTAAGTATGTGGTATTTTATGTCCTGTTCACTGCACTCTCACGTGTCACAAAAAGTTGTTTTGGCAGGACATGTGGTCCTTATTGTGCGAGATGGATTATATTCTAGAATACTTCTGTTTTTCTACACTATTATTACATTAACAGTTTAATTTCACTGTGTCGGAATACATGAGATCTGTGAATGTATCCTAATCTTGCACAAATTAATTTTATTAAAAATGTTACATTCTACTGATTTGTCCAGAGAATTAGAGAAGCATAAGCTTGAGAGTGGAAGTTGGGTGCTGTATGTCCCTAAATTGTTAAAGAAATATTTTGATCTAAACCTTATAGCATAATCACAGTCATGGTTTTAGGTTAATTTTATTTGAACAATGTATTTATAATTTTTTTAAGGCATTTTTTTCATGGTTTTAAAAGAATGTATCTTAAAGGTACACTGCCCAAGTACAAACAAATACAAATCACTGTTTAATATGTATTCCCCCAATGAAAACATGCATGTATTTCAATATTTGTTTTTTCCATTAGGGTATATCTAAATAAAGTTTTCAAAAGCCACAGATCTAATTTTAAAGCCTTTGCTAGTTCTCCCCTTCTACCCCAGCTTCTGTGGCTGTCTAATCAATAAGAAGTTGTTGCAAGGCAGGTACTCCGAGCTACTGCCTCTTAAATTTAGCTGTACTGAGCAAAACAACGAGGAAGTAAAACAATCACATGTCTGATTGACAGCCAGGGGATTGCAACAGGGTTAAATTTATAAAAGTGAAAATTTCTATTGAAATCTGCACTTTTTGTAAAATGAAGAAGAAGAAAAAAGAGCAGACACTATTCACACATAAAGAACTTTAGGGGTCTGGAGTGTCCCTTTAAATTTGAAATGTTTATAAAGAATGGTTTGTGTATGCAATTTTACACAGTCGATTGGACTCAAATGCACTTCACTGTGACTGTGAGATGCTTTGGCTGGCCGATCTGCTGAAGATCTATTCTGAATCTGGAAATGCCCAGGCTGCAGCTACCTGTGAATATCCACGCAGACTTCATGGAAGATCGCTGTCCACTATCACACCAGCTGAGCTTAACTGTGGTGAGTTACAACTCTTCTGAAAAAGTATCTCCAAATATGTGCATGCATATCAGTAAACTAATCACTTCTTGGAGTTAATGAGATTATCATTTATAATAGTCCTGTGTTTCCTGCTACTTTTTATATTGTAGAAATCATTAAATAACAACAGTTTTGTAGTTTGGTTTTTGCATTAGTTTCGACTGCATTTTGGTAGCACAACCCTTCTTCAATATCTACCCCATGTTGTTCTCAAGTCTGTTTAGCCCTTCTCCTCTTTCACTAGCACAGAGTGGGGGTCTAAGTGACTAAGTCCTGTAAATAATTATAGATTTTACATTGAGCCTGTACGTCATTTACAAAGAACGTCCATTTACATTGGAACAAGCCGAGGAGGTCTAACATCATTTTCATATTGATACAGAGAGGCCAAGGATTACATCAGAGCCACAAGATGTGGATGTTACCTTTGGGAACACTGTGTACTTTACGTGCAGGGCTGAAGGCAATCCCAAACCAGAAATCATATGGCTTCGAAACAAGTATGTTTAAAATTAAAACAACAGTTTGGAAAGTGTTTATGCTAAGTTAACTAGAAGTACAAATAGGGCATGTTCTTTACAAGTCTACTACAATCTTCATAGATGTCAATTTCACTATTAATCTGCATATTACCTTGATCTGCGTTGATGAAAGAGTTAATTGAATTATAGAATAAGAAAAAGGTTTCCTGTAGAGTCAGTGGGAAGCAAGGTCTTTTCCAATTTTTGCTTCTTTCATCTTCTGCTCTTGAGGTTAATAAGATTAACTTTTTTGAGTAATCCTGAAACTCGAAGGGAAGTGAAATCTGAGCATTTTAATACAGTGTACAGTAATAATATTATTATATAGCCTGTGTACATTTAGCGTAGACTCTCTGTGTAGCAATTCGGTAACACACAAAGTATTTTTGTTCAAATATCTGTGGATGAGTTATGCTTTAAATCCATACCAACATCATTTACGTGTGGTCCTTATGACGTTCCCATTCACAAGAAAAAAAACAACAACTTTAAAGCCTTTAAATTTAATAACAGATGCATTACTTTATTCTAAGGATTTTTTTTTTCTTACTTTCTTTGAAAAAATTTAGGTCACATTGCGTTCTAAAACTCAATCCTTCCTAGATCTTGTTTGGATTTTATTCTTCGCCATATTTACCAAATGCATTGTCCTTCACAATGCCCGAAAAAAAAAAAATTGTATAAATATGCTATTTATGTCCTTAAAGTGGTATATTTCCTTCTGTACTGCTTTCGAGATGCCTTAATGGGTTGTATATCTTTGGGCAAAATAAAACACAAATAATACTTTTGATTGTCAGATTCAGACTCTACCCTCATATTCATTATAGCGGATGATGGAGAAATATGACAATAACATCATCCTATATTTAGCATTTTTATACGTAATATGTTCTGTATACAATGTTTAAAAGTTTGAGAATAAAATAACGTTCTAAAACCTTCCATGTTTATCTAGAGCTTCATAATAATTTAAATTAAAATTGCATATACAATTAAGCAAATTGTGCTAAAAGTAACATAAGTAACAAATGATTTTCGATGTCGGATTTGTGTTTCTTCATATATCAATGTCTATTACACAAACTGCATATCATATCGAATGGTTTCTCTGTAAACCTGGAACGAGGAAAATGTGCTTAAAAGCCCTATTATTCATGATAAACATCAGACTCTGATAAGTCTCTAGTAAGCTAAACACTGCTTGCATAATATATCTGTTTCATAACTTGCAACTTAAAGCTGTTAGAAACTGTGCTATATCATTATGATTTAATTTAGCAAATACATTCCAATCCAGTGCTGCATTTTGCTGGAGCTATGTAGAGCTAAAGGTTTTGCTGGAAAACTTGTTGTATAGGACCAAAAACACCACAGAGAAGAAGCATGGATTTTCAATATGTGTTACTGGGCTTGGCTGTGACTTCACGTAGTTTAACAGCAAACGGAAATGCATAGAAATTTCTATTCACTTCTCCAAGGAAGACATCATAAAAGACCCAGAGTACAGGCACAACCAATGCATTCTAATACTAAAAAAAAATCAATGCAATATATTTTGCAATTTTATGGTTTGTTGAATTTTTATCGTACCAAATATCTCAAAATGAAGCCTACATGAGCTAGTTTTCATCTTGCGTTATGGAATAAGCTTAGGCAATAAACTTCTGTATTTGTTATGGTTTTTAAGAAGTTTAATATTTGCCTATTTACACAGAAATGAGTTGAGTATGAAAGATGATTCAAGACTAAATCTCTTAGAAGATGGAACATTGATGATTCAGAACACTCAAGAGACTGATCAGGGAGTTTACCAGTGCATGGCAAAAAATATTGCTGGGGAAGTGAAAACACATGAAGTGACTCTCCGATACTATGGAACCCCAGGTATGTAACTTAGGAATACATTTTGTCTGTCTTATATATTCAAGATCATAAATAGACAATAATTATTATGTAAGAAATACATTATTAGATAGACAATCTAAGCATCAAAACCACTACATCTTAACCCCTTAAGGACACATGACGTGTCTGACACGTCATGATTCCCTTTTATTCCAGAAGTTTGGTCCTTAAGGGGTTAATGTATTGGTTTTGGCGCATAGAAACTGTGCCTTTCTGGGACAATGTAGAACATTGCTATTTTTTAGGTATGCAGATAGCCACAAGAAGCACTGTCTTCGCATTTTGCAGCCTCATGCGTGATATTATGGAGCTCATAGTAAAGAGAAGGAAGAAGGGAAAGAGAGATGGTGGTGCTACATCACTGTACACTTGCAAGACCTTTTCTAGAATAATGTGTCTAAACGTAAAAACAACTACCGTCTAAAAGATTTGATAATGCTATGAAAATTGTAAGGGTTTCAAGAATGCTAAAAGGTCTGTTCATGTACTCCATCCATTCGGGCCATTGGTATAATCAGTAACATTTTATGTGGTATATATTTGGTAATGATATAAATGGTTGCAGCATGGAACTTAGCAGTTGTGGTAATGCGGAGTACACAAGTATGCATTTGTTAGACATTTTGGTAATGCTTGAGAAAATATGGAAGTCTTTAGAAAACATGAAAGTCTCAAAGGATTATATTCTTAACAGAACTGCTGCTAAATGTAGTATTTTGTACAGTCCCTGGCAGTCAATTTTAACTAGAAAAAGGGTGCAGACCTACAAAAAGACTTCCTATCTCAAGGGCATTTGTACAGCAATACTAATAACTACATATATTGTACAGTTAAGCATACGATCAAAACACTCTTCCCAAAAATCATTCTTCTATGAACTAAAAAAATCTACAACAAAAATGTATAAAATAATTTTTTAAAATGTGTATGCATACATGTGTGTCTATAAATATATACATATATATATATATATATATATATATATATATATATATATATATATATATATATATATGTTAGTATTATTTTTTTTGTATGTTTGTATGTATATATCTGTTATAATCTAGTTAATTGCTTGTTTATAGTTTTGTTTGCATTCTTTTTTTTTTTTGTCACTTCAGCTCGGCCCAGTTTTGTAATTCAGCCCCAAAACACAGAAGTGTTGGTTGGTGAAAGCGTAACTTTGGAATGCAGTGCTGCAGGTCAACCCCATCCGCGCATCACATGGACAAGAGGAGACAGATCCCCATTGCCAAATGACCCTCGTATCACTATTACCCCATCAGGTGGCCTGTATATTCAAAATGTTAACCAAGAGGATGGAGGAGAATACACATGTTTTGCAACAAACAGTGTTGACACCATTCACTCAACGGGTTTTATTATTGTCCAATGTAAGCATTACATTCAGATTTGGGTTTATGGGATGTTGAGACAACTTATTTCTCAAAATTAATTCTATGTACTGTATTACCAACCAAAACCAAACAATGTGCAAATGCATACACACATTACTGTATTACCATACCACTGTACTGTTTGTAAAGGGAAAGCAATAGTATTATTATTTTAAAACTTATGTTAAAAAAACATTCAGAGCAGCATAACTGCTATGGGTGCTGCTTCCTACCTCCACTGCAGCCCAAAACTCTCTTCACTGAGAAAATAGCAGTAGTGCAGGTCTTAGCTCATTGGCTAAGAGCTATCAGCTGATGATCTTGGTCAATGAGCGGAACCACCCTGTACTGCAGAGCTAAGTTGGGGAGATCTAATCAAAGCTCCTCCCAGAGACAAGCAGCATCCATCGGACCCTGGTTAAGAAGTTTAAAACTATAGTGCAGTCAGGTAGTTATGATGCTTGTTCTTTCAAATTGTAACTGTTTCTATGCTTAAGCAATAATGTGACAGTAAAGCTCATGGCAAAAAAAGATACTTTTTTTGAAAGAATATTTTAATTAGCAGGATTTTTTTTATTTGTCTATTTATGTATTTGTGTTCAGAAAATGTTGTTCCAAGAGTTTATTCTAACTGCAGGGTGACAGCAGTTCAAAGAGTTGGCCAGTGACTATACAAGCTCATTTCAAGCAGCATTTCATCAGTTTCTTGTAATAAAAAAAAAAAGTTTGTTAGTTGAATCCTCCATGATGCCACAGAAAGAGACTTACTGCATGTTAAATGCGGGACAGCCTGTTTTTTTTTCATAATCAACAATTTTTATTGTATGTTTTGCAGAGATTAAATGCACTTAGGGATACAGAAGTAAGAGAGGGGGAGGGGATATCAATGTTGATTACATAGATTAGGTACATAGTCATATGATTCATGCTTTAGGGGGCAGTACATTTTCAGGTGTTAACATATTTTCAGCCTCCGCAACCATGTTTAGCAAGGCTGGTAGCCCATTTATGTTCTGTCTCCATTTCGATACAACATACAGTTTTATTGATAAAACATTCTACACTTAAACTATATACATCTAACCGATTAAACTAACAACATATGGTCTGTATGATATGAATCATGCGACAGCTATTTGGGGTGTCGTGACTGCGTTGTCTATGTGGGTGTGCTGCTACCAGTCCAACTTATTGCCTTCCATTAACCATTTAGTCTCCCGATCTGCCTTGAATATTGGGCAGGCCAGGCCCCGTATTTGAGCTTGTCAAAGTGCTCTGTCTTATCATGCTTAGGTGGGGACATACGCTTTGACACTCTTGGATATAATGGAGTCATGTTTGAATGTTTGCCATAAGTCGTACATTTGGGACTTGGTGCATCCTGTACGTGACTGAGTCGTTGTGTACTGTTCGTAGTCCACGTTTGTGGATGTGAGGTGTATCAGTTCCCCTGTCGTTGGTATCGTTACTGACTTCCAGTTTCTTGCTATCAGCGTCGCCGCTGCTATTAGTATGAGGAACGACAGTGTACGTGTTGGTTTCGGCAGATCAAGTGGTAAGATGTGTAGCAGGTACGTTTCTATGGTGCGTGGGATATGGCTCCCTGTACTTCGCGTAACTACGTCTGCTACCTTCTCCCAAAAAAGTTGGATCTGTGGGCACCTCCACCATATATGAATTGTGTCCCCTGTGGCTCCCCGGCATCTCCAACATCTATCATTTGATGTGTTGTACATTTTGGACAATTTGTTGGGGGTCAGGTGCCACCTGTATAAAAGTTTCCTTGACAGCTCTAGGTGTGAGGCACAGGCTGATAAACCCTTATGAGCTGTAAAGGCCCTTTCCCACTCTTGATCTGACAGGACCCTATCAAGATCTTTGTGCCATTCCCTTTGGAACCCCCAAAGTTGTGTTTGCGGTTCTTCTATGAGTGTGGAGTAACAGAATGAGAGGTTTTTTTTCTGCTGCTGTATTTTTAAACATTTGTGTTCGAACCTCGACATCTGTGGCACCCCAACTGTCCCTCTGTATGGGTGTTTTTCACTTTAAGTGTGTGGTACATCTGTAGATACGAAAAGTGTGCTGATTGTGGGACATGGAACTCTGTTTTCAAGTCTGGGAAGCTTTTAAGAGCTCCTCGGTTTGTTACCTGGTACAGGTGGGTTATATTGTTTGCCGCCCATACCTTAAAATTGAACGAAGGGTTCAGAATGTGAAGGGTCCTCAGGGGTGTCGCTGGGGACCAATGGGATGTCGAGCACACCCTGAATCTGTGTTTATCCCAAGTAGATAGCATCAGTCTGGTGGTCGGCAATATGTTGGGGGTGCAGGGGCGTAGATCTTTTGGCACCCATAGATAATAAGGGAGATGTTTCCCTCCTAGTCTGTGGGATTCTAGAGCCACCCATTGTGGGGCGTGAGGCTGCGTGTGGCACCCAATGATGTTGGCTAGGTGTGTGGCCCTGTGATATTCTCGAACGTCCGGGAATCCCAGACCTCCGTCTCGGATCGTGCGGGATAGAAGTTTCCATGGAACCCTCGGTTTCCTGTGCTGCCAGCTAAATCTCAACAGGGTTGTCTGCAGGGCTTTGAGGAATTTTGCGGGAATATTAATTTGTAGTGTGCGGAATAAATATAGTAACTTTGGGAGTATCACCATTTTTATAGCTGCACAGCGGCCCACCCATGTTATGTATTTCCCTTCCCAAGATTTTAGTATAGATTCTATCTCATTGAATAGTTTTTGATAGTTTGTTGCAAACAGAGAGTTGGGGGATTTCGTCAACTTTATGCCTAAGAAGGTGAGGAAGTCCTGTCTCCAGTCATATTTGAACGCCTTACGTAGACGCTCCATGGTATCGCCCTCTATGCCTATTCCCATTGCTTGTGTCTTGTTAACGTTGAGTTTATAGTAGGAGTGGGTGCTATAGTTTTGTATTTCTTTCTGTAGGTTTGGGAGTGATATGTTCGGTTGAGCCAGAGTCAACAGGACATCGTCCGCAAATAGATTGAGTTTATACTCCCGCTCGCCAATCATTATACCATGAATGTTAGGATTGCGTCTGATCGCCTCCGCCAGTGGTTCAAGGGCAAGGACATAAAGGAGAGGAGACAGGGGACAACCCTGACGTGTCCCATTTGTTATGGTGAACGGGGCGGACTGAAACCCTGATGTGGATACTGAGGCATTTGGGGAGCTGTACAGGGCCTTAATCGCCACCTGGTATTCGTGGGGGAAGTCAAATTTCGTCAGAACAGCGTCTAGGAAAAGCCAATTCAGTCTGTCGAATGCTTTCTCCGCGTCGAGAGAGACTATTAGCCCCTGAGTCCGGTCCGTGTGTATAGTTTGGAAGATGTCTACTACTTTCCGTGTGTTGTCCGACCCCTGTCTCCCATGTACAAATCCCACTTGGTCGTCCGAGATAATAGAGGGGAGAATGCTCTTAAGTCGGGTGGCTAGTATTTTTGCATATAGTTTGGTGTCTGAGTTCAATAGGGAAATTGGGCGAAAGTTCTGGCAGACTGTTGGAGGCTTGCCAGGTTTCGGGAGGGTTATCACTCTAGCTGCTAGGAATTCCGGGGGGAAGGCTCCTGTGCGTTGTGCATGGTTGAATACTGTGGCGAGATAGGGAGCTAGGAGGTGCTTAAACTTTGCGTAATAGGCATTTGTGTAGCCATCTGGACCCGGGGCTTTCCCTGTGGGGAGGGAGTCAATGCATTCTAATATTTCTTGTTCTGTGAAAGGGGCTGCTAGTGCTGTTTTTTGGGTGTCAGTCAGGGAGGGTAAGGGGATCTCCTTTAGATAGGCTTGTATGCCTGATGTCGTGGGGTTTGGGGTGTTGGGGTCGTCTTTGAGGTTATAGAGCTGGCCGTAGCACTGCGCGAACTCTTTGCAAATTTCGGTGGGCATGTGAAGTTTATGTCCATCTTTATTTATTATGTGGGCTATGCGAGTTTGTTGCTGTTTTTCCCTTAGGTGGTGGGCTAGAAGTTTGCTCGCTTTGTTGCCTTGTACATATGAATGTGATTTTAACCTTTTTAGCATGAACCCAAACTTTTGAAGTCTAAACCCATTGAGTTTGTTTTGTAGGGATACTATCTTCTGTTTACATTCTTGCGATGGCTTTGTTTGATTAACTCTATGGAGCTTCTCCAATTGCTGACTACATTGTGATAGTTCTTTTTCGGCTTGTCTCTTAATGTAAGAGGCTCTACTAATTAATGTGCCCCTCATCACCGCCTTATGTGCCAACCAGAGTGAGTGGGGGTTTTGAACTGATGTGCAGTTCGTGTTAAAATATTGTTTTAGTTCCCCCTCCATTTGTGTACAGAATTGTGTGTCGTTTAGCAAGTGTTCATTGAGACGCCACGGGTTCCTATGTTTGTAGTCGTAACTGTTGGCGACCGTTAGTGTCACTGGTGCATGGTCTGACCAATTTATTGCTGAGATTTCACAGTCTAATATTATGGACATAGCGGAGTCGTGCATGAGACAACCGTCTATTCTAGAGTATGTGTTATGTACTCTCGAATGATGTGAGTATGTCCTTTCCCCTGGGTGGAGGGCTCTCCACACGTCTCTAAGACCAAACGTTGACACTAGATTTCTGAGGGCTTTGCTTTGTTTTTTTAGGGAGCTATAATTTGGAGAGGAGGATGGTCTAGTGGAGTCCCACAAAGGATCAAATACGTGATTAAAGTCACCGCATAGCAAGAGGGTGCCCTTTCTCACCTTTTCTACCCTGGTGAGAACACCGTGTAGGAAATTTCTCTGGTTGGTGTTAGGTGAGTAAACGTTTACTAATGTGTAGTCTGCGTCGTTTATGGAGCATTGCCAGATTATGTATCTACCCCCAGGGTCTAGGATGTGGCTGTGTGATATTACTGTGAGGTCCTTACTCAGGAGTATAGAGACCCCTCTGGATTTCTGGTTTGTAGTGGCGTGAAGTTGGTGAGGATATAGGCGTGGGTTCAGTTTCGGGTGTGCGTCTGTTCTGAAGTGGGTCTCCTGCAGGTAAACCACATCAGCTTGTGTCTTTTTAAGTTCTCTGTCCAAAACATGCCTTTTGTACGGGATATTCAGACCCTGTGTGTTAAGGGAGTAAAGTTTCATACTGAATGTTGACGGTGCGTGAGCGCGGTGACATAAACCTGTGTCCTATGTAAATTTTGTGGGACGCCCTTAAGGTGGGTCCTCTGTAGATGGCTGGGGCTTGTGTGTTCATTAAAAATAGCCCTTATATTCTCTATATGACTGCTGCAGGTTCCCATTTTGGAAATACCTATGTGTGAGTTCCCTGCTACGAACGTTCTCTCCCCTCTGTCCCATATCAACCCATTATAGATTGTCGCTCCTGCGTTGTTTATCGTGACCACATGAAAAAAACAGTTAACATATATACACAAGTATAAACATAAACATAAATTTAACTGGAACAAATAGACCCTAATGGTATCTATTTCTGAGTTTAATCTGCTAGTTCTCCCACTAGCTCTACCTTACTAGGGGGTGATGGGGTCCAGGTCCAGCTTGCCGGCTACACTGGTACCCGTGCCCCCGAGCCTCTGGCTCTGATTTGTATTGCAATTGAAGTAATTGATTGTCTGCTTTTGTAGGATATAAACCCCTACCGGTTTGGAACCTCAGACATGTATATGCTCTGTCCCACCTGCTAGCTTCGAATATGTGGCCTGGTATGTGCAGCGCTCTCCGCAAGTATGCTGCAAGCCCGTCGGATATTTTCTGAAACGGGAGGGGGAAACAACTATGTGCCCTATGGCTGTTAAGAGGGAGTCAGGATTGCTGTGGCCCGGGCCTGATAAGGCTTTGTAATGGCCTTAACGGGTATACTATCTTGCTGCGCTCTGATTACAGTAATCCGCCCCCGTTTTCCCTTCTTGTTCTCCCGGTTTCCCTCATGGTGAATATGTTATCCCCCATTATTACGTCCCATTGAACAAAAATACAGTTAATACAACCAGTACCCGTTGGATTGTTCTGTCATATTACCCATCTCCGACTAGAGTCCATGGTGCATATGAATGCACTATTCGCTTGGACCATTATAGCGTAAAAGTTCATGATGGTCTTCGTCGAGGTTCGGATCATTGTGGGTCAGGAGGGCTCATCGTAGCGCCTTCAGTTGTCCGTTGGCGTCTTGGAGGATTTGGTGTGTTTGACTGTGTGCCATTCTGGCTGAATGTCCGCTGATCTTTTGGGCCTTTCAGCCGGCGTTTCCACGTTAATGCCCCAGCTTCGTAGCAGGCGGGTGCCCGCCGCCTCGTCCGAGACCACGTGAGTTTTACCTTCATGCACTACTAGTAGCTTTATCGGGAAGCCCCAGCGGTATAGTATTTTCTTATTCCGCAGTTCTGTGGTGATAGCTCTGAAGGATCTCCGACGTCGGAGCGTCTCTGCGGAGAGGTCTGCAAACACTTGTATGTGTTTATATTTTTCCGGGAGGTCTTGAGCTGGTCTCTTGAACCGGAGAAGGGCCTCTTTGACGTGATAGTAGTGAAGCTTGGTCAGTACATCTCTTGTAGCGGACGCAGGTAAGTGCTGGGGTTTCGCTATTCTGTGGGCTCTGTCCATAAGAAACATATTGTGTGGTACGTCGGGGGCCATGGCTTGGAACAGTCCCGTGAGGTACGCCATTAGTTCCATCGGCGGGACATCTTCAGGGACCCCTCTTATCCGCAAGTTCTGGCGTCGTGATCTATCTTCCAGATCCATATTTTTTATTTCTTGTCTGTCAATCCGGTCTTCTAGTTCCTCCATTTTTGCTGCTAAATGGCTGTGGGCTTCGGCGAAATCCGCCATTTTGCCTTCCATGTGGGCTGTGCGGGTTCCGAGTTCCATGATGTCGCAGCGGAGATCTGCAATAGCGGACTGTACCGTGGCTTGAATCTTGCTTGCCATGTCGTCCAGCATTTTCTGGAACAGTTCTCCGTGTATCCGGATAGTGCTTTGAGGGGATTGAGGCCTGTCGCGATCATCCTCCTCTTCACTCCCGTCGCCATCTTGGATCGCTTGCACCGTGGCTTTTGGAGTATTCGGTTTGGCCGTGAAGAAGGAGTGCTTCTCCTTTGCCTCTGCCGCTTTTCGGGACCCTCGTTGTGACATGATAGGTGCCCGGGTTGTTTAGCGGGGTTTTGTGCTGTATAGCCGCTGTTTATGCTGTCTGATTCAGCCTTCAGCCGGGGAGCTCGTTCCTCATGCGGCCATTCAGCTCGAGCGCAGGCTCCGCCCCCGGACAGCCTGTTTTTTTAAAATGTATTTATTTATTTATTTTTACTGAATGAGCAATAAGGATAAACTTGGCAATACGTATAGAGAAAATCTTTTAATGTGGCTAATTAGAGGATACATTTTGTTGAAATAAAGTTATAGTTTCAGTATGTAAATATACTGGGAATAGTTTCCTGTCCAAAAACAAATCTGTTGGCAACGGACTATTGAGATTGTTTCCCAGTGGAGGGATTGACTTGAAAATGTACATAAAAATAAGTAAACTTACACATTTGAGACGAGAAAAAAATGGTGTTGTATCAGTCTTGGTAATGGCACCAGTCTGCAGATTTCCCTCCCACCTAATTGATGGCCGTTTGGCGTTTATTCTGTGATTCATCGAGACTTGGAAACTTGAAGACTTTTGTGTTATGTGTTAAAACATTTAGATGTGATTTAGAGCAGCTAATTCATGTGAGGGTGGTAGATTTCCTTCCTTTTCAGTAAAGTACTTATACAAGAATGTTTCAGAGCTGCTGTTCACTGTGTCCTCTGTTAACATTGTGTTTGTAGTTAAACCAACTTATTTAAGCGGAGTAGGCAGATATAATACTGGCTCATCAATAATACTGGCTCATTAATCTTAGACAAGTAGGAATTTCAAATCTCCTAAATGTGTCTCTTGTGGGGGTAGTTACATTTTTAGGTCTAAGTCCACTACCTCCTCTCACATCCTTGTGTCTCACATTTATGTGAGCCTAATCTTTTGCTTTTCAATATGTTATATAAAAGCTATTTTTTAATAAAACTAAACTTTAAGGTATCTAAATTGTAGTAAGTGTGTAAAGAGAACATGCATGGCATAAATCATTACATTACAAAAATATCTACGCCTGACCACCTTATCCTGCTTCCATCCTCTCACCATAAACAAAGGTTTTTACTGGATGCACATTATTTATTTATTTATTTAGTTAGTTATTTATTTATAAAATATTTTACCAGGAAAGGTACATTGAGATTTCTCTCGTTTTCAAGTATGTCCTGGGTCCACAAAACATTACACGGGCAGAAGAGATTATTTTCTGGTTCTCTTCCAGAACCTTATGTTTTAAAAGTGTATGTAGTATATATCAGAGGAATTTCAGTATTTCTGGAGTCGTATAATATTTCTGTATTTTTTTTAGAGTAGTGGCCTTTTTTTATACATCTGTAGCCAATAATGGATAGATCAGGGGAATTTACATCTTAACATGAAAAGCAAAAGTTGGTATTTAAATCTTAGCTAACTAAAATATGACTAGTGACATGTTCGGTACACCTTCACATTCTCCCTCTACATCCACCCAGGTTTCAATTTTGTAAGCCTTTTCCAGATTCACCAAAAAGTTTACCTTCATATACCTGAGTGTACTATATGGACACAATTGAATTTTGTGAAAACAGTGTCATCTTGGTTTGTTAGTGCTATGTTCACCATTTCCCTCTTTTTGTATTTGAGTAAACCTTTGATACCTAGTCCTAACATCAAAAATTGTAATTGTCTGTTAAACTAAAACCAGCAGTATTCTCATAAACCACTTATTCTCCACAGCTGTCCCACAATTTACAGTCATTCCACAAGATCGGAATGTTTTTGAAGGCCACACAGTTGATTTCCATTGTGAAGCTCAAGGTAACCCTCAGCCGGTTATTGCCTGGACTAAAGGAGGTAAGACCATATCTTTAGCAAATGTTATTTGTTCAACTAATGTTAGGTGATTTTCCTTTAAATTTCTGGAGGAGGATGCTGTTGGTGGCTTGTTTCTAATTGTACTTACAAATGCATGAATAAAGTGGTATTTTCAGCAACTGATTACTGAAAGCACATCAAAGATATATATATACATAAAGATATGTTTTCATGGTAATATTATAAAAATTTAGATTGTAATGTGAGGTAGTCACTCGAGACTAGTAGGTGACCTATATATTAAACTACTTTTTATCATCTTTACTCAAGAGGAAAATAGCATTGCAATCTTCTTTCACTTAGTATATACATTCTGTGAATAACTTGGCTTCAACCATTCTTTAGAGATGTTGCAACATTTGTAAACCTATTATGCTCATAAGCTCTGTTCATCAAAGCATGTTTGATTTTTTTTTACTTACTACACAAATGCAGTTTTTTCTTTCCCCCTTAGTTGAAGAATGCAGTCCAGAGCTCAAAAAGCCTGCATCTAATATTAAGGTTTATAAATATAGTGTATTGACAGTTATTGGCATATAAAGTACTTATGAGCAATGTGTTTAAGAACTTGATTTTGCCAACGTTTGCTTAGTTGTAATAGATAGATCAAACAATTGTGCCCATGGCATTATTTAGAGACTCCAGAACTCAGCATTATTTAGAGACTCCGGAACTCAGACTAGATTTAAAGGGAATGTGACTATAATTTTTATTTTATTTTTGTTTAGATTTTTTTTTTGAGGGGGAGGGGGGAGTTGCTCTTCCCATTTGAGTGCAGAATATATTGAGTTTTCCAGAGTTTTTAAGGTCCAGATGCAGGTCTTGGATGCTGCCAGAAATATAGCAAAATAAGGAATTTGTTGACTGTGCAGCTATTTATTAATTCAACTAGAAACATTTGTCTTGGTAAATCTTCAACAATCAATCTGGAATCAATTATTTTCCCTTTCTGTCACCTGCTAGTTTTGGAACCTCGCAAATCTATATTGTAGGTAGTATGTAAAATCTATGAGAGTATTCAGATAACTATTAGCAGTGTCCAGTTGTATATTCAGTAGCTAAAGTTACATGGTATAAAGCATTATGTTGGAAATCAAAATGTCTCATATTATGGATATGTCTCCTGGGCTGCAGCAATGATGATAGTACACATTAGCCCCAAGATATACAATAAAAACACCCCAAATCCCCATGCACATTTAAATAACAGGAGTTTTTTTTTAACCATGACCATTTAAGTGTAAATGAATTGGCAGCACTGTTACATGGATGTTTATATTTGCTTTTGTATTACACAGAAATGTTACAGTGCTACCATCCACCCCAAGTGCTCCCTATTAATGTGTGTAGGAGTTAAGAAAAATTCCCCTTTCTGTCTCATTAGAGATTTTACCTTTCGACTTATAAAGGCAAGGTGAATTGCTAGTGTAGGACTCACTTACGAGGTTTTGCCTTGACTTGGCAGGTGAGCTAACACTTTAATGGCCATGGGAGTGATACTAAAAAAAAACTAGAAGTTATATAAATGTGCTTAGGAATTTGGGATAGTGTGCAAGTTTGCAAGTAGCTTTTGGGGGGTGGATGGGTGGGTTGTTGTATGTCATAGACATCGTTTAAAGTTTGAAAGTGCATTTCCCATGCTGTCATTAATATTTAACAACTGGTCATTAATCTCTAACCCTTGGTGAAGAGTGGATGTTTCTATACTAGAAAATCTTACCATTTGTGACTCCAATTTACCATAAGAGGAAACTTTTATTAGCTTTAATTGAGGATAAAAAGAGTCGTTAAGCACTAACTATCGACTCATTTCCAGGTTACTTTTTTTTCTATCTCATCAGATCAAAACTTTCCTCACCTTGGTGTAAAGAAATAGTCAAGTTAACAGCTGCAAAATCTTAATAAAATCCCATAGTTAAAGTGCGCATACACAGGATATTCCTTTTATGCCACCAAGCATTTGTTTCTGTGCTATTATTTGAGTCACTAATGGGTTAATGCTAAGACGTGGACAGCATCTGTAGAAATAGATGTAAATAGTGGTAGGCTGCAAAACATGGGCAAGTTCGTTGGAAACCTTTCAGTAATTGTTGGCGACACATATCTGTTAGTAATAACAACAGCTTATGGTTGATATGTAGCAGCCACCTTTGGAATGAGCCCGTAGTTGGTAGAATAGTTATTTGAACTAAATAACAGTATTTTTGGTAAGAGTAATCATTCATATCCTGGTCCCTCTCCCCCCAATCCTTAAAAAAACAAACAAAACAAAAAAAACTTGCATCTGTTCCAGCACCTAGGCATTTTTACCAAACCATGATACTCAACTCTTCCACTGACATAAATTACCCTTACTTAAGGGGGAGGCATATAGGAGGACAAGTTGTGGGAATCACGTGAGTGGCATGAGAGAAGGGGCCACCATTAGTGTGTGCTCATATCAGATGTCCAATATGCAAACTGACATTAGCTAGCCTGTTCTGGGTGACTGATGACTCCCAGTGACGGAGGACTTGGAGTAAATGTGGTTGTCTAAAAACACCATGAGGCCTACAATTTGCCCTATTCTGTTGGAGACCTTTACCTTTTCTTGATGGAAACATTTGCAGTACAAGTATACAATAATTTTGCTACTGTATTTTATTTTGTTTCATCATTGTTCCTTGTTCTAGTAAGTACAAAAAATGCATATATGTTTTAAAGCTGTTCACCCTACATATTTTAATTTTTGATATCCTTGTCTAAGGGAACCAGCTGTCTGTCGACAGAAGACATCAAATTTTGTCAACAGGGACACTGAGGATATTGCGCGTTGCTTTGCATGACCAAGGCCAGTATGAATGCCAAGCTGTAAACATTGTGGGATCCAAAAGTACAGAAGCACAACTTATAGTTCAAGCCAGAGGTAATGGGATAAGCTTAACTTTGCTTATAATTTTAATAGAATTTGCCAAGAAGAATCAATTTTGTAGAGAAGATATTGGCGCTTGCTCACCTTGGAGAAGAACCAAACTGGAACTAAATGTCCTAGTGGAATGTTGCCAGCCGAAGAAAGGGTTACTTAAACATAATTTGAAATATTGTGTTCTTTCTCTCAGCCATTCTTTATTATCACAGGGTATGTCGCAGAGCTTGTAGATAGCAGTCCACTAGACTTCTATGAGTAGATAATTATTTAAATGGAAATCTAAAGAGGAGCTGTCACTTCCCCGATTTTAACAAAACTAAATAGCTAGCTAAAACTTGGCTATAATTTTTGGTAATTCTTTAAAAAAATTATTTGTTCATCTACCTGCTTTGCTCTGGGCAAAGCATGCAGATTAATAACTCCTGCTGTGCCGCACAGCACTGCAGGAGAAGACATGGTATTGTATAGAATTTGTTCATATGCCCTGAGTTTCTTCTGCTCAAAACAGTATCTACCCTTGTTTAACTAATATCCAGAATATTTCAGTAGATTTCAATCAAATTAACCATGTGCCATGTTTTTGTTTCTATGATATGAAAATGGGCGCTTCTTTACATGCACCCACACTCAAATCAAGAATTATTATTATTTCATATAATTTTTCACCTATTTATATTTTTTGAATATTCATGGTACAAATAAATATTTATCAATACCCACTGTGCCATAAGAAAGTGGTTGCAACCCAATCCTCAAGGAACACAGTGTTTTTGATAACACCAGTTCCTCTGAGTGAATGCAAACATTTTGTTATTTAAATTAAGTTGAACCACTTGTTATATGATATTTTGAACTGAATGATAGCTAAAGTGATTGACTGATTTTTCCATTGGATATTTGTTTTTCAAGTGACCCCTGTGTTTGCTACTGTACCCAGTGATATGACCGCAGAAGTTGGCACCACTGTCCAGATTCCTTGTAGTTCTCAGGGAGACCCTTTGCCCGTGATAACATGGAACAAGGTAATTTTTTGATGTTTGTACTTTGTATTATCAGCCATTCTATATACCTTAGTTATAGTTGTAGCCAGTTCCATGCATTGTAGCTTAATGGAGAATTGTCACTTACCAGAATTGTAGCATAGCAAGGCATAGTAAGTTTGATTGATGATTCTAATTGCTTTGTAAGCAATTGGTTGTAATATATGGTGACTTGCTGGCAAAGACGTACTCCTGAGGTTGTGCAGCAGGCTGTGAGTGGGAAGTTGCTGTGAAGCGGAACTTGAGGAACCACCTGTGAAGGTGGTACAATTTCTACTATCACTAGATGAAGAAGGAGGACTAAGTAGAATGAAAAAAAGACATGACGTGAAATATATTCAGTTTAACATTTAATGATGTCTGAGTGAATGCAAGTCTTTCCCAGTATTGCAAACATAGAGCGAAGGACGAGCATGCCGCATTCAGTGTGGGTGCTCCGATGTCTTGAAATGAGGCCATAATGTACAGCCCAGCAATATGTCGGATAGGGGCTATGACATAAACAATGATAATTAAAAGCCATTATTCCACTGGGTTTTTGCTGATAATCAACATGGCAAGTCCGGCCTGTATTTGGAATTTTCAAGATTGTTTCTATTAAGAGATAAAATGTAGGTAGTATGTACAATTGACTATGTGATTAAAAAATAATTTATATTATTCGTATAGCTAGTGGTACCATTAAAAATGCTCCTTGGTATACAATGTCTGTCTAAGTGATCTACATTTGTAAGGTTTGAGAAGAGCTGGCATATCAGAATAAGAAACTTTTTTTTGGACTGTGCTGTTTTGGCATAACTTTTGTGTCTTGGTTTTCTCACCACTGCTAAATGTTTTAAGAATAAATCCCGAAGTGCGGAAATATCTTTTTGCTCTTGGCAGACTCTGAATGCTTAAATAATGAAAAACATATTCTACTTGGTAGACAGTGTATATCCCATATACTCCCATTTCCAGCACTGCCATGGCTTCTCATCAACAATTTAATAAATGGCTTAAATGAGAAACGTCACTTCTCTGGAGATAACAACAGTAAATAAAACATTGAAAACCATTGCTTTAATCTTCTTTTAAGTCTGTTAAAAATTTACTAGTTAAAGGGACACAATGCTCAGCAATACAACTTTAGCTTAATGATGCAGTTTTGGTATATAAACATTGCACCTGCAGCTTCACTGCTCAATTCTCTGCCATTTAGGAGTTAAATCAGTTCGTTTATGCAGCCCTGCCTGCATGTGACATATACAGCCTTCCTAAACACTTCCTGTAAAGAGTCAGCTAATGTTTATACTTCTTTTATTGTAAATTCTGTTTAATGTAGAATTTCTTAACTCCTGCTCTATTAATGGCTTGTTAGACCCTGCAGGAGCATCCTATATGTAATTAAAGTTCAATTTAGAGAGCTGCAAATACAACATTTTAATGCAAGTTAATATCCGATTGAAAGGGAAACCATTTTTTCCATACAGACTATGTGAGTCACAGCCATGGGAGGTGTGACTAGGGCTGCATAAACAGAAACAAAAGTGATTTTACTCCTAAATGGCAGTGAATTGAGCACTGAGACTTCAGAGGCATGATCTATACACATAAACTGCTTCATTAAGCTAAAATTGTTTTGGTGACTATAGTGTCCCTTTAACAACACAGTCTAATTCATTCCAGACACAGCAGGGGCACAAACTGCATTGAAAGAAGAGACACAAACATTGCGCTTGTTTCTCCTCCTCCATTCACTATATTCAATGCCAGAAAGGCGTAGAGCTATATGAATGATTGACAGAGAGCCAAGATGGAGACGCTCAGTTCCAGGACAGAACTAATAACACCGGTATGCATTGAATTTCTTTTTAAGACTTGTTAAATATAAGATGAGCTATATCTGATAAGTTAATAATAGTATCCAAAATCTTGAGGTGACAGCTCCCCTTTAATACTGACTATTTAACTAACAAATTAAGCAGCCCTGAAAGCTTATGACACAAGACACCAGTTTCTGTTATGACTTTGTTTCCATGCCAGAGAACATTTGAAGTTGCTCACAAGCCTGGAATGAAGAGTGTAAAAGTATGTACTTGATGAACAAGTCATTTTATTAATTTCCAAATAAAATTTTCTGAAATGAAAAACATGAGATATAAACATGACCAAAGTACTCAATGCTTTATGTTTTGCAAAATGCAAGGACCAATGCTTTCTTCTTAATTTTTCTTTATCTGTCTGCTGTGGTTGATTCTCCTGACACTTTATGACCTTTGTCAATGTCAGCTATGTCATCATTCTTGCATAGCTGTGTTGTTTTTTTATATTACAGCTTCTCAATCTTCTGACACTTCAAAGTGCTAAATTCCATATTGCTTAACAATAAATTGGCTAAATATATTGTAAAATGTAAACTTTAGCAGCAGTCTTGTTTGTCCTTAATATATACTTTGTTTTAAAATAGTGTTCCTAGATTTTCCTTTCTGTGATAAAATATTTATTATCCCCTAAAAACATAAGCAGTTGCATAGCCTGTGACAGAAAAGAAGGAACTTTTCAGTGAGGAATTATTTAGCTCTTGTCCGGTTTCCTTTTATTTTGTATTATTTTTCTTTACATTTTTTTCTTCTACTCTACTGATATTATCTTTGTTTAGGATATGATCACTCTACAAACATGACAAATCACGCAAGCATCAACATAACCTTTTCCATGACCTCTTACATCTAACTGAATGCATATAATTATATGAGGATCCAACTGATACTTGTAGCCTTGTGTTTACTATGTGACTCTTTGAGCTTCCGACCTAATGATTTCCTGGTACTTTCATATCTTGGCCAAATGCCATGTTGTAGATTACATTAGAAAACGTATGAAATATGACCTTGCTAGGAAAAAGAAAATTGGGAAATGTGTTGGTAGAACAATCACTATGGATACCAGCAAAATATGTCTGTTGGGTTAGTTGTTCTTCATGGTATTTGCTTCACATTTAGGACCTTGCCTGATTTTCTGTTGGCAATACAGTTGCAAAACACCCGCAGTCTGTTTGCTTGTAAACTTAAGACTTTGATGCATTTTTTTAATGATCGTTATAAAAGGGGAAAAAGTTTAAAGTTAATTTGTAAACTCAATCACTATACCAGCTCATTACCTATACCATTGTGTAGTTGGTTCGAATGCACCAAGCACCACTGTGGAAATGTTGTCAGTTTTGTAAGAGTGTAATACATCGCTCCAAAATGGATTTTTGAAATCACAAAAAAAGCACCTTTCAGAATAATTTGATCAATTTCTCGCAATATGTTAATTCGGGGACAGAATCATTTATAAGAAATTGGTTTATGTAATATTTACAAGCACCTCTGGTTGTCATGCAAAATAAAATAAGGTTACTTATAAATTACCATAATGACTGTCTTTTGCATAGGATGGAATACAAGTGACAGAAAGTGGAAAGTTTCACATAAGCCCAAATGGATATTTAGCTATTCGTGATGTTGGACCAGTTGATCAAGGACGATATGAATGTGTTGCTCGAAATACGATTGGCTACTCTGCAGCAAGTATGGTCCTAACAGTATTGGGTAAGTATATAAAAAGATAAACCACAATGAAATTAAAATGCCACAGAGAATTCATAAGAAATGTTTACATGCCCATGACGACCCTTGCCAGTATGGAATTTCTGGATATCTTAGCTTTGACAGATATATATAGTCCTGCTGTTATGTCAACAAATAGTTCATGATATAGAATATTTGAAACCTGATTTGTTATGAATGAATTATTCTGTGGTCATTAACCACTTAAGGACACAACTTTATATATCACTTTTTAGTGTATATACCCCAATACACCCAGTATATATACATATATACATCAGCACTTCACATTTTATTCACAGTTTTGAGATCTTAAAAAAATATATTCAAAATGAATGTATGTATTTTTCCCAATATACAAAGTATATTATATGCGTAGTGCTTCAGTTTATTTTGGGTAGTTACAGGTCATAAAATGCAAAGAGTAAAATAGAATGTCAATGTGGAAGGATTTTAGAATTTGTTATATTTGTCTTGTAAGCCATCACAGAAAACACTTTTGTAACACAAAAGTATATATTTATATAAAGTAGTTTTCACAGGCTATTTACCTAATTTTTCACATAGCCATATAGCTGCCATTCTCTGCTAAATAGTGTAGTAAAATTGTGTTTTTTAACAGACACTCATATAACTAAGGTAATTTAATGTGTGTTGTAAACCTGATGTGTGCTACTCCCATACAAAATCCTATATTGTGTTCAGCTACATCTTCTGAGTACAATACCCCATATTTATACCTTTGTAACTGTCCCGTAAAGCTACGGTGCCATATAAAAGACCTGACCATTTCAGTTTTTACATTTAGAATTTGATGGGCCTATGTCTCAATTGGAGCATTATAGCAGTTTAACTGTTCAAATTACTCCACAAAGGCCTGACATTTGTGCATATAAACACCCCAAGGTATCTCATACAGAGCATTTTTTTAAAGGATCACTATAGGGTCAGGAACACAAACATGTATTCCTGACCCTATAGTGCTGAACCCACCATTTAGGTGGCTTGCCCTCCCTTAGCCCCCCTATAAAAGTTTAAAACTCACCTTAATTCCAGCACCGCCCCCTTTGTGACATCATTAAAATGGCTGATTTTTAGACAATCCAAAGCATTGGATTGGCTAAAATCGACACAGGGCAGGGCCAAATGCCGTTTGGCCAATCAGGACCTCCTCATAGAGATGCATTGAATCAATTCAGCATCTCCATGCAGAACGTGAGGACGCTGAACGGCAAGGCTGCTTACTGTGCAGCCCTGAGCCAGGAAGCCTTTCCAGTAGCCATCTAAGGAGTAGCCACTTGGAGGTGTCCCTAGGGGCAATGTAAACACTGCCTTTTCTATGAAAAGGCAGTGCTTACATGAAAATGCCTAAAGGGGGCTATTATACTCACCAGAACAACTACATTAAGCTGTAGTTGTTCTGGTGACTATAGTGTTTCTTTAATGGAACATTGAAGATGGGTCGAAGGGCCAATCGAAAGTGCTATATGACAGAAGGGATCCTTATTTATCAGAATTATTTTATCATGGTTCCTTAAGGGAAGGTCATCCATGCCATTCAGTCATGCATCATTAAGGGATTAGATTGTATAGGGTTATATAGGATTTTTAGAGGACCATATAACTATGAGTACTGTACACTTATTAATGTATTAATCACAAAGCTTTTGTGCAACAACTTTAGGCTTATCGATGGATAACCCTTCATCAGGCTCTTAAATATCTGGTGGTTACGAATAAGAATTCATTTAATTAAATCTCCTGTGTAAACAACACTGGCTGTGAAGAAGCTAATGAACAGTTTAGAAAAAAATAAACAAAACAAACCCCAAAGAAAAAAATAATAATGCAATTTGCCAGGAAGTAACAAGACTGCTTTCTTTTTCACAGCAAGGGAGATGTAACACGTTTAATTTATTAAATTGACAATTCCTATTGAAATCAGTATTTGTATAAAATGAAAAAAGAAGAGGAAACACACTTCACACATAAAGCACTTGAGCAAGCTGAAGAGCTTTTTTTTTTTGGAGTGCTCCTTGAATTATGTTGCTTGGTGAAAGTCCAACAGCTTCATTCAAATAAAGAATAACATGTAATTCCAATAGTCTTTTCCCAAAGATTAAAACTATCCACATTGAATTTACAGAAGATTACAAGAAACAAAAAGGAGAAACAGAATAGTTGATGATGATTAAAAGCGATTCTGCACACAAAATAGCAAATTATGTTTTTGCATTCTATTTAAAATAATTGAGAACATGTACTTTAGATTCTTTTCAATAATCTTATGTTAGCAGTGGTTAGTAAACTGTTAATCAATTCCACTTTCAAAAAGCTCTCTCTTTTAATTTGTAAAACATTTTCTCTTTTTATTTGTAAAAAGCTTTCTCTTGTTATTTGTATATATTTTTCTTCAAGAGGAAAGAACATTAATATGTTCTTTATAAACAATTCACAATCTGCATCCGTTTTACTGGACAAAAAAATGAAGCCAAAAAATGCGCAATAAAGCAAGTTCATAGTTTGTATTTGTCAGATCACCCTGACATTTTTAACTACTTGTTTATAAAATATTAAATCATGATTTCACAGTCATTTCCTGATTTATGGACATTTTTCTTTCTTTTTTTTTTGTAGTCCCTGAAGTCAGCCGCACTGGAGACCCCTTTGTTGCAACCTCAATTATTGAGGCTATTGCAACTGTCGACAGAGCAATTAACTCGACTAGATCACATTTGTTTGACAGGTATTGTATTCCTAATTGTTTTATTAGATACCGTTCTAATGCTGCATGAGATATTAATCAGCAAATGCTCTGGAGTTTCTCTACACTAACAGAAGTTCATCTGTGGTTCTCTTTAATTAGATTCAAGAAATAAATCTGTTTAAGTGGCCTGTCATGGATAAGTGTATTTTTAAACTGGCATATACAATTAATTAATTGGATATTTTCTTTTGTATGAGGCTCCATTTTTTTTATTTATTATTTTTATTTTATCTTAAACAGTATACATGTTTTATTATTGGTTTATACATAAAAAACATAAATAGATAAATGTACAACTGCATAGTCAATTCGTTCCACATGGTTTGCAAGATGTTATACTGTTGTTCATACATTTACTGTTTCCAACAATTTGGAAGTACCCTAGTGCCATCGCCAGAATTTGGACCTACTATCTGAAGGTATTTTGTGTATGCGTAGTTGTGTCTAATTTGGCCTAGGACCGTGTACTCTTTGGAGATTTGTGTCAGTCTGTAGGTATGAGAGCCATGGTTGCCATGTAGCTATGAAGACATCATATTTGTGTGAGAGTGAGTACGTAAGCTCTTCCATTTCTATAATGGACTCTACATTGGTGATCCATTCTCTTATCGTTGGTGGGCTTTGCTTCCACTTAGTCGGGATTAGGCCGTTGGCTGCAGGAAGTAGGTGATTTATCAGCGTTTGTTCTGACTTTGGTATGTATGTTGGGTATAACATAAATAGAAAGGTTTCTGGGTTGTGAAGAAGTTTATGTCCTGTGATTACATGTATGAGGTCCGTGATTTTCTCCCAATACTTTTGGTGGCTCCATTCTTTGTTTATTATATTTAAAAAAAAAACTAAACTTATGTTATCTAACAACATATATTTGCTATGGTCATGTGATTCCTGTCTTACAATGAAATTGTTCACTCTGTCATGTGTGGTCCCACATTTACACAAATTCCTTTTACCTAGCCTGAAAAGCTTAAAGAAACACTATAGTGTTAGGAATACAAAACTGGAACATAAAAAGAATATATAAATGATATGTAAATTAACATATATTGCCTCTGATCCTGTGATATATGCCATATCTGATCCCCCATTTACATAAAATTCCTTCCAAAAGCTTAAAGGTACACTATAGAGTAAGGAATACAAAACCACATTCCTAACACTTTATTGTTCCTCTGCCTATGCAGTCCCCTTTGGAAACAAGGGTTAAAAAATGTTTTTTTTTCCCTTACCTGATTCGAGTGCTGAGATATCCTTACCACTGGAGAGGGCTCCTCCTTCCGCAATCTGGGAACCTAATGTATTAGGCCTTCTCCATAGGAAAGCATTCAATCAATATGGGAATTTTCAATATGCTGGATGTCCTCATGCAAAGCGTGATCCTTCTCACCTATCGATCTGTGTTATTTTTAGGCATTTATTTGTATTGGTAGGAATAATTTTGTCACTTGCGCAAGCTTATTTCCTAAAGTGTGAGTTGTTTAGGAGGTCAAAGTAAATGTAAAATGTGTTTTTTTTGGTCAAAAGTAGGCGACCTGTAAATATTTTTCAAGTTGACTATCTTTCAGTTAGGACATTTTGACCTGGGAGTGAAAATTAACTTTGAATTCTAACGCTTTAGTGATTAACCATGATAGTGTGCCCTTTTCTTCTGCTCTGCATACATTAGATCTCCTTAAATGGCTTTTTTTGTGATTTTGTTATTGGCTCTTGCATTATTATCCAAACTCCTCTCCCCCGTTACCACGTCTACTAGGTGTCTCTTGATTTAATTACTTTGAGTGTTGAAAATATTTGAAAAGCTAGCTATGTTAATAATTTGTTCAAGATGCAGCAGTGTGTTCCCTTGGTGTGATTGGAGCCCTTTTCAGAATACTCCTTTAGCTCGTAGGCATTTTTACAAGTTAGTTATTAATCCACTAATCCATGTATTGGATCCATAGGAATATAAGTCATGGATCCTGTTAGTTAGCAACTTCACATGTGTTTTTTATGTTTTCAATTTTACTTACGGTAAATTTCAGTGCTGCATTCAAGCTCACACTATGTACCCATATTCAAAGCTAGCTTAAATTCATTTGTTTGCACAGATGGATGCTGTAAAGATAATTATATATTTACCTGGATTATGTGTACAAGGCTGATGGTAACGGCTGTTAACCTTCTGAGAGGGAAAGAAATAGACTCATGGCCAAGGCTGAGATCATCAATCTTGATGGTCTCAGAATTAGGAGACTATTGCGCATGCATGGCAAACCGCCACACTGCGCTAATCCGCATCCCTCATATAGATGCATTGACTCAATGCATCTCTATGGGGAGTGTTCAGTGTCTCCATGCAGAACGTAGAGATGCTGACTCAGGTTTTATTAGGCAGCAATGTAAACACTGCCTTTTCTATGAAATGGCGGTGTTTACATTGAAAAGCCTGCAGGGACATGCTATAGACACCAGGAAGATGTATATTAAGCTGTAGGGATGATGGTGATTATAGTGTATCTTTAAGAAACTTTCAAAATGAATCAATACTATTCGAAAAACTTTCTAAATTATTTATCTACAAAAATAGTTTTTAATGGTGATTTTTGTAGACAAATAATTTGGAAAGTTTTTATAACACTATTGAATCCTTTGGAAAGATAAAATTAAGGCCCAAACATTTCTATTTAATCAGTGCTTTTGAGGCTATACTCAAGATTATTAAGTAAAATGAGAGTTGCCGGGAATTCAAAGTGAATATTCAAAAATGTGTCCAAAATAGCCAAACTAGACATATTCTCCATGTCAGTTTGGCTATTTTGGTCATAAATAGTGACCATTATCTCACAAATTGTGACCATAATCTTGTAAATCCACAATGAATTCTCAGCAATTCTCACTTTAGTGAGTAATTCTGCATGTGACAGCTCAGGGGTCACGTATAATAATTCTACTATTAGCACTTAATGAAAGGAATATAATGCTGTACTTATTGGCCACCATGACATTAATTCCACTTTTACAATTGTTGTTACGCTGCAGAAAAAAACATATTCATTGAAAAAAATCCCAGTTGTTCATCTTGTTGAGCTGTTAGAGCACAACGTTGTGCATATTTGATAAGCCCCAAATGGGGGTTCCACTTATCTTTTTGTCTGATGAGAAATAAATATTGAAAGCGTTACTCTCCTTCGACTTTAACATTTCAATTAACTAGCATTGCCTCCATAGTACCAAATCTTTAATTAAATCTACAAAAGAGGATACTTTGTGTGAGAGGAAGGACTATTAAAATAGATCCCCGGATAGCTGTTTATGTAACTGATTAATTCAGATAAAAAACAAAGTATTAAATACTCAAGCTAAATTAAATACATATACAGAAGCTTAATGCAAGTTATTGAGAACAGATAAACCATCAAATCTGAGCACCTTGTAAAGGCGAACATGCAGATATTTGAAGGGCATGACTCAATGCACCAACCGCTTAGAAAATCAGTTCAAAATAGTTTACAGTTGAAACCATGAATACGTTCTAAGATAAATGTTGGAGGGTTAGTGGAGATATAGGTGAATAGAATGTTCATAGCTCGGCTAAAATGGTGTACCAGAATATACGGTAACTGTATTCACACCAGAATTAGGCCTATTTAAAAACCACCCATAATCTAATCTATCACCAAAGTGGATAAAATCATTATAGGTCATATTTTGATAGCATATTTTTGAAGATTATTGTTTGCCTTGATACTGGAAATCTTCTATTATCCTTCCATTAAAGAAGTGGTAACCTTAGCCTTGGAAAATAAAATGGATGAGGTAGCTCTCAGACAACCATCTCCAATTTTTTTTTTTACCAACTTATTTATTATAAGACAAAGGGAAGCGGATGTTAAAAAGTGTTATTGTTTGTATCTTGGACCGTGAAACATTATAATGTAGTAATTGTCATGTTAAAATAATATATTTTGAATAGATATATTCAGTATTTTTTATTGCATTGTATAATTGAAAGCATTGATCTAATATAAGATTATATAGTAGAGGGTATATACCCCTTCCCTATTTTTTCTCCTCCCCTTGGTTTTTTATTATTGTTATTTCGGGATTTATTAAAAAAAATTTAAATCCTTTGATAAAAAATTATTTGAAAAAAAAAATAGGAGACAGGCAATGTTAAGTTTCAGAAAAGGGTACTACTACACCGTTTGAAAGTGCGTCACTCGTTCGTTATGTTTTTCTGTTTACTACCAACTGATGGATGAAATATGTAAGTATACATTGCCTAGATGCTGTTAAAAAAATTCCCATTGTTACCAAAACCTAACAATGTCATTGATGTTCTCTTGCTTGATTTTGCCAGTAAAGCTATACCTGATGAAAGCAAGTGAAAGAATGCTGTGATAGTACACTTTTATGTTTATAGGTGATTTTGCCTTCATTCAGACATTGGGGGAAAATACCCCTAGCACAACGATTCACATGCTTTAAAAGTAAAATAGTGACTTTTGTGCTGAAGATAAAAACTGGAAAAAAATAACACTGAAGACATCATCCTTCCGAAAGACTTATTAATTTAAAAAAAGGAGGTACGAAATGGCTGATTCTGAATATTGTTTTGTATGTCTAGAACAATCTCTCATAAAAAAAATGCACAAACAGATTAGCAACTTAGGCTTCTGATATGCCTTGTTGAGTTCTGGGTGCAGTTGAATGATAAGAAGTAAGCTTGTTTGTACTTGTATTTCTTCGAGCTGCAGTTCATGGTCAGGGCAAAGTCTATCCTGTGTAGAAAAGGTATGTGCAGCAGTACAGACTCAGAGCCCCACGCTAATCACTATGTCCTCGTTTAAACTCCTTCCATAATCATTTGTACATGGGAAAGGTAAAGCAGCAGTGATTAATCTTGATTATCTTCAGAGTGGGCTATGGCAATAGAATAGAATAACTTGTGGGAATAAAATATAGTATTTCTGTTTCCTCTAGATAATTTTTTACTAAGAAATACTGGTGATCTCATGCAGTGAGTGCATTTTTACACAGATAAAGATGTTAACAGAATTTATTCATGTGTAATATTAAATTAAACAATATCTATGTTCATGGATACCCCTGACGAAGGCATGTCTACATGCCGAAACGTGTGTTGGGTTTTCCTCTTTTGATTTTTACTACCTTAACTATTGGTAGCACTTAATCACATCCATTTCTCTATGTGTCCTTGGACTTTGGCCATCATCTTAGTCTTTCTGGGTACAGTGAACACACAAATCATTTAGAGTGTGCTGAGGTTGTCAGATTAGGGTGTGTACACCCTGGCTATTTAAGTTCACTCGGCAGTTAACCTAAATAACTGTGAGTTTGGCCCCTCTTCATATCTCCATGTATCTATGACATTGCATTTTAATAACTACATCCATACCCCCTACCCTTTTAGGACCCTCACAACTTCTCCAATGAATATATATGGACTTACTGCTCTAGTGAGTCCGTTTATATGAGAGTGTGACTGTAAAAAGAGGTGTCAGGTAGTTACTGCCCAGGATTGTAAGAACATTTGTCACTTTGTATGTTTTAGAGCACTTATGTGCAGGGTGATCAAACATTCTGGTTTTATTTATTTTATTTTATTTATTTTTTATATTCCATTTTTTTTTTTTGCTTGCAATAAAAGGTCTCTAAAGCAGCAAATAATTTGCTGCAATACAATGAGTACTTTATATTCTTAAGTCTCCGTTTCATCTAATCCAATGTTAACTGAGCTTTTTAATTTATTTTTGGTTTATTTCTGACAGTGATCATGAAAGCTATGTTACAGCATTTCAATAAATAGTCTCGTGTGCCTTAGTAGTGGAAGGGGCTCAAACTGCTGCCAAAATAATATTTTTTCGGACAGCTTTTATTCACCTTGCTAAAACCTGCAATAACTCGATAAAGTTTCCAGGAATTTATTTTTTATATTTAAAAAAATACTGATACAGATAAGAAAATCCCCCCCAAACATGAATGTTTTTTTTTTTTTTTTTTGCCCATTCCTACTCCCTCTGCATTAGGGTAACAACTATTATTGTACTGAATTCCAGGTAAATTGTAAATCTAGGCATACTGGTTGATAGAGTGGTAGTTACTGTAATCTAGTCTCTGGCAGTCTACATGGTCGGTAACAGGGTCTCAAAGCTTTATTTTTCACGATGTAAGGTTTATGAGTCCGTATATCAGTAATGTACTTTGGAGATTCGGGTATTTTGAATGGTCTCTATATAAAATGATGCATCCTATAGCATGTGCAAAAATCAAATGTTTCATGATTACTTTACATACAGACAATATTTCAGCCTTGCAGGTATTTTATCAAGAAGACCTTTCATTCTACGTGTCCCTTAACATGTAATATGCAATGTGATAGGCTACTGGTACATTCTTTTACATACTATATTTGTATAATGAATATATGTGCAAATATTATAACAAATAAATAATATGTCATGCACTTTCCACGAGGTAAGCTCACAAACATGCAGTATATTTTAGCTCCAGGCTATACTCTGTCAAAGGCCAAAGTTTCAGCATGAACAAGTGATTCTTCAGACACATGGTAGATTACATTTTTTTTTAACTATTCCACCTCACCAACAGACAATATTTCAGCCCTGCAGGTATTTCATCAAGGAGATATTCCATCCTACGTGTTCCTTAACATGTAGTATGCAATGTGTCTGAGGCTATATTTTTGCTTTTGAGAGGTTATTGGCTCAGTGCAGATACTTACAAAGTGTGCTACTTGTGTATGTGCTGCAGTGGAAGATATCTCTGTGCATTATATTAATGAAATGTTCCACTTTTATGTTTATTTTAGTCGCCCTCGTACTCCAAATGACTTGCTGGCCCTGTTCCGATATCCACGAGATCCTTACACAGTAGAACAAGCTAGAGCAGGAGAAATATTTGAAAGAACATTGCAATTAATTCAAGATCACGTGCAGAATGGCTTGATGTTCGACCTAAATGGAACAAGTTGGTGTTTTAAATATATGTTGGATATATGTGTATGTTTTATAGAAATCTGGGACATATATGTATGTGGATTCAGATTCCCCATGAAGGATTATATACAGAAATGTCCCAAAATTTGACAAACACTAATTCAATTCAAATGTTCAATACATTTGCATAATCATATGTGGCTAATTATTCAAAGAAAGTTTCTTACGTAAACAAACGTATGTATTTATAGTTCAGACAATTGGAGCATTATATGTATGTTCTTAGGATTGGAAAGTGGTCTTACTTATCACTTCTTAGTATTAAGACTGTTGATTTTTAAGGTATTTTTTTTACAGTTAAGAAAAAACGCTGTTATAATTTTACTGAATTGGACTGATTTTAATTATATACACTCTTCTGTATTGAATTGTCTAATGTAATGTATGCAACACAATTATTTAGCCATATTTTAGATATTAATTGTATTATATTTTTAAAGTATCATGTAAATATATTGACAATTTAATAAATGTATATTCTTTCTTAGGTTACCACTACAATGACCTGGTGTCTCCGCAGTACTTAAATCTGATCGCAAACCTCTCTGGTTGCAGTGCTCATAGACGAATCAATAATTGTTCCAATATGTGCTTCCACCAAAAATACAGGACACATGATGGTACCTGCAATAACCTACAGCATCCAATGTGGGGAGCATCCTTGACAGCTTTTGAGCGGTTGTTGAAATCAGTCTATGATAATGGATTTAATTTACCAAGAGGCTTAAGACCTGAAAGACTTTATAATGGGTTTCCACTTCCTTTTCCTCGTTCAGTTTCAACAAATGTGATAGGAACTCAGACAATAACACCAGATGAACAATACACTCACATGTTAATGCAGTGGGGTCAGTTTCTTGACCATGACCTTGACTCTACAGTTGTTGCTCTTAGCCAGGCTAGATTTTCTGATGGTCAAGATTGTAGTTCTGTCTGCACAAATGATGCTCCTTGCTTCCCTGTTTTAGTTCCACCAAATGATCCACGGGTCAGGAACAATGCACGTTGTATGTTTTTTGTACGTTCAAGCCCTGTGTGCGGCAGTGGCATGACCTCTCTTCTTATGAACTCTGTATACCCCCGAGAACAAATGAACCAGTTGACATCATACATAGATGCATCTAATGTGTATGGAAGTTCAGATCATGGTGCTGAGGAAGTCAGAGACTCAGCAAGCCACAGGGGCCTTTTAAAACAAGGCATTGTCCAAAGATCTGGAAAACCTCTTCTCCCTTTTGCCACTGGGCCTCCTACTGAGTGTATGAAGGATGAAAATGAAAGTCCTATACCGTGCTTTTTGGCTGGTGACCACCGTGCTAATGAGCAGTTAGGTTTAACAAGTATGCATACATTGTGGTTCAGGGAACATAATAGAATTGCTACTGAATTGTTGAAGCTTAATCCTCATTGGGATGGAGATACAATTTATCATGAATCTCGCAAAATAGTTGGTGCTGAAATGCAACATATAACATACAATCATTGGTTGCCAAAAATCCTAGGAGAATTTGGCTTGAAAATGCTTGGAGAATATCAAGGCTATGATCCCAATGTAAATGCTGGCATACTTAATGAATTTGCAACAGCTGCCTTTAGATTTGGCCACACACTTATAAACCCTATCCTGTATCGACTAGATGAAAATTTTGAACCTATTCCACAAGGACATTTACCTCTTCACAGAGCCTTCTTTTCTCCATATAGAATTGTAAATGAAGGTGGTATTGATCCTCTTCTTAGAGGACTTATTGGAGTTGCTGGAAAAATGCGAGTTCCATCTCAGTTATTAAACACAGAACTAACAGAGAAGCTCTTCTCGATGGCACATACAGTTGCCTTGGACCTGGCTGCAATTAATATTCAAAGAGGTCGTGATCACGGGATACCTCCATATCATGATTTTAGAGTCTTCTGCAATCTTTCATCTGTTAACACGTTTGATGATCTGAGAAATGAAATCAAGAATCCAGATGTTAGAGAGAAATTAAAAAGGTTAACTTTTATGTTTCCATACTTCTCTGACTGCTGTGTATAGCTTAATCTTACTATGAAAAACAAGACAAAAAGTCTGCTTTACATTGTACTAACCAAATTAGATTTGGATTTAGCATTATAGTAGTTATAGCATGTAGATGAAATGTTGTTTTGGGGAGCTGTTTCTAGGTTATGTATGTATGCCTTTTGGATCAGATATATAAGCTACAACCATTCAGGCAAGGAGGAATGCATGCAAGTTCATACTCTACCACATTATTATATCAAGACCCTGTATTGCAATAATACACTATAGCATGTAACCTACTTTTTCTGAGCAGGGTAATTAAGGTAATAAATTAATATATTTATATAAAAGTGATTTTAATGACAGAATATACTTAAGATATGCAATATAATTTACCTTTCTTGTGGAAAACTTTTTGCCATAATATCTATAATGAGGCTATTTAATTATTAGGCCCGTGATGGTTATCAGATCCACCATGTTTTCAGGGACACATATCACGTATAGAAAGGGTTGTCCTGTAGTATGTAGAATTCAGAAGAAGGTGTGTAAGATTAAGTATTTAGGCAATGAAGAATCCTATAGAATATGCATTATACCTTCTGCAGGGCAACCCTTTTTTTTAAGCGTTTTAATAAATATGACAAATATATGTTTATCTGCTAACATAGTGGATCTAGTAAACCTAGTCTGAAGAACACTGTCATCCATACTCTTTCCAAATGGCTGTTGCATTGATAGGTTAAATAAGAAATACTTTAGGAAGCTAATAAATAAAGTTTTCAAATACACAGTATAACTTCACAGAAATTTCAAAAATGTTCTAGTTGTTTGCTTTTCACATTTAGCCGTGCATTGAATTTCTTTGCCACGATTTTAATTAACTAGAATGAAACACTATAAAGTACAATTTGTAGAATTTGTGAATGAGACGTACTAACAGAATAAGTCACCTCCACAATTATTGAAAAACCTTGATAAAGATGAGCAAAAACGCATCATAAAAAAATGGACTTTAAAAAATAGATTGTTGATGTCCTAAAATAAAATATAGAATGTTGTCCTGTGCATTTTTCACATTTTAAGGTGGCTCTGTCACTTTTCAGTATTTAGTATAGATATAATCTTATGAAATACTGATCAAGACAGCATTGGAATTTCTCTGAAGTTTAACTAATCCTCCATAGTGCTGTATCCTTATGCTTGCATAAGAATACAGCATTGACACAGCTCCTGGCAAATGAAATGCCAGAAGCCAAAGAGGACAGTTACATAAAGATGGTAGCGTCCAAAACTAAGCTCCCCTGCACCTTGCCATCTTTCCCTTTCGGGGATCTGTGTGAAAAATGCTCAAGTGGCAGATCTGATTAAAGTACAACATTCTATATAATTCTATATATATATATTTTCAACTTGGTTAGTAAAATATTTTTTTAGAGCCTTCTGTTACATTGATCATTGATCAATGTAATTATTATTGTATCATAATGATAAATGTGTTTCATTATTTATCATTGTCAAGGCAGGCATGGCATTAGGTTTATCAGATGCATGTTGCATCTTGTATAACTAAGATAATCTAACATTAATCTCCAAATGTTTATGCAAATGTCTCTCATTTTAAAAATATGGCGTAATTTAATTTTTTATGCAAATGTTCAGTCTATTATTGCCTTTTGGACACAATTAGAATGCTATTTAAATTTGGCTGATTGAAGCCAGCAAGCACAAAAGGTACATTTAGTGAGTTAAGAGACAGAGAAGAAATACAGCTCTGGGTGAATAAATTATAATTGGTCATTTATATTTTTAAATGGAAAAACTCCTATCATTTTACATCTGCCTTTAAAGGGACATTCCAAGCACCATAGTAATTTAAGCCCATTGTATAGATTGTGGTCAAGAAGGGATTTGTCTTCCTGCACACAGTTGATTATAACTGCAGTGATTTGGATAAATGTGGCTGCTCTAATAAAGGCTCTTTACTTCTGTATGTGAGAGAAAGTGCTATGCTTTATATGAGGGTTAGGTATTTTGAACCAAAAAATTGAATAGTCTAGTGACAAAGCATTATAAATTATAAAAAGCAAATAGACCAACCGTATGAGCGTGCAGGTGACTTCTACTCCCACTTAACATTCAATACTCCATCGCTGGGTCCTATAATCACTACTTAAATGCCAATCTCCATCAAGTGGAATACAATCTAATATCTTTGGACATGTTGTGCAAAGACACAAAGGGAGATGCTAAGGGACTTTTTTAGAGATCCTATGGAAGTGTCTTGCATGGAGTGAAACACATTAGCATCTCCCTTCTTTATGCACCATGCAAATTATGAATAAAGGACAATTTGATTATGTTAGATTGTGTACAGCATTAAAGTCCTGAATGCAGGACGCGGCGCTGGTGATGTACTGTTTGTTTTATATTTACTTTCATGAGAAGGACTGCTCAGATTAACTTAAAATCTTGCTGTGATTTGTGTAGCATGTCCCTTATGTGGTCAGATTCTGTTCTCCAGTGAATCTAAAGGCTAGATATGTTATTATTTTTTATTATTATTATTATTATTATTATTATTATTATTATTATTATTATTATTATTATTATTATTATTATTATAGGAATTGTATATTTGTGAATTTTTGATTAAGTTTGAATAATTTTATATTGGTAATTTTCATCGGGTTAAGCGAAAAATTATTCCAGTCTTCCAGTTTATTTTATGTATTAATATGGAGGTCACTGATAGCCTGGAGTGTCTCCTTAAACACTGGAAGCTAATTCATCGGGACAAATTAAAGAAAAAAAAAATCCTTTATTGGTGTATTCTCGCAGCAATGTTTCAGCAAACAACTGTCTTTGTCAAGCTTGACAAAGACAATTTTTGGTCAAAATGTTGCTTTGAGAAGTCACCAATAAAGGATTTGTAATGCATTTGGAGATATGTTAGACCATCTTCCTTTTCGAGAAAACTTTTTTGATATTTCTTAAGCTGTTATCCATACATTAGACTTCAGTGTTCAGATATTTTCAGTGTTCAGTTCTCGAAAGCCTGGTATTTGTACACTTGCCTTGTCAAATGTATTAATACTTGCAAATATTTTGCCAAGACCATTTTTATCAATATTTTCTATTCCAATGTTGTTTCTTTTCTACAGATTGTATGGCTCACCTCTTAATATAGATTTATTCCCTGCTCTCATGGCAGAAGACATCATTCCAGGAAGTAGGCTCGGACCGACACTGATGTGCCTTCTGACTACACAATTTAGAAATATTAGGAACGGAGACAGGTACGAAACAGTCATGTTTGCAGCTATAGTCAAAGATCTAGGCCAATTACTTTTCTGGTCTAATACAAAATGTGCAAGTACATTGGGAAAACAATATGGTTACTGAGTCTGTCTCAAAAATCATCTAACGAGCCATGATAGTAATTATCACAAATCTTTTAAGTGACTTCTGAGGGTAACTTCTTTTTTAGAGTGTTTACCTATACCTACAGGATCCAATCCTTAAGATTCTATGGATTTACTATACCCATTTTATCCTGCTAGCTGCAACCTTCAGGAGAATCATGAAAGTTTCTAGTTTAAAACCAGCTGCAGCACCAGCTTATTCTGCACTGTACAGTGTTCTGTACATTTCTGCCAGTAATTAGCAGTTGTTCTCTGACCTCTGTTGCGGAGATATCTGTCAGTCATGAACTTTGCACGTTAAGGCTTTATGTTTCATATAGAGATGCATGCCTCCCATTTCAGAGTGACATTCATTGTTTTTGGGTCCTCTCCCGCTGTCTCAACTCAGGCCATCCAACTGTTCCCAAAAAGTGTAGCGCAAGCTCATCATTAGATGCGCTTGCACTGCACTCAGGGCTGCAACAGTGCTCCCTGCAAATCCTACTTTCAGCAGGCTGGTCTGCTTGATTGGCAGGCAGCCTGGTGAGAATTTCTGCCTGGCTGACCTGCTAGTAATTTAGGTGGACCCGCTTCCTTTCTGGGCAGGCTTACCCCTTTCACCCCTGTTTATGGGCAGTATAACTATATGCAGGCATGATTTTTACATTTTAGTAGTAATTTTAGGAAGGTAAATTCCTAAAAGTGACAAAAGGTTCCTTACAAATACCCATGGCCAGTGCATTTGTCCATTTTAATTTAATCATTTCTCATCGCATTTACTATTTTTGCAGTGATAAAAAGGACTTCTGCTTCTGAGCTATGGTTTATAGCAACCACCATTATTTTTAAAGGGTATCATGAATAAAACTGCAATTGATAAAAATAAATAAAAAAAATCACTGTTTTCTTCTATGGCATTGATGTAGCTACATACTGTATGTTTTATCTAAATTATTTTTAATATATATTTTTTTTAATATAAAAAACAGGTTGTGGTTTGAAAACCCAGGCGTGTTCTCTCCTGCTCAGCTGACACAGATAAAGCAGACCTCTCTGGCCAGAATACTGTGTGACAATAGTGACAACATTACCAAAGTACAACCAGATGTCTTCAGGGTAGCAGAGTTCCCACATGGCTACACCAGCTGTAAAAACATTGCAAAGCTAGACCTAAGACTGTGGCAGGATTGCTGTGAAGGTAGGAGTCATCCGTCTCTCTACAGTCTGTGGATATTGGAAACAACAGATATCTAGGAGTTGTTATATATATCGTTTTATTGTTATTCTCTTTGCAGGCAGTTACATTTCAATATGTTCCACACATTTTATGGAAGTTTGAGACTGGTACATAAAAACATGTTCTGCCTGTAGTGATTAACAGATCTTGATTTACTCTCTCCAGACATAATTCCAAGTTAATTGGATAGAAGCCAGATGCAGAGAATCATGATTCGAGATAACATACTTACCCTACACAATACGTTTATGTTTGGAGTAGCAAAATTCAAGTGGGAAAATATGTATCCATATCATGCCAGTTTCCAAAAGAAAATCCCTCCATTTCAGAGTTTAAATATGTCTTAAAGTCTCAGGAAATAAGACCTGTGAGATAGCTCATTTAGTAAATGCAAAAACTGCAGATCTTGTGAAGCCCAAGGGCATCATGTTGATAGCCACAACTGTTTAAAAATAAAGAAATATAAACACACCGGACAAGTATGAGAAAATACACAAAATAAAACAAACTCTAAATATATAAGTGACATTTTTATACAATTCTTATTTAATCGTTACTGGACATATGCACCGATAAGTTATACAAACAAAATAAATGTGCTGCATCAAACCATAAGTATAGTGTTTTTTACATTTTACTGCAAGAAAAAGAGCAGTTACTCTGTTAATACATGTAAACAATAAGCAAAATGACAAAGTATTACTAAACAAAAAAAATAATAGACATAGAGGGGGACAGGTATGGTTATATGCAATCCATTTCAAACCTGCCAGATAGGTGATTCTTTTTATAGTCGTCTAACATTTGTTTATAGATTTGTTTTTTTAACTAATACTGTGAAGAATAAATGTAACCTTTTGTTATACATTCATGGGAAAAAGAAAGTACACCCTTGTTGAATACTGTGGTACTATGGTTTTACATAATTGCAGTCATCTGTTCCTTAACAGTTCTTAAAATTAGGTAAATACAACCTTTAGATGAACAACACATAAAGCCAAAATGAAGAAGCCATGTTTGAAAAATGAAGTAAACCTTATGAGTCAATAGTTTGTATAACCATCTTTGGCAGCAATAACTTGTATGACTTGATCAGTCTCTCACATCGTTGTGGAGAAATTTTGGACCACTCTGAGGTTTGCTGGCATTTGTTTATGTACAGCTCTCTTAACGTCCTGCCACAGCATTTCAATCAGTTTAAGGTCTGGACTTTGACTGGGCCATTGCAAAACATTTATTGTTTTCTTTTTCAGCCATTCTGTTGTAGATTTGCTGGCATCGTTGTGCTGTTGCATTACACACTTTCAGCCAAGCTTTAGCTGTCAGACTGTCAGATGGCCTCACATTTGACTGTAGAATACTTTGGTATACAGAGAAGTTCATGGACAACTCAATGACTGCAAGGTTCCCAGGTCCTGTGGCTGCAAAACAAGCCCAAATCATCCCCCACCTCACCACTGCGCTTGACAGTTGGTATGACGTGTATGTGCTGATATGCTGTGTTTGGTTTTCACCAAACGTGACTATGCATTATGGCCAAACATCTCCACTTTGGTCCTGTCTGTCCAAAGGATGTTGTTCTTCTGGTTTGTTCAGACACAACTTTGAAAACCTAAGCTGTGCTGCCATGTTTTTTTAAGAGAGTAGAAACTTTCTCCTGACAACCATTCCAGACAAACCATACTTGTTAAGTCTTTTTCTAATTGTACTGTCATGAACATTTAGCATGCTAACTGATGCCTGTAGAGTCTTGAGATAGCATTATTTTTATATCCACACTCAAGTGTACAATTGATTTATCTATACTATTGTTTTGTTATTTGGCCACTTGCGGGAGTGGATTTTTTCAACCTTCAGCACCCTAGCTATAGCATTATACATGCTATATATCAGTGGATGCCCCTACTTATATTAACTAGAGTCTGATATATAACTAACTCTTGGTTTTTTTTTTTTGCAATTTCTCTGAACATTTGGGGGATGTCCACTCCTTGGAAGATTAGCAACTGTCTTGAATGTTTTCCATTTTCGCATAATATTTCTCACTGTATAATGATGGACTTTAAATTGTTTGGAAATTGCCTCATTACCCATCCCAGTTTGATGGGCAGCAATAATTACTTAAGATAATTTCTGATGTTTTTCCTCCTTAACACACACCTGAATGCTCCAGACCAGAAAACTGCCTAAACTTTGGCTTTTACAGAAGTGGTCACACTTGCTGATGATCAATTAATCAAGGCCATTTGATTACCAGCACATGTGTGCTACTTATTTTAATATGTCATGTAATATGTCAATTGTATATGTCAATTGTTATTTACCTAATTTTAAGAAGTGCTAAGGAACAGATGATTGTTATTATGTGCTGATATGTAAGACCATAGAATTCAAAGAGGGTGTTGACATTTTTTTTCTAATTGGATATTGTGACATAAAATTAGAAATTTTACTTGACATCCAGACAATTTACAACTTAGTGAATAACCCTGGTAGACTTGCTGTAAATATTAGATGAGTGCCCAAGGTGAAATGCTGATTAAACCTTTTTTTCAATAGTTTGTTTCTGATTATTTGTATATATGAGTCATATTAAACTCACCACAATTATTTGCTTATTAAGTACACGTCTAATGTTTTTTGTTGTATCCAGTGATTCACTCATTATTTTCCTAAAATTAGACAGCGAGAACAGGGATGTTTGTTAGGGCTCCTGAGGGTCTATTATGACAAAGTATGGAATAAGGAATACTGTTAAGCAGTCTATTACTTGAACATAGGAATAAAAATAGGCCATTAAGTTATTTTGTCATGTATCATCTGGTTGGTTTAATGTTTTGATGGTTTTCTCCACCCCACACAGACTGCAGAACAAGAGGTCAGTTTAGTGCATTTTCAAGCCATTTCAGAGGAAAGCGCTCTGCGGAACACAGTTACAGTGAGGAAAAGCCCCAGAACACAGAGGAGACAGATGGAATATCAAGGTATTACACATTGAATACTATGCTACATCCCCGAAGGTCTGCACATAAATTGCTTCTGCAGTATTGAAAAGCACAATTGCCCTTAATTTTGCATTTTCAAGCCTACAGAAAATGTGCAATTAACAAAGGACAGCACATAATATGGTTATGGAAAAAAAGACTTGGATCGCAGATGCTCTTCTAAACCCAATTGAAGACCTTAAGTCTCATCAATAAAATGGCTCACGTGCCACTGTTGAGTTGAGGGTTTATATAAAACCAGGTGGTGTGATTATTTCCTCTTAAAAATAAAATAAAAAAACATCCTGGTCAATGGTACGCTCTGCATGACACACAATCCAGCAGCTATAAACATGAGTATAAGAGAGTATACAACTTGCTGCTACAAGTCCACTTACCTTCGTTTGGGATAGTGTGCACTATGTAAATTCAAGCAACTTGCTACAACATGTATGGAAAGAAAACATCTCATGATAACCATGTCTGATGCCCAAGTAGTGATCATCACTATAGCAAATCCTCAACCTAAGCAGAGATATTGTATGGATAGTAGTATGTGCTTAATGACTTGGGTAGGATGATAAAAAAAAAATTATCCTTACTAAACTTCCAGTATTGTAATCACATTATTATTTTAGCTATGAATTGCAATTTGATTCCACAATGCTGAACAAAAGTAAATCATTTCGGTAGTAGAATAATATCTTCCTTTCTGTGAATGGGTAGAAACCAAAAATTAGCATCTTTTAAACTTGATGGACCTATTGACTAATTTACATAGCAGCTTTTTCTTCATAATGGATTCGCCAGAACAGTCACTGTAGCTACAGTAACTGTTCACGCTGTCCCACTTAGCATTCATACAAAGTCCTGGAATAAACCTTTGTGTTTCAAGAACATAGTAATGTCCTGAGAAATTAATAGGAAAGAGTGTTTCTATTGAAGACGGCAAGCGAAAAAAAAAGAATTGAGCTCTTGTGTGTCGTTGTTGTTTAAGCATTTGGCTTTGATTATAAAAACCGCATGATTGAAGTCACAAACTAAATTGTGGCTTTTTACATTCCCAGGAATTGTGTTTCTGAATGGCAAAAGGAAATGTTATCACCCTTCCCATTACATTGTAGCTAAGCAGACACCCCATCTGCCTTCCTGCTGGAGTGTCTGCTTAGTTTTATACTGTGGTTTAAAACCCAACCTTATAGTTACGCTTCAGTTTTGCAAATGAATTATTAGATCATCGCTAATGAGACTCCTATAAGCCTAAACCAATGATGCTTATCCATTATTTAATGTAGCAAACTATAACTTTCATTTACTTCATTAAAAATGCTTTAGACATGATAAAGGGAGGAACCCCCGAACGCTTGTCACTACAAATTTCTGTCAGTCCAATAAAAATGGCTTTAACCCCTTAAGGACCAAACTTCTGGAATAAAAGGGAATCATGACATGTCACACATGTCGTGTCCTTAAGGGGTTAAAGGAAACTGCAATGCCTTGTTATTTCACAGCTACATTACTGGACTAATATGACAACTCAAATATCTTGGCTACACATTAACCCTATAAGTAACAGTGCCAACGGATAAGGACATAGCTCAGTAAAAAAAAAAAGTATTAGTTCACATTATATTTTACGTCTAACAGAAACAAATACTCAATCCCATGATTCCTTGCATGCATTTGCACCATTCACAGAAAAATCCAACAGTTGCGATCATGACTGCACATTATGGCTAATGGCTGAAAGCCAAGCACATCACTGCAGTGTGCCAGTAAAACTGTACACAATATATCACAAGTCAGATCGAAACATGGCAGGCAGCGCCTGGTGTATGAGGCATTTCCTTGTGTTTACTGTGCCTTGGCTCATGCAGTTTACAATCCCAGGAAAAAATGCCTGTTTTTTGTTCCTGATGGAGGGACTAGCTTGTTTTCTGCAAAGAAGCAATTTGTGTATTTTTACATTTACTAATTGCTTTGATTTTTTTTTTCCAGCTCATCAAACACTACTTTGAATGCCGAGCAGCCTAAAAACCTCCCACCAGTAAATGATTTCAAAGATTTTGTTGTGGATATGCAAAAGACTATTACAAGTCTTAGAAAACAGGTAATATTCAGTAATGGATTAATGAGCACATTATCTTCTTTGCCTTGCTACAAATATTTGTGGGAGTGGGGAAGATTATTAATGTAACAAATTAGCACCACATATAATCCCTGCAAAGTCAGTTTATTCTTCCAAAGTCAATAGATTAAATTGAATTGAGTTATTTAACGATTGCCTCAATTTAATTAGAGACTATCATGTTTATCAGCAATTTATCTGCTCCTGATACGTCATTTATTGGAGTATAGTCTACAGGCTACACAATGCAGGTGCTATACAAACAAGTATAGTGGTGTACTCAGGATACAACACACAAATGATGGAGGACAGTTTTAGTTTTTGTTATTGTTTCAAAGCAATTAAATTACCACTAATTAAGCATTTAGCACTAGCACTATTTAATTTGTCTCCCATATTGGAATTAGTGTAGGACCCACCGATATTGAGGAACTGTGAAGTAGTGGTGGGCATAACACAAAATGGACATATGATGGAACTGAATCCCAATATTTGTTTGCTGAGATAGGTGATTTTAAGTAGCCTTATAAAATGTAAAACTGTATTTTTATGTGTGCACTGTTCTTAATCTGTATTATCCACATCACAGGTTGGCAGGCCTATGGAAACATGCTAGTGTTACTATTTGAGTCAGTGGTGATGCCCAAAATAGTTGGGCCTGTATACAATGGAACGGGACTGCCCAACTAAAGAAAATGTCAACCTGGTGTGAATTTATGCCAGAGTGACTGACAGTCTCCTTGGAGGGTCCATTGCAGACCATGTACAGAGTACCTCTGAACCATTCTGCACATGACCCTAGTGCTCTCACACCATTCAGCACAGGGCAAGTGTGTCTAATGATGTGTTTGCATTGTTCTTGCTGAGGATAGTTCCCTGTAATTGCCAGAAGGACACCAGGGTCCTTTGGGTCAGTGAGACAGAACCCCAAAATTGGTACAGGCACCAGAGCCAGGACTGTAGGGGTATGCAATCCACTTCAGTTTGAACATATTTACTTACATAAGCAATGAGCCACATAGGAATTACATAAATCTAGTAAATAGCCCTTTGTATCACTGAGCCTGAAGTTATTGAACAAATTAATGCAAAGTTGTAATGATTAGCACTTTGTTGCAAGTCCCTGTGGATAAGATGAATACCTGAAGTCAGCAAAACCTAAACATTTCCATTTGGTCATTCTGTAGGCAAGTGAAACACATGATCATTTGCATATGCCCAGTTGACTGACTTGCACAGTCAAACAATTTACACTCTTTGCACCTCAAGGACTCCTTGGTAGCTTTAGCGCTATATTTTGAGCCATTGTCCTGCAGTAAGGTAAAATTCCTTACAGAGCACTCCTTCAGCAGCTGCTGTTAGCGTTTGCTTCATCAGTAGAAACTAGTAAGCCATAACATTCCCTCGATCATGTTTCATAAATGAAGTTAACATGCTTTTGATCATATGCGATTCTCTTCTCAAAATCTTAGAAAGTAGGATGAAATAATAGAGCTGTTGAGTTGAGAAAATGTTAAACCACATTGAATTTTAATTAGAAAATTCAGGATTCAGTCAATTCAGTTATATATCTTCATCTGTCCATAAGACTCTGTTCCAGAACTATACAGGATTTTGAAAGGACCTTTTGGCATTCTTCGTACTTTCAGCATGTGCCTGTTTGTATGGTATTATGCCAGGCAGCGGTTCACACTATCAAAATATTGGTGGGATTCACTTTGTCACTCTTCATATTCTTAGTGGAAGCCTGGGTTACTTGGGGTCATGCAGCAAGAGGAAGAGTACTAAGGCTGTTGCATTATCTTATTCCTCTTCCTTCCCCTTCTGATTTCCAAATGGTAATAACTAGACTTGGAGATTTGCTTTGTTACGAACTACAATTTGTGCGAATTTGTACCGATATGATGATCATAGGAATTCCCAAACTTTAAGCAGAAATGTAGCCAAATCATAAAACAAACAAATCTCGCGATGTACAAGCATGTTGGTTTTGATTTGTGATTTGGAATTCTTTCCGGGGCACCATAAAGAGATTTTTGTTGGGGAGAGGGGTAAATGGGGAGGGTGCAGGGGGAAGAAGATTGATACCTAAGGGACAGTCACAAAATAATTTACAGATCAAATGAAAAATGATCAATATAGGGAACAAAAGGAAGATCAGTAAAGCAAATAAAACAATTTAAATCTATTTATAAAAAGGGTTATATTAATTTTTTCACCATGCACAAGTCTAGTAATACTATGAGACGGTTTTCAGATATGGTTGATTATAATTTTTCCATACTATTGCATGCGTGTGAATAAAATATACAACTAGCATAGAAAAGTAGCGATCTGCAAAATGCACAACAAAGAGTAAATGTATTCACAGTTCCCCGTAGCATTCCCCCAGCACCCATAAAACTCGCTGTCTCCCCAGAGAATGTATTGCCTATAGCACTGACACAGAGTTCATAAAGAAAAAACAACAACACAATGTATTCATGCCCGGCATTTATGCTCTCCAAACACAGAATTCAATTTACTATCTTTACAGATATGCAGATGTATACAGACATTTCATTATGTGCGTGAGAGAAACTTTCACAGAGCAAAAAAAAAGGCATTCATTGACTGAGCTGTTTTTGATTGTTTTTCTTGTAAGATATAATTTTAAAAAAAAGTTTGTGGTAGGAAAACCATCTGAAAATCCTTTACATACAGTCACCCGAGTTGTAATTCCAGTGTGCAAAAGCATGTTCTTTTTTGTTTTTTTTTATTGCTAAAGATTAAAAGGATGTCTTTAATATCACTGCACCACATCTGTTTAAAATGCCTTGCCTACTTTTTTAAGCAAGTATTTAATATCTAGCATATTTTGTTTCTCCATGAAATGATCGTTCACCGTGACAAGCTACGGCATTAGATCACAATCCAGTTAATTGTGGAAAATTGTTAACAGAACTGCAGCATTTAGACAGAAAAATCTGCAAGTCTTCTTTCCCCATGTACAGTTTTACAATAAATTATGGATATTTTTGTTTATAACTACAGTTCCACTGTTTATTAAGTAAACCTCTTAGTTTTTGAAATGTTATGTGATATGGACGTGATCACTGCAACCAAGCATCCATAGAAAATTGTATTGATATCATGGTATTTATACAGACTTTAAGTCAAGGAATAATTAATGTTAGTTTAATGTTTGTGAATTATTTTAAATAACATTAAGCTTAACATTAAGGCAGTGATTTATTTCAATGGAATGGTTTCCATACGATTCTCAGCTTACCGTCCAACAGGCTAGAATGCAGCAGACAGTTGGCTTACAATTTTGGATGGGTCACATTTACGACAACCAAGAAAAAGGGAGGTATGCATAGTGAACTTGCACTGTCCCTGGTAGGAGCCAAAATACATTGGAACCATGTGTATGAAAATGGCCTTTGTTTGATTTTGAGAGAACGTTGTTCCAGCAGGGCCCAGATGTTTAAATCAACATTTCAAAATTGAATGGAGATTTTACACGTTAAAATATCAAATCCTTTCACATTGCCTCCATTCATTTCTATTACAGTATTTTATTTATTGGTATATATTATATTTAATTTCACTAATGTGTCACTGAGCTATTTTTGCAGTTTAAAAACAAGTTGTTAAGCAATTGCTATGTATATAGTTTGCGTCCCTATCAAAAAAATGGAAGCATCTTCAATCTATTTCCTGGACCCATCATATATTTTCGAACCCCAAAAATGCTCCATTTCCACAATCTGCAGGATAAAATCTCAGGCCATGTGACAATGATTATGATATAACATTTTCTCCATCTTTTATCAGGATCAGTTTATAGGGCATCTTCGCTCAGTGCGTTTTATTTTTAAAACGGGAGAGTTGTGTGAACTGCTGGTTCTGAGCTTATATCTCCGTAGTCCCTCATTGCTCTGTGCAAGGAATATGAAATCACACATAACTGTTTGCAGTCCATACTTGCACAGAGCCATGAAATAACAGTGAGAAAGAGGAGTGCAACAAGGAAAGCCCACACATCTCCTCTTATTTCTTGACCATGAAAAGGAATGTAGAAGCAAGGAGGGATGCCTTGGCTGATGCTGTGTCTTTGGGTGTTTAATGATCCATATTTGTACGCATTTTATATTTCTACTATAACTTTTTAGGCTGTGTGTGACCAACTGCTTATGGGTGTGTGTAGCCATAATATGCATTAAAACACAATTATTATATCATAATAAATATTATCTCCTCCGTAAACCTCTCTGGCACCCTCACTTCATAAACAAAGTAAATAACGAGCAAGAAAGAGATGCAACATAAAGTACCCTGTTTTTTTTTTTATGGGATCAAAGGGCACTGTATCAAATTCAGATCAAAAAAGTTGTTATGATGTCGCTCTCAGCCTCAGCAGAGCCTAGTCGGAGGCTTCCTGTTTGAAGCTTTGGACCATTGGAGCAAGTTGCTGGGAAGAGCGAACGTGTGCTATACACAACTATTCTTAAACGGTTTAAACTGTTAAAGGCCTGGGATCTCCTGGCACCATAACCACTTCGAGATAAAGTTTTCATGATGTCTAGAGGGGTCACTTGTATCTAACATGTTTTGAAAAAACTGAATAGATTAGAGCTTTGGCTGAGCATTTCATTTTTTGGGGGGGTCCTGCTTGTTGTATTTTTGGATTTTTATTTGTTAAAGAAATATATATTTTTGTTTTTTTAGATCAAAAAGCTTGAATCACGTTTAAGTAACACAGATTGCACTGATGAAACTGGAAGATTACACTCGACCAATGAAAAATGGAAACAAGATTCTTGTACAAAGTGTGAATGTAATGTGAGTAATATATTAATATTATTAGTTGCAAAATGAGAGCTGATTATTCTATTTTGACGAGTTATTAAACTTATGAGTGACAGAGGGTTGAGCAATATATCATACACCTGGCAAAGAGAGGGCTACCCAGCATGCCTGTTCTTGACTATGCAATATGTATCTGGTTTCCATTCTCATGTTTCTTACATGTAAACTGAACATTGTAACATTAAGGTGGAGGGTGAGAAATGCAGCACCTGTCAATGAGAATTAACAAAGCAAGAAGGTTGATGTTGTTGATAGACAGTATGGTATTCCATAATGCTGGGCCAGCTGTCAAACAGAAGCCTCAGTGAAACACTAAAATATGTGTTCACATAGGTAGTGCTTAGTGTACAGTGGAGGAAGAGCAGTTTTATAGAAAGGGGGAGCAGTACATTTGTAGATTATTTTGCTTCCATGGTAACTGCTCCAATGAACTTAAATGTGACCATGACCAATATCTATATAAAGGTATTATGTACTATATTAACTGATATTCTAAAGCAAATTACTAATTTTGGAGCTATGATAGGCCTCAAGTTAACATATTTGGAAAATCTCTCTCTCTCTCTCTCTCTCTCTCTCAAAATGTTAAATCAAGGCCATAATGTGCAATATTTTTGCTTAGTGTTGGGGTAGGGTTAGGGTAAGGTAAATCTTAATTTTGGGTGTGCTTTAATTACTTTTATGAATTACCATTCACATGTAATGTTTTGTTAGGTATACATATAGGGTGTTAAATAAAAGTAATTCCTGTCCTTTAAACCCCCTCCCCCTCCCTCCAATATATAATATATAATATGTGTGGCGACACTCATAGAGAAATCCTTAAATTACAAACCCATAGCGCAAACTAAAAGTTTTGGTTCAGAATGTGGACAATTACCTGAAGGCATCCAGACCACTTAATCTCAATTACCGTATATACTCGAGTATAAGCCGACCCGAATATAAGCCGAGGCCCCTAATTTTATCCCAAAAAACTGGGAAAACTTATTGACTCGAGTATAAGACTAGGGTGGGAAATGCAGCAGCTACTGGTAAATTTCTAAATAAAATTAGATCCTAAAAAAAATATATTAATTGAATATTTATTTACAGTGTGTGTATAATGAATGCAGTGTGTGCGTATGTGTGTGTGTATGAGTGCAGCGTGTGTGTATGAGTGCAGCGTGTGTGTATGAGTGCAGTGTGTGTGTGCATGAATGCAGTGTGTGTGTGTATGAATGCAGTGTGTGAATGCAGTGTGTGCAGGGCCGGTGCAAGGATATTTGCCGCCGTAGGCAAAAAAAATTTTGCCGCCCCCTCCCCCCCCCATATGTCCTGACTTCCCCTCCTCCTCCCTCAGCGGTCCTTACCTCCCCACCCCCGTGTTCCTTCACCCCCCCCAGTGGTCCTGACTCACCCCTCCCCTAGTGGTCCTTACCCTTCCCTCCCCTAGTGGTCCTTACTTCCCCCTCCCCTCCCATAGTGGTCCTTATCCCACCCCCTCCCTCTCATAGTGGTCCTTATCCCCCTTCTCCCTCCCATAGTGTTCCTTATCCCCCCCATCCCTCCCATAGTGGTCCTTATACCCCCCATCCCTCCCATAGTGGTCCTTATCCCACCCCCTCCCATAGTGGTCCTTATACCCCCCCCTCCCTCCCATAGTGGTCCTTATCCCCCCCTCCCTCCCATAGTGGTCCTTATACCCCCCTCCCTCCAATAGTGGTCCTTATCCCCCCCCTCCCTCCCATAGTGGTCCTTATCCCCCCCCTCCCTCCCATAGTGGTCCTTATCCCCCCCCTCCCTCCCATAGTGGTCCTTATACCCCCCTCCCTCCAATAGTGGTCCTTATCCCCCCCTCCCTCCCATAGTGGTCCTTATCCCCCCCTCCCTCCCATAGTGGTCCTTATCCCCCCTCCCTCCCATAGTGGTCCTTATACCCCCCTCCCTCCAATAGTGGTCCTCATCCCCCCCCCTCCCTCCCATAGTGGTCCTTATACCCCCCTCCCTCCCTCCCATAGTGGTCCTTATCCCCCCCCTCCCTCCCATAGTGGTCCTTATACCCCCCTCCCTCCCATAGTGGTCCTTATCCCCCCCCCCCTCCCTCCCATAGTGGTCCTTATACCCCCCTCCCTCCCATAGTGGTCCTTAACCCACCCCATCCCTCCCATAGTGGTCCTTATACCCCCCCCTCCCCTCCCATAGTGGTCCTTATACCCCTTTTTTTTGTTATTAATTTTTTTTTTATTATTTATTATTTTTTTATTATTATTTCTTATTTTATTTATTTATTTATTTTTTCGTCCCCCCTCCCTGCTTGATATATGGCAGGGAGGGGGGCTCTCCTTCCCTGGTGGTCCAGTGGCAGTTCAGTGGGGGGGAGAGGGGGGCTGGCAGAGCTGTAACTTACCTGTTCTGCAGCTCCTGTCAGCTCTCTCCTCCTCTGCGCCGTCCGTGCAGCTCCTTCTATCAGCTCACACTGTAAGTCTCGCGAGAGCCGCGGCTCTCGCGAGATTTACACTGGGAGCTGACCGAGGTGCTGACCGGACGGCGCAGAGGAGGAGAGAGCTGACAGGAGCTGCAGGAAAGGTAAGTTACAGCTCTGCCAGCCCCCCTCTCCCCCGGTCTGTATTATGGCAATGCAAATTGCCATAATACAGACTATGACTCGAGTATAAGCCGAGTTGGGGTTTTTCAGCCCAAAAAATGGGCTGAAAAACTCGGCTTATACTCGAGTATATACGGTATGTGGTTTGTGTGCAGTGGCATTGTAAAGTATTGCAGTTTTGTAGCACTTCCCTATGAAAACTGGGTCGGACTTTGTTCTCAGTCAAATGCTGCTTCTAGAGATTATTTGACTGGAGCAGCGCATAGTTATGAGGAAGCATTGGAACATCAAACTTGATGATACGAGCCAGGCAAGAGGAGTGACCCAGTCAGATGAGGGAGATAAACTTGCCTTTTAAACCCTCACACCAAAATAGGTAGGGTAAAACCATTGCATTAGGAATACATGGTTTTATTCTTAATGCTGTTGTGTTAATTTAACAGTGGGTGTAGCTGTAGCGAGTTCTTTGTTTGCTGTATTTATTATATGATAGGCGGAATTACAGTTCGGCAATGGATTCCTGTTCTCTCTATGATTGTAATACTTTTATAATTAGTTGTTTTGTTTTGGTCTTATGCATGTCTTATCCCATATAGTCTAATATCCCACATCTTTTTTTTTAGACAGCCTAACTAACACCTCCATGTTTTGCCTCTTTTTAGAATGGTCATATCACATGTTTTGTTGAATCCTGCCCGCCGGTAGAGTGCTTGACCCTAGTGAAAAGGGAAGGAGTTTGCTGTCCGGCCTGCACAGACAAGGTGCCGAAAACATAATACTCTGGGATGAACTCTTAATGAATTTTGACAGCTACAGTCACTACAAGCAAGGGTCATGTCAATAAAGAACAAATGTATACCGTGATTCAAAACCAGATACCACTGTATTATCATAGCATTGCTTATCGTTTCTGTTTTAAAATTTAGACACAGCATGGTCTCTTTGAAAGGGAAGTATAAAAAAACAATGACAGGATATTGAGATTTATGTCAGCCATATTTTATTGGTGTAAATGCATCTCAGGTTAGAGAAACAAACTAGTGCTAAAAAACATGTCATATTTTTCTGTTATGACAACCCAGTGAAATTAGGCATTGTAATGACCTGTGCTTCTACCATATTTTGTTTTCTTTATAGTATGGGCAACATTTATATGAAAAAAAAATATATAACATTTTTGTTTGTTTTTTTACATTTTTTTTTCTATTACATGGTCTAAAAAAAAGCATTTACTCTCATTTAGAATATTTCAATCACGTAATAACTCAGGCCCAGCTTTCACAGAAAATGTTAACTACATGTGTTGTACCTCTGTTTTTTTATTTTATTTGTACACAATTATGTCTCCTATAATGTGCCGGTCTTTCTAAACAATACGTTTGGTAAAATACTGTTCTAAGGCACTCTACCTGCACAGGAGAGTTTAGCATTGTGGCTTGACTACTTCCATTTATTTTGTTTATGTTGTCTTTTTTTTGTCCTTGTTTTGTTTTTTATTTTCTGAAAATCCTGGTTGTATTTCTTTGGCAAATTATGTTTTAGTCAAAACTTTTACTCAGTTTTATGGTTCATTAATAACACTATGCATTTTAATACAGTAACATTAATAATGCTGCCATGCCTTTCATAATATTTGTGATTTTCATTTATTTGTTAAAACATATTTACGTATGGATATTTGCATACCAGTTTTCATCTGCTATAACTCCCCTGCTGTTTAGTTTGGGTTTGCCCTATGTGGTGCAAGTTTGGATTCTTTACATTCAATGAAGGACAACAATCATACCTCATTAAGCATTAACCTTGCAGTGCTTATAAAGTAATTAAGGTGAGACTAATCTATAAAACTGCTCTCCTATACAGATTGGATTGCATTTTTACATATTTTATATCTGCTCTTGTGCACTGTTTATTAGAAAAACACAGATAAAGAGATTATTAATTACACATATGATCCAATCATAGTTTGATTGGAACACCATATAAGCACGTAATTTAATTAACAGTTGTCTTTTGAAATGGAATTAAACAAAGTTGTTGCACTGATAAAACTAGCACATAGCAGGTAGCACAGGTTGTTGATGTAAGGCTACCCTTCACAATTCAGTTATTCCTGGTGCACAACCCCAAAGGTCATGTCCAAACGAATACTTTTCTTTATATAAATTCTGCTTTCTTCTAATCCCCTACCACTGTTTTTGATTCTGTCCTGATTGTGGCAAGCAGTCTATCTTAAAAACCAGAACTCAGTGGTTGGGGTTTAATAGTACCACCATTTGTTTATTACTAAACCTGTTTAATATCCATGAAAAACAACAGTTTGTAGAAACGCTTTAGTAAGTAAAAGAATGTGTTATTTGTAGCTGTTATTGCAAGTGCCTCATCATGAAGAAGCCAGCACATCTGTGTGCCACCCAACAGCATTCCAAAATGATGTTTCCGGTAGACAATCGACAATTGTTCAACTCCATACAGGCTAACCCTATATAGTGTTCCATCTTATTATAAACTGCATATCTAGAACTGCAGGTTTTTGGGGTCTTTGAATTACAACTTCTTTGGAAGTACTTACCCAAATTCTCACATCTTCTTGCATCAGTTCCTTATGGCAGGTAGCAATAAATGCTTACTGGAATGTTCACTAAGTGCAAATAACCTATTCAAAGCAGTTTACATCACTGGGTTGGACTACCCAGGTCTACAGGTGCTGAAGTTCTCTCCATTAACTCATTGGATCAGTATTAAGCATATTCAGGTCTTTAAGGTGCAACAACCTGCAGTTGTACCTCTGCATCCCATGCTCTCCTGCTGTTTTGGTTATCTAATGAAGCAATGTGTATGCTAGACTGCAAGTTAACACTATTGTAACATATATTAGTAGAGTTAAGTTGGTTATTTTATGTTATGGATGTATTGCCACTGAACACAGAAGCTTCATTCAGCCTTCTGTTGTCATTTATTTAGTTTCTCATAGCCTTCCTATATTAAATACATATACATGCAGTAACAAGCCTTAGCACTTTCATACAGAACCTTCATTGCCAGAGGTTCTTGTGGCAAAGACTAATGGTTATATAAACAGTAGGATTGTTCTCCCATCCAGTGAGTCAAGTGACTAATGTTCTCTGTCTACTTTGTGGCTGTTACTACAAAATGCTACATACTGTGCATATTTATTGTAAGGTCTTGATGTTACCAAAAATTGAGTGCCTTGATAATTTTGTATCTTTTATTATTGTTAACATTGATTTTACCAAAGAAATGTTTGCACTGTGTAATGAATTCTTCTTAAGGAAATAAATAGGCCATATTTCAAATATTATTTGATTTTACTTCTGGTTTTTTTTTCCCACGATAAAACTGAATAAGGAAAATCCTTTTGTAACGTACAATTCATTTAAGTACCATTTTTTGCTAAAACTAGCACTTTCTCAAGATGGATCTAGAAAGGTTTCATAGACTAAAAAGATTTTATCCTTAATTTGTATGACTATTTATTAATAGAGGCAATATATAAATACAGTGCATAGTTGGTTTTGCTAGCTATGAGGACAGCAAATTCTATTTACAGGGCAGCTATGACTGTTTCAAAGAGGATATATTCCAGTCATATTACTACAAGAAAAGATGTTTCAGATTCTTTTATAGAACTTGAATTTTTTTTTGGACATAAGTCTATTAATACTTCCACGCAAGTGCAAAATTACAGCACTGCTGAAGTCTCCTGGCATGTGTTGCACCACAAGCTGAAGATTGAAGATGTTAGTGTCCGTGAGGGATAGAATCAGGTTTGCATAACCCACCCCTACTGCACCCCCACGTCACAGCATGCCAATCGGTGGTGTTACCATTGGAAGGTCTTTGCAAAATGTGTTCAGAGCTCTTATTTTTTTAATACATTAACCCATCAACAACTTTAGAATGTTCTATGCCATCTTTTACAGAGTGGGCTTTAATGACGTTAGGATGACATGAAACATCCTACATTCTAAAGGTTTGGTGTGAACAGGGTTAAATCATTGCTCACACTAGGGAGACCCTGTCATCAGTCAATACCTGTGAATCCCCTAATTCAGCTGGGGCCATATTTAGTGAAGTCAGACTGACAGATAAGCTTTATTCAGTGTTCAAATACACCCGCTTGAAAATCTGATGTGTGCAGGGTTAAATCCCTGCTCACAGTAAGGAGACTCTGGTATCAATCCATCCCTGGAGTTTCACTCTGTTGGCTGTGACCATATTTAGTAGCCCCAGACTGTCAGATGAGCAGTATGCAGTAAACTTTGTCATTTTTGGACAAATGCTAATTTGTATGGATTTTGTGCATTTGGTTCATTTGCAAGAATCACCAATGAACATATTTATAACAAAATAAACAAGAGCAAATAACTTGCTGGATGAAAGTTAGTCCATTCATTTAATTTGTTTACTTAATTTTCCTTTATCTAATTGCAATGAGGTAGCTCCCTCATAATTAAATCCTTTAAAATGTAAATGATGGGGAGATGAGCTCCCTGACACCTACTTCCCACCATTCCCCTGGCTTTTTCAAGCAGCCACTGATGACAGGATAGAGGCCCGGCAGAACTGAAACCTATCTCAGAAGAGACACAGATATTTTTAAAATTATTTTGACACACACATAGACAATGGCTGGAATATGTTCATCTTTTTTTACCTCACTCCCTTCACCTAGAAAAAGAATCTTAGTGCTTCTAAGCTATTACAAATTAAATTATCCCATGTGAAAACTTGTAGGGCACTGCCCCAAGTGCTCCTTTGAACAAGCCTCCACTGGTGATAACTATGAATGTATGGACTCAACATACCAAAACAAAACTGAAACTTGGAACAACAGTAATGTGCTCCTTGCAATATGTGATGTATAACTACCAACATGAAAGAGAATACTAGCTATGAGGTATTACCTAACTTAAAAAAATATTTTTGGCAATAGTTTTTGTTAGCTGCACTGGTTGTGTTCATAATACAGTAGCAAATACTAACAGGATTCAAAGTGAATTTCAAATTTAAGATCCAAAATGACTCAACATAAAAAAATTTCTAAAAAATTCTCTAAGTATGCTTTCAGTTTGGCTATTCAGGCCTTAAATGTGAAATTCACATAGAATTTTTACTTTAGTAAATAACTTTGTAACCTGATCTTATAAACTTATCTCCCTTTAAATGTAGATTTTCTATGTGTATGATGTCTCAGAATAGCCTATCTTTTTTTAAAGCCGAAATTAGCATGGAGGCAGTACAAGAGAAACAGGGGATTTACTGGTTAACAACAAAAAGAAAATTTACCCAAATCTCTTATGTCCTTAATATCTTGCAACACTAAAAAAATGTACGTAGAGGGACTCAAATATTATTTAGATGTTCAAATTGTCTTTAAAAGTTATATAAGTACACATAACATCCAAATATGAGTTGATTGCAGATGTGGAATACATACAACTATAAAGCACCCATTTAAATAATTATATTAGGATTTTTCCATTATAATAAAATAAATGTTATCCTTTTGTGATTAGTGGGACACCACATCCACATTGTTGAAAATACTCACTACATTGAGACTGTTTATATGAAATGTGTTAATGGAACTCTCCAGGCACCAAAACAATGTTATCTAAATTAAGTTGTTATGGTGCCAGAAGGCCTCTGGACACATTCTTACCTTCATGGGTTACACCATTTGCAAATTGTTTAACCTCTAAGATGCCTCCAGCGCCGACCTAAGCACCCTCTTGGTGGCATCTTGATTCTGAAATTTCAGATTCAGGATGTGTCGCTGGACAGAGGAGCCGCTGATTGGCTGAGAGTGGTCAACTGTCAGCCAACCAGTGACTTCTCATTCACAAAACTTACTTGGATAGAAACGTACCTTTGTCAAGCCAGTTTTGTGAATCGGGAGTCACTGATTGGCTAAGAGTGTCAGCTGACTGCTCTCAGCTAATCAGCAGAGCCCCTGCCTGGTGGCACTCTGCACTTTCTAAATCTGAAATTTCAGAAGCCGGTTGCTGCCGGGGGGTGCTGCGGATGGCGCTGGAGGTAACTTAACAGTTAAACCGTTCAAAAATGGTTTAAACTCTGAAGGTAAGCATGAGCCTGCCACCTCCTGCGGGCCTCCTGCATTGTTATGATGCCTAAACTATCCCTTTAAGTTATTCCTCGAATGCCAGTCAGTAGGAGACAGTCATGTTTCAGCTAACAGCTTTCCAGTTCATCATAGTCTTGTTTAGAAACATGTGTTATGTCTTGTTGATTTTCTTCTTAGATCTTAAACAGTTAAACAGGCGGTTGGCTGTAGCCTCCTGCCACCATTCTGTATAGTAATGGTTAATATTCAGATGTTTTTTTTTTCCAGTTCATCTGCATCTGGCAGTGTAAATCGTACCAGAAACCCAAAACTTGTTTAGATATGGTATGTTTTCTGTTAAATGATAATTGAAAAAACAGAACGTCTTTGCTTCCTGTTTGACTCATGCCTGCTTTGTCACTAGTTAGTGCAGCCTGGATTTATTGCAGATTCTGTTTGCAAGCTTGTTTATGTGTTGTTTTTTTTTTTATGGTATAGTCCGTTTTCTATAAACATTTCCTGGAGCTGGGACCCCAAACCAACAAAAGTCACTCTAAAGGGCTTGGTTAAAATTTGGTTTTAATGATGTATTGTAGGTCATCTGATATTGTCTTGCTTGTGTTCTGGAACCACAAGTAAGCAATTTACTATGGGGAAAATGTATAAAAGTATTGCTGATAGAGAAATGGAAACCAAAGACGTCTTCCTGCTTATTTAATTTATATCTCTGATAATTGCTCTAATTTCAGAATGGAATACCTCTATAAATAAAAATTCATAGCACCATACACCATATTGCCTAGTACTGAGAATAGATTTTATAACTTTAAATAGTTTAAATCCATATAGTCACTTTGTTCAATATATTAAAATCCTAGTACATCATAAGAGATAACCCATAAACAATTATTATTATTATTATTATTAATAATTTTCATACTAATAAATCATTTGCAAAGGTTATCCAAAAATATGAAATCATTTGCAAAACGTTTCCAACATTATAAAATTGAGGCCACAGACCTCGATTTAACATTTTTGGATGAGCTTTTCAAATTATTTTAGATTTTTGGACTAAGTTTTTAAATAATTCATTATTTTGAAAGCAATATTTTTAAACCTTTGTGTAACGGATCGCCTGGCACCCCGACTTGGTACCTCCGTTAATGGATGCTCCTAGCGCTTCCAGAGGACTCCAAGCACTCCACCAGACACCATAAGCACCGCAGGCTGCAGCTATCTCCCTTCAGAACGAAGCAGGAACAAGCTCTTACAAGAGCTCAGTGATTATAGCAAGGGAATATGCCTAGCATAGCAATCCCTTGTAGCAGATTCCCCCAATAAGACACAGGACTCAAGTTGAGGGTAAAACAGGAACTCTGGACTGGCTCATCCAGCCTGGCTTTTATTTCCAACTCACACATACAGGCCACACCCAGGGGGAGGCATAAAAGAACCAATGACATAGATGTTACCTCCCACACATCCCCTCCCCTTAGTGTGACACATAATCCCATTATGCATACAGTGTAACATATACTTTTACACAACTTTCATAACTTTAAAACCATACATCACATTCACATAAAAATACATATCCACAATCAATCCATTCAGGGGAACAACATATTAAAAAATGGCATGAATCCGACCAGGGGTTAAAAAGTTACTAAAAGTATCTTTTGTTCCTTTCTGGCTGGCAGAAAAACATCCCCACAATGCACCCTGGTTTCCTCCCTTCTGCCCTGGAGTTAATTGGAGAAGTAATCCAATTACCCAGGACTAAATGCAGACTCCATTAACCACATGGTTGCAAAACAACATAAAACACTTTAAAATACATAAAGTCACATTTACACATAACACACAGACATTTCACCTATCCCCAGATAGCTGGGATCTGCACGCACAAAACTACCGAATAGCGCGCAGATCCTACTCACACAGTACAATTGCCATGGAGCTAATGTCTTTCCCATAGTCTTTCATTATATAGATAGGCTCCATGGTATGGCTATCTGGGGTATCACATTCCCATAAAGTCTGGTCCATAGTCCAAAGGCAAGAGGCGGGCAAGCAGCCCCCTCCAAGGACACGTGGCGAGTTCGGTTTCGCCACACTTCTCCCCTTTACCCCCCAGACTAACAGGGTATCTGACCTCCTGCCGGTCCGTGCCCTGGTTAGTCCAGCAACCCACCCATGAAGCACAAACAGCAGTACCTCCCACCCACAATAACTGGTTACTACACCTGGGTAGAGGAGAACTTTGTCCAGGTCCAGGTGCCTCACCACGGCTGTGTGGGGGACTGGTAGTCTGCCTTGGTGGGTTGCTGAGTGGGCAGAGACCAGCGGTACTCTGCCCTGGTGCCAGCGCTACCACTGAAGTAGCCTGATTGGAGCCTGGTTGTGGGAGGGGGAGACCGACCGTCTCCCCTCTGGGTACATAGCTCTGCTGCTGGAGACAGACTGTCTCCCCTTTGGCTAAACAGCCCTGTCGTGGGGGGGCAGGACCGACCATCCCTACCCCCTGTGCTGGAAGTGCAGAGACCACTGTCCCATCTGCACAGGTGTGGGGCTTACAGTCTCCCCCTGGTACATTAAGCTGCCGCTGGGGAGAGGTGGTAACCAGCTCCTCTCCCATTAGAACACTCTGCCGCTGGGGAATGGAGACTGGGCTCTCTATTCCCTGTACATTAATGATCCGCCGCTGGGGAGAGATGGTAACAATCTCCTCTCCCATACATACTTTCCGCCTTTGTGGAGGGAGACTGACTGTCTCTCCTCCCAATACATTGTCCTGCTGCTGGGGGGGGAGGTCGATGCTCTCCACTTTCTGTAACTCCAGCTCTAGTTGGGGATCTGGGCCGGTTGCCCAGCATCCCTGTAGGGCCGGTGGAGAGATCTCGGTCCCATCTCCACCTGCCTGCAGGGGGTCCTCCCAGGACCAGTCTATGAGGTCCTCTACCTCGGGTACCTCTGGTTGCTGTTGGGGAGGGAGACCGGTTGTCTCTTCCTCCAATAACCCATTCTGCCGCTGAGGAGTGAGACCGACTGTCTCCCCTCCCTGTAAAACATACTGCCGCTGGGGATCTGGGCCGGGTGCCCAGCATCCCTGTAGGGCCGGTAGAGAGACCTCGGTCCCATCTCCACCGGCCACTTCGGTTTCTTCCTCGTCCCACTCTACCTGTGGCTGGAGTTTCTCCCAACGTGCCCACTGGCCTTCCCTCAACGCCCTGTGTTGTAGGTTCCGGGTCACCATGTCCCACACGAACCGCACGTATTTCTCCTCTGGATTGGGTCCGTAAAACTTCAGGCGCAACCCTACCATCGTGCCAAACTCTAGTACGGAGTAGCTATACGCCATGCTTGCTGTAGCCACTGCTGGTTCCATTATGTTGCTGAAGATAGGGACGCTGCACAACTCCACACGTTACCGGTGTCTCTGAGCTGCTTCTCCTCGCACTAGGACGCCATCCCACCGCTGCCACCAATGTAACGGATCGCCTGGCACCCCGACTTGGTACCTCCGTTAATGGATGCTCCTAGCGCTTCCAGAGGACTCCAAGCACTCCACCAGACACCATAAGCACCGCAGGCTGCAGCTATCTCCCTTCAGAACGAAGCAGGAACAAGCTCTTACAAGAGCTCAGTGATTATAGCAAGGGAATATGCCTAGCATAGCAATCCCTTGTAGCAGATTCCCCCAATAAGACACAGGACTCAAGTTGAGGGTAAAACAGGAACTCTGGACTGGCTCTTTCAGCCTGGCTTTTATTTCCAACTCACACATACAGGCCACACCCAGGGGGAGGCATAAAAGAACCAATGACATAGATGTTACCTCCCACACATCCCCTCCCCTTAGTGTGACACATAATCCCATTATGCATACAGTGTAACATATACTTTTACACAACTTTCATAACTTTAAAACCATACATCACATTCACATAAAAATACATATCCACAATCAATCCATTCAGGGGAACAACATATTAAAAAATGGCATGAATCCGACCAGGGGTTAAAAAGTTACTAAAAGTATCTTTTGTTCCTTTCTGGCTGGCAGAAAAACATCCCCACAATGCACCCTGGTTTCCTCCCTTCTGCCCTGGAGTTAATTGGAGAAGTAATCCAATTACCCAGGACTAAATGCAGACTCCATTAACCACATGGTTGCAAAACAACATAAAACACTTTAAAATACATAAAGTCACATTTACACATAACACACAGACATTTCACCTATCCCCAGATAGCTGGGATCTGCACGCACAAAACTACCGAATAGCGCGCAGATCCTACTCACACAGTACAATTGCCATGGAGCTAAAGTCTTTCCCATAGTCTTTCATTATATAGATAGGCTCCATGGTATGGCTATCTGGGGTATCACATTCCCATAAAGTCTGGTCCATAGTCCAAAGGCAAGAGGCGGGCAAGCAGCCCCCTCCAAGGACACGTGGCGAGTTCGGTTTCGCCACACTTTGATATATTGATAAAGGTTTGATATTTGAATATTTAAAAAAAATCTATTTTAATATTTCATCAAAAAAATAATTTGAAAAGCTTTTTTAAAATTATTAAGTCATATTTTTGATAAATAATGAATGACATGGTGCAATATGTAATGTGTTGTTGGTCACCTGAGGTTGTATTCACCTAATTGTAAGACCTGCTAAGGAGCATATGGTTGTTATTAGGTCCTGATATATAAAACCATAGAATTAAAAGAGGGTGTACTTTCTCCTTCCCAATACTGTATATAGGTGAGCTATAGAAGGAGCACGAGATTAGGTAGATGTGTAGCAGAAGCATAGATTATGGGTTAATAGGGAAAATATTGGGCTAATAAGGAGTAGGATGCATTATTAAGGCAGGGCATGATTCGATTGTGTACAAGGTTTTAGTTGCATTAGGAAGGTAAAACAAGATATGAGATTAAATGAAAGTGAGGAGTGTAATAGAGTGAAATAGAGGTCAAAGACAAAAGGATAACTGAACAAGGCTGCTGTGTGGATTTAATGGGAGCAACATTGACCTGGAAGGATGCTTCAGAAAAAAAAAACTCCCCAAAAAGTTGAGATTTGTTTTAGAGATCGAGTTTCAGAAAACATGTAATCATTCAGTCAGAGATGGGGAAGAGGCAGCTGTATTAGGGCAAGTGCAAGCTCACGGGACGCAATGTAAATATGGGTATCATATCCATTAAACTGGTATTAAAATACAAAAGAAATGATTAGATTACCAAAAGAGGCAATGCAGAATGTCTGGCTACTGAGTACAAAGGTTCTCATTATGTAAATACAGTGGGTTCCCTAAGTAATACAGTTGATGAACTGCATGAAGAATTAAAAGGAAGATGTCCTATTATTCTGTACTAAGGTGGAGGCAGTCTGCTATGAGGCTTATAGACTGAAAGGGTTGATGATCCTGCCCTCGTACCATTATTACATGGTGACAAAATTAAGTTATAGATAGGTTTTTAGCTCCTCCTAGCTCCCTCCTAAGCAATATACCTGGCTGAAATTAATGTGGTTATATTTGTGTGACTGCAGTGGTTGACTGAGTGTGATATGTATATTTGCAGTTGTTGGATGAGTGTGATTGTGTGGGTGTGTGAGTGCTGGATGAGTGTGATATAGGCATATATCCTATATAAAAAGGAACACCAAAGAGATTTTAAGAAAGAGAAAGAACGAGACAGGGAGGTAGAGAGCGAGAGGTGTATGCAAAGAGAATAGGACAGACATCCAGAGTCAGAGAGACAAATAAAGCGATACAGAGGCAAATAGAGTGAGAGAGATATGGAAAGAGAGAGACAAAAAGGTACACACAGAGAGGAGAATCAGAGACCACCAGAAAAAAAGTGAGAGACAGAGAAGAAGTGAGACACACAGAGAGAAATAGAGTCAATGAGAGACAACCTCATAAGTAGGAACAGGGTTTTTGGGGGCCTGATGCATGTGCTGTGCCTGCTCTGATGTTTCACAGTCTGAGAGCTGTGGGCATCCTGGGTACTGAGAAGGGTACTTCCAGTTTAGAAGTCCCCTCTGCCAGAACTCATTGCCTCTGCTCAGAAAGAGGTGAGGGCGAGGCAATAGGTTCCGGCATAAGAGCTTGATGCACCTCCATGGCACACAGGAGCAGAGAGGGGAGTGGGATCATCCATCAGCACCCCTCACTCCACCCAGGGAGGTTACTCTTCCAATAGCTAAGGTAATTTACCTATTAGTTATGTATGTAGGTATGTAGACAAATTGACAATATACCCACGAAGTGGTTTTGCTAGGTGGCCTGCTCCCTGGCATGAGTCCCCCTTGAGAATCAGCACTCCACCACTGATGTGAATATATGTTTCTACCTACATAGTATTAGTGTAACAATATTTGTGTGAAGATAAATATATATATATATGTGGCAGAACCAACCTCGCCACAAAGCACTGGAGAAGCCTGGTTGCTCGCTTGCTGCCTTTGGACTATGGCCCGCATTAAAAACCTTTTATTTTCTTCCCTGAAGAAGTCAGCATTGACGAAACGCGTTGGATTGACTATTGAAAAAGGACTATTTTCATTTTATTTTATAATTGTATTTTTATTTATATATTTTTTTAGCACTTAGTGTGGTGTGATCAGCTATTGTTCCATCTTCTGCATAGACCCATTTTGTCATCTTGGTCCACTTGTCAGTGGAGATATGCTTGCTGATTGCGACCTGAATGTAAGTGCAATCAGTGTAATACATTTAGAACATTTTAAACAGTACTATTCTATGTATTTTTATCTTTCTATCCATTTGAGGATCTCATATTTGAAGAGAATTTTCGTTTCTACAAACAGACACCCTTAAAGGGAGATAAGCGCAGACCATCAATACTTTTTGTAAGTTCTCTACCTCCTTGATGTTGTTATTCCTTTCAAACATACTTCACTATATATTATTTATTATCCTTTAGATTTGTTCAAGATCACGTCCTGTTATACAGGTTGTATCCTCTATTCTGTACGTTGTTACTATATGTGCTATCCCACTTTTTTAGCTTCCATCTGGTCCCCTAGGGAAGTGTCCACCAGGTGGAAGACCTGCATAAAAGCCAGGCAGGTAGCCCCAGTAAATCAGTTCTGCTTGACCCTCAAACGAAGTGTCGTCTCGTTCTTGGGGGGAATTGGATTGTATGCTGTTACAGTGTGACTGCCAGGAGTGTAAACTGTTCGTATGGTTTTTTCCTGTTCGCCTGTTTACAGCATTCGTGTGTTTCCTGTTTGGGAGTTGGAGTATTCATGTGTATGCAGTTTGGGAGATTGGGGATTGCAGTAGCTGCTCGTCTATCTGGAAGGGGAATATCACCTAAATGGATTTTAACCCCTTATGTGCTTAACGGTCCGTTACTATATATATATATATATATATATATAATTATATGCAGAATCTGGCACTCTACCTTAAAGTTATTGTCCATCAAAAAAACGCCTCGGTGCTGCAGGGCGTGGATACACAAAGAAATGATGAAACAGAGCACTCCAGAGGACTTGTTGATTTAATTGTTATCAGTGTTGAAAAAAATCGACGTTTCGACCCGCAGGTCTTTATCAAGATCTTGATAAAGACCTGCGGATCGAAACGTCGATTTTTTTCAACACTGATAAAAATGAAATCAACAAGTCCTCTGGAGTGCTCTGTTTCATCATTTCTTTATATATATATATATATATATATATATATATATATATATATATATATATATATATATATATATATATACACTTTCTGTGTGTATTTGTGTGAAATGCCAGTGTGTGTGTGTGTGTGTGTGTGTGTGAATGTTGGTATATATTTGTATAAAGTGTTATTGTGTGTATGTGTGTGTGTGTGTGTGTGTGTAGAGCAGGGATGAATTTGTTTTGGGATTATCCATTAAAAGGGACACTATAGTCACCAGAACAACTACATCCTAATGTAGTTGTTCTGGTTTCTATGGCCTGGCCCTCCAGGATTTTTTTTTAATTCTTTATTTTTGTTGTGCATTCTGTGTGATACATAGGTGATTTCATTGCCACAACAGCAATAGCGCAATAACATCTAATGAGAGATTGGTACATGGCAAGCGGTAGTACTGCACATTTTTGGTATGAGAACATAACAGGTTAATTAAACATTTCAGATCAAGAAACGGTGAAAAATATTGTAAGCTAACAATATAGGATGGGTTAGTCGGTAGAGCAAAAATGAATGCGGCTACATCCTATACCAATGAGAAGAGTGTTCAAGCGGCATTAGAAAATAAAAACATATAACAAAACATGAAACGTGCGATAATAATAATTGCAGCATCATTGTGTCACTATGTAAGCGTTGCCCCATACTATCTAGTGCTTTAAGGGTAGGCTTAAGTGGATCGCTTAATGCGATGTGCGCCTTAGGATGGGCTATTGAAAGAGCCCATAGGGGTGGACTAATGCTAGGGTGCTTTACTGAGATTGGGGTCCTATTATCTGGCCCGGAGGTGACCCATGGCAAAACGCCCTAGGGGACTGCTCACTGTCTGTCATGAGCTTAAGAACGAGTTAATTAAACTTTTCAGATCAAGAAACGATTGAAATATTGTAGGCTAACAATATAGGATGGGTTAGTCGGTAGAGCAAAACTGAATGCGGCAACATCCTATACAAATGAGAAGAGTGTTCAAGTGGTATTAGGAAATAAAAACACATAACAAAACATGAAACGTGCGGTAATAATAATTGCAGCATCATCGTGTCACTATGTAAGCGTTGCCCTGTACTACCTAGTGCTTTAAGGGGAGGCTTAAGTTGATCGCTTAGTGCGATGTGCGCCTTAGGATGGGCTAGTGTAAGAGCCCATTGGGGTGGACTAATGCTAGGGTGCTTTACTGAGATTGGGGTCCCATTATCTGGCCCGGAGGTGACCCATGGCAAATCGCCCCAGAGGTCTGCTCACTGTCCGTCATGAGCTTAATAGCTGTGTGAGGTTTACAGTAAGTGTATATGCCTGGGCATGTCCCCTGTGTGGTATTGTCTTGCCCTGGTGGCATATAGTCAGGGGCAATATAGAGGCAGACCGACTTGGACTGTAAGTGGGGGATCCCCTTCATACGGTAGTTGTTTGGTGGGGAGGGGGGGGTGTATCTCTCAGTGTTCAGGTGTGTGGCTCGGGGGAAACTTGTCTATCATACTGTAGTGACTGCGTCTATAGTACTAAGTGTAATGTGTTCCTTTAGTTGTGTGCTCAGGAAGACATGCATTAGGTCGTGTCTTTTGGGGTTAGTCCAGCAGTTAGGTTGTGGCTAGGACGTATGAGTCCGGAGTGGATGTCCTCGGGACAAATGTAGGAGCTCCTGCCGGGTTCCATGCGTGCCTTTTCCTGGGCTCTATGCCCTGTTCTCCTTGGGTCAGTGCTGCAGCTTGGATTCCTAGTTTCTGAAGGAGAGTCTCGCTGTCGTGCGGATCGTTGATCGTGAGCGTCTCGTCTCCGTGTGGGACAGATAAAGCAGGGGAGGGTCGCCACCTGTATTGAATATCGTGTTGTCGCAAGAGAGTGGTAAGTGGACGGAAGGTGCGTCTCCATGCTAGGGTGTGCGCCGATAGATCTGTGAAGAGTATCAAGTCCATCCCTTCAAAATGATATGGGGTCTACCCTTTCGCGGCGGCCACCGCTGTTTTGGCTTTGCCATGTTGGAATTGGAGGATAACATCCCTGGAGGCAGTGGTTGGTGCTCTGGTTGGCCGGGGTACTCTGAACAGGTTTGTGAGTATTATTGGTTTGGCGTTTTTTGGCGACATCAGGGTCGAGAGTAAACTCCTCGCGAAGTGCGGCAATTCAGTTTCAGGTAGGTTGTCTGAAACTCCTCGTATTTTAATATTGTTTCGGCGCTTGGCATCTTCTAGGGCAGCTCAGGTTCTGTTGTTGCAGCACCTTGACTGTGTGCTGTAGTGATTCAATCTGCTGAGTGCCTTTGGTGGATGTGGTTTCTAATTTGCTTATCTTGCCTGTTAAGCCTTGCAGGTCTCCCCTGAGTGCTGTCATGTCTGCCGAGATCTTTCTATGCAGGTCTGCCAGCAGGTCTTTTAGGACTGCAGTGGTGACTGGTGCAGTATCTGCAGCTGTACCTGTTTGTGAGGTCAGTGTGTGGGGCTGTGGCCGCTGGATTGGAGGAGGGAGAGTGCTCTCTACCTGTTCGTATAGCAGGTCTTCAGAGAAGTCGGAGCTCTCATTCCCGAGGGACGCCATTTTAGGTCCGCGTGCATCTTGGGCCTGCCGCCACAAATCTCCTGTCGTCGCCCCGAACCGGGGCTTGTCAGGTTTGTTTTTTCTTGCTTTCTTCCCCATCGGGTCCGCGGGAGCTGGGGGAGTCCTGGGTACCGTTTTTGACGGGTTTCGAGGTGGGTAACAGGCTTAGAAAGATTTTATTATCCGGAGCTCCGGAGATATGCGACCGCTCGCTGTTGCTGCTAGGCTCCGCCCGGCCCTCCAGGATTTTTAATGTAAACACTGCCTTTTCAGAGATAAGCTCGTAGCACCTCAAGTTGGAGTCACTCAAATGGCCACTAGAGGGGCTTCCTGGGTCAGTGCTGCACAGTGTGCATCACTGTTGTTCAATGTTTTTTTCAACCACAAAGACAAGCCAGTTACAGCGAGACCTGAGTGGCACTTGGAAAAAAAGTGTGCAGGATCACTTTTTTAACCCCTTAAGGACCAAACTTCTGGAATATAAGGGAATCATGACATGTCACACATGTCATGTGTCCTTAAGGGGTTAAAGTAAAGAGAGGGAGCCGGCGAACAAATAGCCCTTTTACCACTATAGTTTCAGGAATGCATTCTTGTGTTCCTGACAATATAGTGTTCCTTAAAATTGGAACTATATTGAATATAAATCAGAATGGAAAAATTCAGACTAAAAGAAATGATCTGGAAAAAATCTCCAATTCAGCTATAATGATAGCTTTTCTGTTTTAGCCTAAATTTAGATAATCGGAATGCAACTTAGCGTATAACACTATGTTTGTGAATTTAGGAATATAGCTGTGCTAAGTGTGCATGTGTGTGTTAGAGTGTGTGTATGTGAATGTGCATCACATGTCTGTCTCTGTATGTGTTGAAGTGCAATGCATTTGTATTGTGCGCATTGTGTGTTTGACTGCAAGCGTTTATTAAAATTTTATTTGTGCATTGGTTCAAATGTGTGTGAATGAATTTTGTATTGAGTGTGCAAGCTCCCACTGTTTTTATAATATTAGGTGAAATGTCCTTCCAAGACAGCTCCCACTGCCTCTCCTATGTTAACTCTGTTATTATGTCTTCGCTACCATAAAGTGGCACATGTGGCCGCTTTAGGGCACACCAGCCCGAGGGGCGCAAAGTCCAAGTGACTGACAAGAAGTTCAATTCATTTAGCATGGCTGGGCTCTGCCAGCACCTGCTCTGAAGCATGCTGCAGGCTCTGTAGAGGGGGTAGGGATATGAATCGCAACAAATCCCTACTCCCTGAATTCCTCACAGTGTGGTTTCTGATGTGGCACCTTAGTGAGATGGGTGACAAAGTCATGAACCGCCCGGGCAGCAAAAGCTCTAGCTTTGCCACTGGCTGGTTTTTCTAGCTCAATTATTCTTGCCTAAAGTTAATAATTACTTTGTCAATTCTACCAGGGGCGGGCAGATCGGTCATGGACCAAGGGCCTGAGGCAGTCATGGGCCGGACCGGCTGCACAACCATGCTCTGGCTGGGGAAATCAGACCAACCATAATTATAGCACAGAGATAGGTTGCTACTGTAAGCTATTGCACTTTAAATGTCCCCCCTCCACACCCACCTTTCCAGAGAAACATAGCTGTGCGGAGCTCCTTGTGAGGGGAAGAGGTGGGGCCTGGGAAGATACATCACTTCCTGCCCCCTCCTCTCCTGTAGAGTTTGCTGGAACTGGAACTGCTGGAAGGAGCAGCATGACAGAATCTACAGGTAAATATTTTCTTTAGCCACCCATCCAGCCCTTATGCCCTACTTCACCCACCACAACCCATATGCCCTCCTTTACCAATCCAGACTCTGTGCCCCATGTACACATCCCAGCCCGTATCCCCTTTACCCATCCAGCCCCTATGCCCCTTCACCCCATTCCCCTTTACCTATGCCCCCTTGACCCATCCCATCCTTTATGCCCTCCTTTACCCATCTTAGTTCCTATGCCCCCTTTACCCATCCAGCCCCTAGGAGCCCTGTACACATCCCAGCCCATCCTAGCCTCTTTCCACCCCTTCACCCATCCCAACCCCTACCCCCCTTTTACCAATGCAGCACCTTTGACCCTTCATCCACCATGGTCTTTATGCCATCCTTTACCCATCCAGCCCCTATTACCCACACAGCCACTATCCCACCCAGCACCCAGGACAGCCCATGTGCCTTCCTTTCCCCATCACAGCCCCTATGCCCCCCTTTACCCATCCAGCCTCTGTGCTCCCCTTCACTCACCACAGGTCCTATCCAACCCAGCACCCATCTCAGCCCCAATGCCCCTTCCAACCATCCCAGCCTCTATACCCTTCTTTACCCATCCCAGTCCCTATGCATCCTTCACTACCAGCCCCTATGCCCCCTTTACCCACACAGCCTCTATCCCACCCAGCACCTACCACAGCACCTTTACACCCCTTCACCAATCACAACCTCTATACCCCATTTAAGCATCCCAGTCCCTATGTCCCCCTTCACACACCACAATTTCTATCCCCTCTGCACCCACCACAACTCATATCGCACCCCTATGCCCCCCTTCACCCACTATTACCCCTATCCCATCCTTAATCCAAAACAGCCCCATCCCTCTTTTTCCTATCCCTCCCTGTACCCACCATAGCCTCTATGCCTTCCTGCACACACCTCAGCCTCTATGTCTATCTGTACCCACCTCACCTACTACAGTCCATATTCCTTTCATCCAATATTGCTAATATGCCTTTCTGCACCCAATAACACCTCTTTGCACCCACTACAGTCCCTATGCCTTCTCACACCCACTACAGCCCTCAACCCTCTCATCCGTATCCCTCTCTATTTGCACAACAGCCTCTAACCCTCCCTACACCTTCTACAGCCCCACTCCCTCACTGGAACCACTACAACACGTATACCTCCCTGTACCCGATACCGCTCCTATCACTCCTGCACCCACAATAACCACTAACCTCCCATGCACCTACTGCAGTTTCTATGCCACCCGGAACCTACTACCGTCGCTATTCCCCCACTGCTCCTACTACAGCCCATATTCCCTTGCACACACTGCAGCCACTATCCACACGCATACTGCAGCCTCTACAGTCGCCACACACAGTAGAGCCTCTAGTATCCATACAAACACACACTACAGCCCCAATGTCTCCCAGACTACTCTCACAGCCCCCATACTACTTCAATTAGCTGAAGTGGTCTGGGTACCTACAGTGTCACTTTGAACGTAAATCTGTCCCTGTTCGGACATCCTGTAGGTGTGGGAGTCATGACTGTGTGGCAGCGTTCACGTAATATCTGTGTGAGAGCGCACAAAGACCTTGCACCAGGAGGGGGCCCTTGATCCCCTATTGCCCTGTGAGTTGTCCGTCCAGCCCTGAAATCTACTCAGTTTCAGCTATACAAACCCCTTAAAATGTTAAGCTCTATAAGAACATCATTACAAGTTCATGTAAGCTTTGCAGTAATTTTTTTGGTTTTATATTGTAGCAAACAAGTATCCTTTGTTTTTGTTGTTGTTGAGATACAAAACAAACATGTTCTTGTGATTTTGTTCTTGTGCAACTTGGCATCTATTTCTCAAATCATGAAGTAAATGGAAATCTCAGTTTTAGAAATTCTTGAAGTGCATGTGCGTGGGGTGAGAGAGGACTCCCACATAAAAGTCTAGGTTATTGTGTGGTATTTGTTTCCACCCACATATTTTTCCATCTTTTAATTTATTTTTTATAGAGGATGCTGAGGCAGCTTTAAAATTTTGACAATCCTAGTTTATTCTTCGCATAATTGCAAATGTAGCGTGACTTTTACATTGTGACAGCATACCATTTCTTTTAGTCATGGGACATTTCTTGTCCCCGAGGCATAATCTATGTTGTTCTTTAAACAGGAAACCCCTTAGTTCACATACAGAATCCTTAAGTCACTTTAGTTCAGTGTAAATACTGCAGGCATCTTGCCAGCAAGTTTTCGTACACCATCTGCATGCTTAGCATATATATGGAATGCATTATAGCTATTGGTTTCATAAACACAAGACTGGATAAACAGCTCTTTTCATGATATTAAATAGTTTGATGTGTATTCTGGCACGATAATTTGATGGATGAAGATATTAAAAAAAGAATAAAAAAGAAAAAGCAAAAAAAACAAAACAATCTCATAGCAATATGGGTTTAAATCACTTTAAACATTGAAATAAGCAATCAGATGCTAATGGAAACATTGAAACCGAAGGTCCCTTGTCAGGCACAAAGGGAGAGATATTTACAAAGGTTAATGTTCACTGGTTAATGCACTGGTATGTTTAGCCACCTTCCTAGACACAACTGCAATTAAAAGAAGAAATTTAAAGGAGGCATTTCCACTTACTCTATTGTGCATGCAATAATATAAAAATGGATAATTATAGTAAACAAAAGTTGTAAAATTCCTTCTTTAAAACAAAGCTTTTTATGTATTTGCCACTAATAAATAATGGAACTTCATCAGGGCCTAAAAAAAAGCAAATACAATAAAAAAGATGCATGTAAGAAAGCAAAAAGTAAAATAAAATAAAAAATATAAAAGTCAGTCCAGTTAGCAATGAATCTCCCAGACTGTATATCATCTGGCTTTCTATAAACAGAACCTTGCTCCATTTCACTCCTAATTAATTTATTGTTCAGGTCTCAAAACTGAATTACTCATTATTTAATGACAGGCCCAGACTAACAGCTCAAGTATCAGTCAGAGCAGAATTCCCAGAGGCCCTTACTCCCTCCCCACATTAAAAGAAAAAGTTAGGAAGTATATTTCTTGCTCAATTTCTCTGCAAATAGGAAAAATGCAATTTAAAAATGTAGCAAAATGAAAAAAGTATATGGAAGTCTAAAATGGTTAAAGTTTGTCTGGGGCAGCGTGAAAGTTCCAACCATTATGTATATGTTGGTGTTAGTACAGTTGCCTGACAACGTCTCATACATTGTTTTGTGAGACTAATATGTCATATTAATCATTAACATTCTTTAACATGGCCTTATGAGTATTTTAACACAACATACAGAAAATCATGGACAAATGAGGTTATGGTCCAATAACTAGTTTGTATGCAGTATCATATCTCCTTTAATTTCTTTACAATTCACATTATGTTATGACCCTGTTCCTTCCCTCCTAGTAATCAGCAGTAAGCCAGGAGAGTTAAAAATGTCAGACTTACCAAGTCATAAGTCAGGGGTTGGAAACCTTTGGCACACCAAATGTTGTGGACTACATCTTCTCGGATGCTTTGCCAGCATTATGGCTATAAGAGAATTATGTAAGATGTATTCCACCACACGTGAAGAGCCAACGGTTTTCCACCCCGTCATAGGTTTTGCAAATAACGGTAAGTGTGTTAGCTTTAATGTGTGGTGACGAGTGTCATTATGTTGACCGGGAGCAGGAGATCTAAGACAGAATAGGTCCTAGAGCAACATCTCCATAAATGATGATCTAGTCATTTATGGAAAAAATGGTTAGAACTATATCTGCCATAATTGCAAACCAATTTGCACATAGATTGTTTTTTTAAAAAAAATAACAATTATTAAAATGTGTCATCTTCTGTTTCATTCCCAAGTAATCACAAGCAACAAAATTTCACAGTCTTTTTAATTATATTTTTTTACATTACATGAACGATTCCTTGGTATGGAGCCAGGGCCGGCGCGTCCATAAGGCGGCACAGGCGGCCGCCTTAGGGCGCACCGGCTCTGGGGGTGCAAAATTCCAGTGACCGGCAGGAGGGAAGTGCTGTATGTATGTATGTGTCTGCATGCCTGTATGTCTCTGTATGTATGTTTCTTTATGCCTGTATGTCTGTATGTATGTGCCTGAATGTCTTTGTATGTATGTTTCTGTATGCCTGTCTGTATGTATGTGTCTGTATGACGGTATGCCTCTGTATGCATGTATGTCTTTATATGCCTGCATGTCTCTGTATGCATGTATATCTCTGCTTGTATGTGTCTGTATGTCTCTGTATAATTATTTCTGTCTTTGTATGACAGTGTACCTGTATGACTTTGACTGTGTGACTGAAAAATGATGCCTGTGTGCCTGTGGCTTGGGAGGAAAGACACACAGGTGAAGATGCATTTTTTTTTTTAATGAGGGTTGGGGGCGCCAAAATGCATCTTCGCCTGTGTAACTAAAAATCCTAGCACCGGCCCTGTATGGAGCATCTACACATCCGTTTGCATAAGGACAGAGGATACATCTGAATGATTTCAACTTGTGTACTTTCAAAGTTCCAGAACATTATTTGCTGAACTATTCTAATCAGAGCAAGGACATCTGGATTTAACTTTTCCCCTAGAGAATTAAGTCAAGAAAAAGGCATATTTAATATTATACAGAACTCAGACCCCAGCTTTGCAGTTCCGTCTTCCGTCTGCACTGTTCTAAAAAATAAAAAAATACATTATAATAACACAATGTATATGTATGTATGAATATATATATATATATATATATATATATATATATATTTGTAGTCGGGGACATAAGCCATAAAGTATAATGATTATACCAGAATATGATAGTCGGTTGTGGTGTGCCGGAACCGACGTATGGGGTAGGCCTGTAATAAAAGAGGGCAAAAAGGTTGGAGTAAACAATACACTTTATTATACATAGGTTACATAGCAAGACCTTTGAATGCTGATCTTAGTTCTATTGCTGGTTGTGGAATGTAAGTGGCGTAGACCGCGGATTTCCACCGGCCTAAACTTTTAATTATGTTAGAGGGTATGTTGTGACTTGAGGCTGCCGAAGCGGCTCCAATTCTAAACGAGTGACCAGAAAACCCTGTGGGCTTGAGGCAGAGTCGGACGAACAGAGTTCTGGTGTACTTGTCAGGGTACCTGAGGCCTCTACCTCTAAGGGAGGTAGAGACTTGGTGGTTTGTCCGTCCAGGCGAGCGGTTTCCTTCGTTCCTCGCGGTTCATCCAGTCACTTAAACACCGGCCGCGAGGAATCCACGTCCTTTTCTAGCAGGACGCTCAATACGTGACGTCATGACGCTATTACGAGCGACCTGTCACTCAAGTGTCCGATATCCAATCGGTACTTGTCAGAGGCGTGCTTACCATCCAGAGCCAGGGTATTTAAGCTTACTTCTCTCTTCTGCTCATTGCCCTGTCGTGGTTCTAGCTTGTCTAGTCACTCAGTGCTCTGGTATTCTAGTTTGCTCCATTTGGTTTTGACTCGGCTTGTTGTACTACCCTGCTTCTCTGTTATCCCTTGACCCGGCTTGTCTCTCGCTTATCTGTCTTCCTGTTCCCTCGACCTTGGCTTGTCTCTGACTATTCTCTATTACTCTCGGTACGTTAGTCCGGCCATTCTAAGGCCCGGTATACGTACCTTTCCACTCTTTGTACTCTGCGTGTTGGATCCCTGTCCCGATCCTGACATTACGACAGGGCCAATGGATCCTGCAGGTACTAACAGTCAGCTTGGTTCTTCGGATCCCAAGTTTGACGCCATGGAGCATAGAATGGATCAGATGGCTTTGGCACTACAGGCACTATTGTCTCGTGCTAATAATCCACCTGAGGAGACACGTACTCCTTCTATTTCTCCTGCAATCTCAGGTCTAGAGGTAGCCACTGTAGGTGCTTCTTCCCGTATTACCCCACCAGTACGTTATGGCGGGTCACCGGAGAAGTGTCGTGGCTTTCTGAACCAGATTAGCATCCATTTCGAATTACAACCACGCTCTTATCCTACAGATAGAGCGAAGGTTGGATTTATTATTACTTTACTCATTGAGAAAGCTCTGAGATGGGCCAATCCTTTATGGGAGAATGATAATCCACTAGTCTATAATTATAATGCCTTTGTAGCTGCGTTTAGAAGAACTTTTGACCCTCCTGGTAGAAAGGTCAATGCAGCTAGATTACTGTTGCGCCTTAGACAGGACAATCGAACACTTGTGGATTATGCACTAGAGTTCAGATCCTTGGCGGCAGAAGTTAAGTGGAACGAACAGGCTTATATAGATGTGTTTCTGAATGGGTTATCAGATGTAATTCTTGACGAGGTCGCTACTAGAGAACTTCCTGAGAATTTGGAGGATTTAATTTCTTTTATATCTCGTATTGATGAACGCTTAAGAGAGAGGCAGAACACTCGAGATAGGACCCGTAGACCCTCCTTTAAATTAGCGCCTACCTTTCAAAATTCTGAGTTCGAGGACTTACGTATTCCTGAACCTATGCAGATAGGCAGTACTCATCTCACAGAAAGGGAGAGACAGTACAGGAGAAGGGAGGGTTTATGTATGTATTGTGGAGTCAGAGGTCATTTACGCCTAAATTGTCCCAATCGTTCGGGAAACGCTCGCACCTAAGTTTCTCTAGAGGACAGGCCTTGGGTGTTTCTACTTTGTCCTCTATTCACAACTACAAAGAGCTCAGGCTTCTGTTACCCGTTTCTTTAAAGTGGGAGAAGGGAGTAGTTAAGACTATGGCACTAATCGATTCTGGAGCTGCGGAGAGCTTTATAGATCAGGGTTTTGCTGCCAAGCATGCTATTCCATCCCAGTTAAAAGAGACACCACTGGCTGTTGAGGCCATTGATGGTAGACCGTTACTTGAGCCTGTTATTTTCCATGAGACCATACCGATTAACTTAACTGTTGGCATCCTACATAGAGAGGACATATCCTTACTGCTCATTTCTTCTCCGTCTATTCCCGTAGACCTGGGGTACTCCTGGTTGAGGAGACATAACCCTATTATTAATTGGGAGTCAGGGGAGATAGTTTCGTGGGGACAGAATTGTCAAGGAAAATGCTTGCGGAAGGTCTCACCTCTCGGATTAACCAACACATCGGCTAACTCTGACAATCCTACAGAGACACAAATTCCGCCTCAGTATCTAGATTTAAAGGCAGTATTTGACAAAAAGAAAGCCGACACCTTACCCCCACACAGGTCCTTTGATTGCAAAATTAACCTACTCCCTGGTACCATGCCCCCCAGAGGTCATGTGTACCCATTATCCACGAAAGAGAACTCAGTTCTAGAGGAGTATATTCACGAAAATTTAGACAAGGGATTCATTAGGAGGTCCTCCTCCCCTGCCGGGGCTGGATTTTTTTTTGTTCAAAAGAAGGATGGTTCTTTGAGACCTTGCATTGATTATCGAGGCCTAAATAAGATAACCATTAAAAATGCCTACCCGATTCCCTTGATCACCGAACTCTTCGATCGTTTGAAGGGCTCTACGATTTTCACCAAGTTAGACCTCAGAGGGGCATATAACTTGGTGAGAATCCAGCAGGGACATGAGTGGATGACGGCTTTCAATACTCGCTATGGCCACTATGAATATACAGTTATGCCTTTTGGGTTATGCAATGCTCCAGCTGTTTTCCAGGATCTGATAAATGAGGTCCTTAGGGAATTTCAGCAAGATTGCGTCATTGTATACCTAGATGATATACTTATACATTCTAGTGAGATTGAGACTCATCACAAGCAAGTCAGGAGGGTTTTGCACAAGCTTCTCCAGCATGGCTTGTACTGCAAGTTGGAGAAATGTAGCTTTGATCAAACCCAGGTAACCTTTCTCGGCTATGTGATCTCTGGGGAAGGATTTAAGATGGATCCGGATAAACTCCAGTCCATTCTAGAGTGGCCTTTACCCAAAGGTCTTAAAGCCGTACAGAGATTTATTGGTTTTTCCAATTATTATAGGCGCTTTATTAAGGGCTATTCTTCAATTATCGCACCTATCACTAATATGACCAAACAGGGGGCTGATACTAAGAATTGGACTACTGAAGCTCTTCTTGCGTTCAAAACTCTCAAGGAGCTTTTCGCTTCCGCTCCAATTTTAGTTCACCCCGACACTTCCCTGCCTTTTCTACTTGAGGTAGACGCATCTGAGACTGGTTTAGGTGCTGTCTTATCTCACAGGTTGGGTGTTGATAAACCATTACATCCATGTGGATTTTTCTCTAAAAAATTGTCCGGTACTGAGAGCAGATACGACATTGGTGACAGAGAATTACTAGCGGTTATCAAGGCTTTGAAAGAGTGGAGACATTTATTGGAAGGTACTTTACATCCCGTTACCATTCTAACAGACCACAAAAACTTGTCTTATATCGGAGAGGCCAAGCGTTTGTCGTCCAGGCAGGCTCGTTGGTCGTTGTTTCTTACCCATTTCAATTACGTTCTGACTTACAGACCTGGCTCAAAGAATTCTAAAGCCGATGCGCTATCTCGCCAATTCGAGCCTTCTGTTTCAGTTGAACCACTTTTGTCCTCCATTGTACCCAAATGCAATATTATTGCTAATACCAGTCTTAAAATTCATTCTCCGCTACTTGACCAGATCCTGAAGTCACAACATCTAGCTCCCGGAGACACTCCTGAGGGAAGAAACTTTGTTCCTCCTGAACTTCAACTGGAGCTCTTACAATGTTTTCACGAAAGTAAAATAGCTGGTCATCCTGGTATTCGCAAGACATACTCTCTGATATCCAAGGATTTCTGGTGGCCTTCACTTCGAAAAGATATTGAGGAGTTCGTCGCAGCTTGTGAGACTTGTGCCAAGACTAAACTGTCAGGGTACCTGAGGCCTCTACCTCTAAGGGAGGGAGAGACTTGGTGGTTTATCCGTCCAGGCGAGCTGTTTCCTCCGTTCCTCGCGGTTCATCCAGCCACTTAAACACCGGCCGCGAGGAATCCACATCCTTTTCTAGCAGGACGCTCAATACGTGACGTCATGACGCTATCACGAGCGACCTGTCACTCAAGTGTCCGATATCCAATCGGCACTTGTCTGAGGCGTGCTTACCATCCGGAGCCAGGGTATTTAAGCTTACTTCTCTCTTCAGCTCATTGCCCTGTCGTGGTTCTAGCTTGTCTAGTCACTCAGTGCTCTGGTATTCTAGTTTGCTCTATTTGGTTTTGACTCGGCTTGTTGTACTACCCTGCTTCTCTGTTATCCCTTGACCCGGCTTGTCTCTCGCTTATCTGTCTTCTCGTTTCCTCGACCTCGGCTTGTCTCTGACTATTCTCTATTACTCTCGGTACGTTAGTCCGGCCATTCTAAGGCCCGGTATACGTACCTTTCCACTCTTTGTACCCTGCGTGTTGGATCCCTGTCCCGATCCTGACATTACGACAGGGCCAATGGATCCTGCAGGTACAAACAGTCAGCTTGGTTCTTCTGATCCCAGGTTTGACGCCATGGAGCATAGGATGGATCAGATGGCTCTAGCACTACAGGCACTCTTGTCTCGTGCTAGTAACCCACCTGAGGAGACACGTACTCCTTCTATTTCTCCTGCAGTCTCAGGTCTAGAGTTAGCCACTGTAGGTGCTTCTTCCCGTATTACCCCACCAGTACGTTATGGCGGGTCACCGGAGAAGTGCCGTGGTTTTCTGAACCAGATTAGCATCCATTTCGAATTACAACCCCGCTCTTATCCTACAGATAGAGCGAAGGTTGGATTTGTTATTACTTTACTCATTGAGAAAGCTCTGAGATGGGCCAATCCTTTATGGGAGAATGATAATCCACTAGTCTATAATTATAATGCCTTTGTAGCTGCGTTTAGAAGAACTTTTGACCCTCCTGGTAGAAAGGTCAATGCAGCTAGATTACTGTTGCGCCTTAGACAGGACAATCGAACACTTGTGGACTATGCACTAGAGTTCAGGTCCTTGGCGGCAGAAGTTAAGTGGAACGAACAGGCTTATATAGATGTGTTTCTGAATGGATTATCAGATGTAATTCTTGACGAAGTCGCTACTAGAGAACTCCCTGAGAATTTGGAGGATTTAATTTCTTTTATATCTCGTATTGATGAACGCATAAGAGAGAGGCAGAACACTCGAGATAGGACCCGTAGACCCTCCTTTAAACTAGCGCCTACCTTTCAAAATTCTGAGTTCGAGGACTTACGTATTTCCGAACCTATGCAGATAGGTAGTACTCATCTCACAGAGAGAGAGAGACAGTACAGAAGAAGGGAGGGTTTATGTATGTATTGTGGAGTCAGAGGACATTTACGCCTAAATTGTCCTAATCGTTCGGGAAACGCTCGCACCTAAGTTTCTCTAGAGGACAGGCCTTGGGTGTTTCTACTTTGTCCTCTATTCACAATTACAAAGAGTTCAGGCTTCTGTTACCCGTTTCTTTGAGGTGGGAGAAGGGAGTAGTAAAGACTATGGCACTAATCGATTCTGGAGCTGCTGAGAGCTTTATAGATCAGGGTTTTGTTGCCAAGCATGCTATCCCATCCCAGTTAAGAGAGACACCACTGGCTGTTGAGGCCATCGATGGTAGACCGTTACTTGAGCCTGTTATTTTCCATGAGACCATACCGATTAACTTGACTGTTGGCATCCTACATAAAGAGGATATATCCTTAATGCTCATTTCTTCTCCGTCTATTCCCATAGTCCTGGGGTACTCCTGGTTGAGGAGACACAACCCTATTATTAATTGGGAGTCAGGGGAGATAGTTTCGTGGGGAGAGAATTGTCAAGAAAAATGCTTGCGGAAGGTCTTACCTCTCGGATTAACTAATACATCGACTACCTCTGACAATCCTACAGAGACACAAATTCCGCCTCAGTATCTAGATTTAAAGGCAGTATTTGACAAAAAGAAAGCCGATACCTTACCCCCACACAGGTCCTTTGATTGCAAAATTAACCTACTCCCTGGTACCATGCCTCCCAGAGGTCATGTATACCCATTATCCACTAAAGAGAACTCAGTTCTAGAGGAGTATATTCACGAGAATTTAGACAAGGGATTCATCAGGAGGTCCTCCTCCCCTGCCGGGGCTGGATTTTTTTTTGTTAAAAAGAAAGATGGTTCTTTGAGACCTTGTATTGATTATCGAGGCTTGAATAAGATAACCATTAAAAATGCCTACCCGATTCCCTTGATCACCGAACTCTTCGATCGTTTGAAGGGATCTACAATTTTCACCAAGTTAGACCTCAGAGGGGCATATAACTTGGTGAGAATACAGCAGGGACATGAGTGGATGACGGCATTCAATACTCGATATGGTCACTATGAATATACTGTTATGCCTTTTGGGTTATGCAATGCGCCAGCTGTATTCCAGGATCTGATAAATGAGGTTCTTAGGGAATTTCAGCAAGATTGCGTCATTGTATACCTAGATGATATACTCATTCATTCTAGTGAGATTGAGACTCATCACAAGCAAGTCAGGAGGGTTTTGCACAAGCTTCTCCAGCATGGCTTGTACTGCAAGTTGGAGAAATGTAGCTTTGATCAAACCCAGGTAACCTTTCTCGGCTATGTGATCTCTGGTGAGGGATTTAAGATGGATCCGGATAAGCTCCAATCCATTCTAGAGTGGCCTTTACCCAAAGGTCTTAAAGCCATACAGAGATTTATTGGTTTTTCTAATTATTACAGGCGCTTTATTAAGGGCTATTCTTCCATTATCGCACCTATCACTAATATGACCAAACAGGGGGCTGATACTAAGAATTGGACTACTGAAGCTCTCCATGCGTTCAAAACTCTCAAGGAGCTTTTCGCTTCCGCTCCAATTTTAGTTCACCCCGACACTTCTCTGCCTTTTCTACTTGAGGTAGACGCATCAGAGACTGGTTTAGGTGCTGTCCTATCTCAAAGGTTGGGGGTTGATAAACCATTACATCCATGTGGATTTTTCTCTAAAAAATTGACCGGTACTGAAAGCAGATATGACATTGGTGACAGAGAATTACTAGCGGTTATCAAGGCTTTGAAAGAGTGGAGACATTTATTGGAAGGTACATTACATCCTGTTACCATTCTAACTGACCACAAAAATTTGTCTTATATCGGAGAGGCTAAGCGGTTGTCCTCCAGGCAGGCTCGTTGGTCGTTGTTTCTTACCCATTTCAATTACGTTCTGACTTACCGACCTGGGTCAAAGAATTCTAAAGCCGATGCGCTATCTCGCCAATATGAGCCCTCTGCTTCAGTTGAACCACTTATGTCCTCCATTGTACCCAAATGCAATATTATTGCTAATACCAGTCTCAAAATCCATTCTCCGCTACTTGACCAGATCTTGAAGTCACAACATCTAGCTCCCGGAAACACTCCTGAGGGAAGAAACTTTGTTCCTCCTGAATTTCAACTGGAGCTCTTACAGTGTTTTCACGAAAGTAAAATAGCTGGTCATCCTGGTATTCGCAAGACATACTCTTTGATATCCAAGGATTTCTGGTGGCCTTCACTTCGAAAAGATATTGAGGAGTTCGTCGCAGCTTGTGAGACGTGTGCCAAGACTAAACTACCTCATGCATCTCCATGTGGCCTGTTACACCCCTTGGACATTCCTGAGAAACCTTGGTCCTGTTTGTCCATTGACTTTATCGTTGATTTGCCTGCTTCCAAGAGACAGACTGTTATTCTCACGGTAGTGGATAGATTTACTAAGATGGCCCATTTCGTGCCATTACCCAAACTTCCGACTTCTCCTGAATTGGCGGAGATTTTTGCAAGAGAGGTTTTTCGCCTACATGGGATTCCTTCGGAGATTGTTTCTGATAGAGGCTCTCAATTTGTCTCACGTTTCTGGAGATCCTTTTGTTCTCAAATGGGCATCAAATTGAACTTCTCCTCGGCCTATCACCCTCAGTCTAACGGAGCTGCTGAACGTACCAATCAAAAGATCGAACAGTATCTGCGTTGCTTTGTTTCCGAACACCAGGACGATTGGGTCGGTCTGATTCCTTGGGCGGAGTTCGCACACAATAACCTTGTTTGCGATTCAACTCGCTCTAGCCCTTTCTTCATGAACTATGGCTTTCATCCTTCGATTTTTCCTTCGGTTTCCTCTTCTCAGGGGATACCGTCGGTTGATGATCATGTCGCCAACCTGAAGAAATTATGGGATCAGACTCGGCAAATTCTGTTACATAGTTCCTCGTTGTTCAAGAAACACGCTGACAAGCATAGAAAAGCGGCTCCTGTTTTTGTTCCTGGGGATAGGGTATGGTTAAGTACTAAGAATATTCGACTAAAAGTTCCATCTATGAAATTTGCTCCTTGCTACATAGGCCCTTACAGGGTTCTCACTCGTATCAATCCGGTTGCGTATCGCCTTGCTCTGCCACCTGCCTTACGCATTCCTAACTCTTTTCATGTCTCCTTGTTGAAACCTCTTATTTGCAACAAATTCTCCTCTAAAGCCTCCTCGCCTCGTCCTGTTCAGGTGGAGGGTCGGGAGGAGTACGAGGTAAGCTCCATCGTTGATTCCAGAATTTCAAGGGGAAAATTGCAATATCTGGTCAACTGGAGGGGATATGGTCCTGAGGAGAGGAGTTGGGTACCTCAGGAGGACGTTCATGCTTCTCGCCTTCGCAGAGCATTTCACCTCCGCTTCCCATCTCGCCCCGGTTCCTTCCGCCCGGTGGGCGTATCTGAGAGGGGGGGTACTGTCAGGGTACCTGAGGCCTCTACCTCTAAGGGAGGGAGAGACTTGGTGGTTTATCCGTCCAGGCGAGCTGTTTCCTCCGTTCCTCGCGGTTCATCCAGCCACTTAAACACCGGCCGCGAGGAATCCACATCCTTTTCTAGCAGGACGCTCAATACGTGACGTCATGACGCTATCACGAGCGACCTGTCACTCAAGTGTCCGATATCCAATCGGCACTTGTCTGAGGCGTGCTTACCATCCGGAGCCAGGGTATTTAAGCTTACTTCTCTCTTCAGCTCATTGCCCTGTCGTGGTTCTAGCTTGTCTAGTCACTCAGTGCTCTGGTATTCTAGTTTGCTCTATTTGGTTTTGACTCGGCTTGTTGTACTACCCTGCTTCTCTGTTATCCCTTGACCCGGCTTGTCTCTCGCTTATCTGTCTTCTCGTTTCCTCGACCTCGGCTTGTCTCTGACTATTCTCTATTACTCTCGGTACGTTAGTCCGGCCATTCTAAGGCCCGGTATACGTACCTTTCCACTCTTTGTACCCTGCGTGTTGGATCCCTGTCCCGATCCTGACATAAACTACCTCATGCATCTCCATGTGGCCTGTTACACCCCTTGGACATTCCTGGGAAACCTTGGTCCTGTCTGTCCATAGACTTTATCGTTGATTTACCTGCTTCCAAGAGACAGACTGTTATTCTCACGGTGGTGGATAGATTTACTAAGATGGCTCATTTCGTGCCATTACCCAAACTTCCGACTTCCCCTGAATTGGCGGAGATTTTTGCGAGAGAGGTTTTTCGCCTACATGGGATTCCTTCGGAGATTGTTTCTGATAGAGGTTCTCAATTTGTCTCACGTTTCTGGAGATCCTTTTGTTCTCAAATGGGCATCAAATTGAACTTCTCCTCTGCCTATCACCCTCAGTCTAACGGAGCTGCTGAACGTACCAATCAAAAGATTGAACAGTATCTACGTTGCTTTGTTTCCGAACACCAGGACGATTGGGTCGGTCTGATTCCTTGGGCGGAGTTCGCACACAATAACCTTGTTTGTGATTCAACTCGCTCTAGCCCTTTCTTCATGAACTATGGCTTTCATCCTTCGATTTTTCCTTCGGTTTCCTCTTCTCAGGGGATACCGTCGGTTGATGATCATGTCGCCAACCTGAAGAAATTATGGGATCAGACTCGACAAATTCTGTTACATAGTTCTTCGTTGTTCAAGAAACACGCTGACAAACATAGAAGAGCGGCTCCTGTTTTTGTTCCTGGGGATAGGGTATGGTTGAGTACTAAGAATATTCGCCTAAAAGTCCCATCTATGAAATTTGCTCCTCGCTACATAGGTCCTTACAGGGTTCTCACTCGCATCAATCCGGTTGCGTATCGCCTTGCTCTGCCACCTGCCTTACGCATTCCTAACTCTTTTCATGTATCCTTGTTGAAACCCCTTATTTGCAACAAATTCTCCTCTAAGGTCTCCTCGCCTCGCCCTGTTCAGGTGGAGGGTCGGGAGGAGTACGAGGTCAGCTCCATCATTGATTCCAGAATCTCAAGGGGAAAATTGCAATATCTGGTCAACTGGAGGGGATATGGTCCTGAGGAGAGGAGTTGGGTACCTCAGGAGGATGTTCATGCTTCTCGCCTTCGCAGAGCATTTCACCTCCGCTTCCCATCTCGCCCCGGTTCCTTCCGCCCGGTGGGCGTATCTGAGAGGGGGGGTACTGTCAGGGTACCTGAGGCCTCTACCTCTAAGGGAGGTAGAGACTTGGTGGTTTGTCCGTCCAGGCGAGCGGTTTCCTTCGTTCCTCGCGGTTCATCCAGTCACTTAAACACCGGCCGCGAGGAATCCACGTCCTTTTCTAGCAGGACGCTCAATACGTGACGTCATGACGCTATTACGAGCGACCTGTCACTCAAGTGTCCGATATCCAATCGGTACTTGTCAGAGGCGTGCTTACCATCCAGAGCCAGGGTATTTAAGCTTACTTCTCTCTTCTGCTCATTGCCCTGTCGTGGTTCTAGCTTGTCTAGTCACTCAGTGCTCTGGTATTCTAGTTTGCTCCATTTGGTTTTGACTCGGCTTGTTGTACTACCCTGCTTCTCTGTTATCCCTTGACCCGGCTTGTCTCTCGCTTATCTGTCTTCCTGTTCCCTCGACCTTGGCTTGTCTCTGACTATTCTCTATTACTCTCGGTACGTTAGTCCGGCCATTCTAAGGCCCGGTATACGTACCTTTCCACTCTTTGTACTCTGCGTGTTGGATCCCTGTCCCGATCCTGACAGTACTGAATGAACTAGGCAGTTGTTAAGGGGAAACCTTGTAATGAGAGTAGTGGGGCGTTTTGACTGAGATCTGTGAGAGTAGCCAGAAAGGTGTCAAATACTGCGACGGGGCACCGCTGATTGCCGGTGGGATAGTAGCGGCTCTTGGTAGGTGTGCCTATTTGATTAGTTTGTGTGACCTAAGGTGAGTATGTAGTGATCTGTGTGTTTCTGGAGGTTTGTAATTTTGAGGAGCTGATGCTGACACGACACACTATTGGTGGTGAACTTGTTTGGTCGTAAAAACCCAAGTCGCTATCAAGTCGCTGTCTTGATAACTAGGTTGGTATGGTTTCAAAAGGTTTGAAGTCCAAGATATTGGAGAGTTCGCAAAACTTGGGACCGTCTATCAGAAGTCTGGAAGAGGTAAGTGTAATCTTAGTATGCCTTTTAATATGTTTTTCACGGGATAGGAATGACATGATGGGTTTTGAACTAGGGTAGGCACTGATGATGTGATGTTGTATACCCGAGAGATATAGTTTAATGGTGTTCAATGATAATTTTAGGTTAAGGTGGCAGAAAGAAAGAAATGCAATAATGGAATCTAGAGAATGAGTGTCAATTATCTGATGATGTGTCGTGAATTTGGTGTATATGGTAAATGCTTGATCGTATGCAAGGAATGTGTTTGTGGATAGGGCTGCTCCGGATAGGTATCTGCTGTGAGATAGCAGTCTTTCTAGTCCAGGAAGAGGTCTTGGAACATGGGGGGGGGGAAGGGGGGTGCTGACCGGTCTGGAGTTGGCTGTGGGGTGTGTCCTGAAGAAAACCAAGTTAGCCTTCGGATCAATTTCATGATGGTGAGTGAGGAGGATCTACCCTTGTTTATTATGTCACAGGCTGGTTTGTAGTCGGAAGAGCATTTTATCCTGCTTTCCCCCCCCCATAAGTGTCCCCATACTCTGGCGGCTGCCACAATCGGATAGCTTTCGAATAGGGCTGATGTAGTGGGAAATGAGGGCAAACCTAGGGTTTCTACTGGCCATGAATCTCTGAACCAGTCATGGTGATAGATTGCTGCAACCCTCTGTGAGCTGTGGCATCGGTCCAGATGACAGGTGAGGAATCTGATAAAGGAGTGATGAACATGGCTCTCCCATTCCAGTGAGACGGGAAGCGTAGCCACATGAGTGGATCTGCCCTGGCGTGAGTATCTAGTGACGGGGAGCTGGAGTTAGTTTGAGTAAAGGGAGAAGGCACAACAATCCAGAGATGAATGCCCGGCCTTGCGGAATGATTCTTATGGCGAAGTTCAACGTGCCCAGTAAAGATTGTAGGTCTGACCTGGTACACGTGTCCTTAACCAGAAAATACTCCACCATCTCTATGATTTGTCGCACCTTCTCTCCTGGTAAACTAGCCTGTAAGGTAACAGTGTCCAGGTGAATGCCCAGGAACGTAAGATTTGTAGTAGGGCCTATAGTTTCTCTTGTGACAGTGGAAGTCCTAATGCTGCAAATAGGGCCAAGGTCTTCTGGAGGCTGACTGGAGAGAACTGAGGTGATTCTATAGTGAGGAAGTCATCCGAGTATTGCCGAACTGAGGGGCACTGGGTAATATTAAGGAGTAGCCAACCTAGTGTGTCGGCACATATATCAAATAGTTTGGTGCTGCTTTTGACTCCGAAGGTAAGGTGGGTAGCAAAGTAGTATTTGTCTTCCCATTAGATGCCATGAACGTGCCACAGGGATGGGTGAATAGGTAGGAGTTTGAAAGCGTTAGAAATATCGTTTTTTCCCAACCAAGCTCCTACCCCTTGCCCAAAGAATGGCCTGAATGGTATTGTCCCCTGTTGTGTACTGCAGTGAAAACTCTTCTGAAGGTATTAATGAGTTAATGCTGGGGGTTGCTAAGGAATTCGGAGCGGACAAGTCGTAAGGCTGTCTCTTTAAATCGTAAAATTTTCCAGTGGCAATACCTATGGTTTGGTACGCCAACTGGAAAACGGGGAGTGAGAGAAGGGGCCCAAGATAAATCCATTCGTCAGTTCCTTTGTGAGTAGTGACTGTGTGGTGAGCGGGTCAAGGATAGACTGTAAGTTGGGACATTCGTGAATACCTGTGGGGAGTGTAAGAAGGCCTGTGTGGAAACCATTAGTGAAGCCTTGGATGAGGAAGTCGACTAAGTGCTGGGAAGGGTGTGTCTGGAGGTAGAATGCCAGGTAGTCGATGCTTACTTCGGTTAGTCGTTGTTTTGGGTACAGACGATTGGGACATATGGTTTTGGTGTGTGCCCTGAAGCAAATTGAGCAGACGTGCTGCAGTCTGCACAAGCTAAATCCACAACTGGCCGAATTATAGCTGTTGCAGATCTGAGCTTTCCCAAGGTATACTATGGGTCTGCCCAACTTGTCCTTTAGTCCTCTGTGTTCTGCAGTGGAGGAACCGAAGGAAGCACGACTAGTGGTAGGAAGGCTAGGATCGACTGGGCACAAGTTGGTGGAGTGTAAGATGGAGGCGCACAATGCATGGTTTTGAAAGAAAGCCCTCCATACTTGTGCCCTAGGTCCACCAACTTGTGCGTGTATCAATCTAATTCCTCCCTACGGTGCGGGGAGGTGGAACAAATTACTTCACGATAGAGGCCAAAGGCAAGGACAAACTCAGGTATGGCGAGCCTTCGGTTGAGCCTAGGATCTCTGGCTTCTAGCACAACCGAAAGATCGCCGTAGCAATAGGCCTAGTTTCCTACCATATCTTGGTAGGCTCTATCTATGATGAGGGCCGGATGGACGGGGGCCACTCGAACGATGTGGCAGGATGGTTGGCCTCTCGGTGATAGTAACAAGACAAAAGTAATTGGCTGTGACCGGTGAGGCCCTAACTGGTAACCATGAGTGGTTGTAGTGAGGCTCTAGCTATGCGTTGGGCCGAGGGGCGTATACCTCCGATGAGGATGGGTGTTGGCCTCACGGGATTAGTTTACTTTACAATTTAAGCTAGGGACCGTACGCTAAACGTCACCAGTTGACCGCCCTATACATTTGAGATCTGGGGAGTGAGTGTCAAGCGATGACGTACCTATTTGCATAATTGTTAGAGTTCTCAACGGGGGATTAGAGGATAATTTTAGAATCTGATAGGCCTGTAACAATGGTTCTGTCGGGGTAATTGCTTTCACGCAAGTAAGGGGGGTTATCTGAGCATAAAGCTTAAAGATATCCACTGTACCATATTAGTTATGTAAACACTAGGGATGGGGTGCTCCGTAATATACCTATAATTAACTAGGAGTCAGAGAACCCTGGGTTAGAGAACCCTGGGTTCAGGGGAGGAGTAGGAAATGGTTCAAATGGGCCTTGAACGAAACGTATAACCAGAATCAGAACTTGTCTTTAATGAGTAAATAACTGAGGCTGTCAGGTGAGGCCGGGAGTATAGGTAAGGTTTGGACACCTGCCTAGTATGGGTGACAGGTAATATATTGTAGCTATTAGTAACGTGGAATGTTTTAAGATAAGTACTTCAATAACGGTGGTTATAGTATAGCGAGCTGCTGTTGGCATGCTTTTTGGGTAAACTGATGCCGTAATGCGCATATATAGGGGTACCTAGGGTGACCCAACAAGCAAACGTATCATGAACTAATACACGATTTGAAATTTAACACAAGGAAAAAGGAGGGAAAACAGAATTTAAATGATAAAGCATTTCTTATGTAATGACATGTTATTGCCACCGGGGGTCGTAGTGAGCAGCCGTGTTTATAGTAAGTATTAGAATGAACCTGTTCGTATTCCGAATGGCCAGCTTGCCGACCAGCATTGGAGGCTAAGTACCAGCGTGGTGAAATGCGCGTGCGTGGAGTGAGGCACCAAACGGAGCATGGAGTGGTACGGTAAGTATGAATGAAAGTGTGGGTAAATGGGTGTAAATTAATGAATGGGCGCCAGGCGTCTGGCTGAGAGTGGTGTGGATGGGAGACTCACGGTTCTTGGTACCCTAGAAGCGGAACACTGAAGTAGGTAAGTATGTTCCAAGATACTGCGTCCGCCGCAAGGGTGGCTGAGCGTGATGGGAGTTCGCCGGAATCTGACCGCGGGCGGGGAATGCCGCAGTTGATGCTGGGCACGGAGACCAATGAGACTTGTACCGACTGAAAACTCTGCAAGTGTGGCTGAGGAGGATGGGAGTTCGCCGGATTCAAGAGTAGCAAGCCGAGCTGGAGCACTTCATGCCGGGCACGGAGACCGCCAGACCACGTGGGAGCGAGGTCCAGGTAAGTTGAACCGGAAGTCAAAGGTTCTGAATGAACCCAGCGATTCCAGTACTGATTTGGCGGGGGCCTGAGCTTTTATAGCCGGGTAACCCCTCCCACAATTACAGGCTACGCCTTTCTATATATATTTCTTTATTACTTTTCTACTTTGTTGCTCTGATTTAATCATTCTTGTTTTCACATCAGAAATTAACACAATAAAAGTTATGGTACTGGAATTGTATGAGTATTCATCTTTAAACAGTAAACTGTATCTGTTAAGGAAATCATATATGATTCAAAATATGCAGGAATACATGAACACAGAAACGCGATGCTTAAAAAAAAATGTGAAAATTTTAAATGCTATCAGGAAAGATAAACCAAGAGAGTTATGGTAGGGAAAAAAGTGATTGAAACCCCTTTACACCTGAAGTCAGTGGTGTGTGCAGATCTGTGTTTAACAATGTATTGACTATCAGGAAAGATAGAAAAACATATACAGGGAGTGCAGAATTATTAGGCAAATGAGTATTTTGACCACATCATCCTCTTTATGCATGTTGTCTTACTCCAAGCTGTATAGGCTCAAAAGCCTACTACCAATTAAGCATATTAGGTGATGCGCATCTCTGTAATGAGAAGGGGTGTGGTCTTATGACATCAACACCCTATATCAGGTGTGCATAATTATTAGGCAACTTCCTTTCCTTTGGCAAAATGGGTCAAAAGAAGGACTTGACAGGCTCAGAAAAGTTAAAAATAGTGAGATATCTTGCAGAGGGATGCAGCACTCTTAAAATTGCAAAGCTTCTGAAGCGTGATCATCGAACAATCAAGCGTTTCATTCAAAATAGTCAACAGGGTCGCAAGAAGCGTGTGGAGAAACCAAGGCGCAAAATAACTGCCCATGAACTGAGAAAAGTCAAGCGTGCAGCTGCCAAGATGCCACTTGCCACCAGTTTGGCCATATTTCAGAGCTGCAACATCACTGGAGTGCCCAAAAGCACAAGGTGTGCAATACTCAGAGACATGGCCAAGGTAAGAAAAGCTGAAAGACGACCACCACTGAACAAGACACACAAGCTGAAACGTCAAGACTGGGCCAAGAAATATCTCAAGACTGATTTTTCTAAGGTTTTATGGACTGATGAAATGAGAGTGAGTCTCGATGGGCCAGATGGATGGGCCCGTGGCTGGATTGGTAAAGGGCAGAGAGCTCCAGTCCGACTCAGATGCCAGCAAGGTGGAGGTGGAGTACTGGTTTGGGCTGGTATCATCAAAGATGAGCTTGTGGGGCCTTTTCGGGTTGAGGATGGAGTCAAGCTCAACTCCCAGTCCTACTGCCAGTTTCTGGAAGACACCTTCTTCAAGCAGTGGTACAGGAAGAAGTCTGCATCCTTCAAGAAAAACATGATTTTCATGCAGGACAATGCTCCATCACACGCGTCCAAGTACTCCACAGCCAGGGCCGGTGCAAGTATTTTTGGCTACACAGGCGAAGATAAATTTTGCCGCCCCCCCCCACACACACGAACAAGATGTATCTTTAGCGGTGCCTCATATCCAGCCTTTTGAAATCCCCATGTAGTGTATTGTACCCCCCTTGTATGTCTCTTACAACCCCCATGTGTATCTCCTTTCCCCCCCAGCCCCTTTGTGTGTCTTTCTTTCCCACAGCCCTTTTCTGTGGGTCTCTCCCCTCAGCCTGTTTTTTGTGTGTCCCTCTTCCCCTCAGGCTCCTTTGTGTAACTTTTCCCTCCCAAGCCATATAGACATAGATATATAGCTACACACACACATACAGGCACATAGTCACAGAAATATGCAGGCACACAATCAAACAAACACAGCCATACAGGCACACAGTCATACAATCAACACATACAGGTACACAGACATACAGTCATACAGACACACACACAGAGACATGCAGACACTGGCATATAGATAAATAAAGACACAGTTATACAAACACAGACATACAGTGACATGAAGATGCAGGCATACAGAGACATACAGAACAAGGCATACAGGCATGCAGAGACATATATACACAGACAGTCACACAAAGATATACAGAGACATATGGATACAGGCATACAGAGGCATACAGGGACATTCAGAAACACACGGACACAGTCATATAGAGACATACAGACACAGACAGACATAGTCATACAGAGACATGCAGACAGGTATACAGAGCAGGGGCAGATCCAGAACCTAATCTTGGGTGGGTGGGTGGGTGGGGGGGGTGGTAGTGAGTTTTAGTGGGGTAATAGGGGCTCTAATTAAGGAGTTAAGGGCTGTAGTAGGGGGACAGGGGCTGTAGTTGAGAGTTAGAGGCTGTAATTGGGGGCTTAGGAAATGTAGTGGGGAATTGGGGCTGTAGTAGGGGGTTAGGGACTGAAGTAGGTTGATGGCTGCAAGTGGGAACAGGGGCTGTAGTGGGGGTAAGGACTGTAGTAAGGGAATAGGGGCTGTACTGGAGTTATGGGGTAAAAGGGAGTGGAAGGGATGTGAAGTAAGGGAGTTAGAGGCTGTAGAAGGGAGTATAGGGGATGTGGTGGGAGCAAAGGGACAATGTGGTTGGAAACGGGCAGTAGAGGGGGGACACAGGGGCAGTAGAGGGGGACACAGGGGCAGTATGGTGTGGGCACAGGCTGTAACGAGGGACACTGAGGCAATAAAGTGGTGTCCCAGGGACAGTATGGTAGGGGGTAAATGGGAAGTAGAGGGGGGGACAGGGGCTGTTGAGGCGGGTAGAGGAAGTAGAGGGGGGAGACAGGGGCAGTATAGTGGGGACAGGGGCTGTAGAGGGTGTGGTGTATCACCAAATTAATATAAATATTACACAAGGTTCGTCTACATTAAAAGGTATTTATTTAGAAGGCAACAACACAATATTATAAATGTATCACAAACACACAGCCCAGACCCACGGAGCAACAACCCTTTTAAATCTATCTATCTATATAGTAATCCCCTTCCCCACACGTTTGATCTCACCCACGGTTAGGCCTTCACATCTAGTAATGGCTCACTGCTGCAAGTCCAACATCACATCCACCAAGGAAGAAAAGGAAGCAACAGAGTATAACATGGTTCACCAAGATAGCACATGGCGTCTGCACATCTGCTCAGTAGCACAGCCAAGAAGGAACAGAGAGGAATGAGGATAGAGGGGGGAGTGGCTATCGCTCTCCTGACTTGTAAAGGTATTGAATTACCTACTTAACATATCAAAGGGTAAAGCTTATCCCCCTGTAAGAAAGATCTACATGAACTTGATCACATGACCCCTGGTCACCATGTTAGTTTGATGACAGAATGTCACCACATTCCCTCACTTTTTCTTCTCTTATGTTGAGCACATTTAAAAATAATAATATTTCCCTCTTATCTATCTAAACTATGAGATCTGAAGTAGGAAAGGGGAGCACAGGAATTAGTGTGAGTAAGATGAGTAAGGTAAAAGAAAACAGTCAAATAGGGGTTGCATCACCCCACAGAGGGGGGCATGGGCTGTTTAGGGGGCGCATGGGCAGTATGGTGGGGCAGAGGCTTTAGAGGGAAAGAGGGGCTGTAGACAGGGCAGGGGCTGTAGAGGGAAATAGAGGAGCTGTAGAGGGGCAGTATGGTGGGGCAGGGGTTATGGAGGGAAATAGAGGTGCTGTAGAGTGGCACAGGGGCAGTATAGGAAGACAGGGTCAGTATGGTGGGGGCAGGGGCTATAGAGGTGCTGTGGTGGGGCACATGGGGCAGTATGGTGGGGCAGGGGCAATAGAGGGGTGTAGAGGGGACATGGGCAGTATGGTGGGGGCAGGGTCTATAGAGGGAAATAGAAGTGCTGGAGAGGGGCACATGGGGCAGTAGAGTGGGGACAGAGGCTATAGAGGGGCTGTTAAGGGGCAGAGGTAGTATGGTGGGGCAGGGGCTATAGAGGGGCTGTTAAGGGGCAGGGGTAGTATGGTGGGGCAGGGGCTGTAGAGGGGCTGTAGAGGGGGCAGGGATAGTATGGTGGGGCAGGGGCTATATAGGGGGCAGGGGCAGTATAGTGGGGCAGGAGCATAGAGGGGCTGTAGAGGGGGCAGGGGCAGTATGGTGGGGCAGGGGCTATAGAGGGACATGGAGGGGCGGGGGCTATAGAGGGGGCAGTATGGTGGGGGCAGGGGCTATAGAGGGAAATATAAGTGCTGTAGAGGGGCACATGGGGCAGTAGAGGGGGCAGGGGCACTATGGTGGGGCAGGGGCTATTGAGGGGTTGTAAAGGGGACAGGGGAAGTATGGTGGGGCAGTTTGGAGGGGTAGGGGCTGTAGAGGGGGCAGGGGCTATAGAGGTGGCAGGGCTAGTATGGTGGGGCAGGGGCTATAGAGGTGGCAGGGGGAGTATGGTGGGGGCAGGGGCCGTATGGTGGGGGCAGGGGCCGTATGGTGGGGGCAGGGGCCGTATGGTGGGGGCAGGGGCCGTATAGTGGGGGCAGGTGCCGTATAGTGGGGGCAGGGGGAGTATAGTGGGGGCAGGGGCTGTAAAGGGGGCAGTATGGTGGGGGCAGGGTCTATAGAGGGAAATAGAAGTGTTGTAGAGGGGCACATGGGGCAGTAGAGGGTGCAGAGGCACTATGGTGGGGCAGGGGCTATAGAGGGGCTGTAAAGGGGGCAGGGGAAGTATGGTGGGGCAGGGGCTATAGAGGTGGCAGGGGAGTATGGTGGGGGCAGGGGCCATATGGTGGGGGCAGGGGCCGTATGGTGGGGGCAGCGATAGTATGGTGGGGGCAGCGATAGTATGGTGGGGGCAGCGATAGTATGGTGGGGCAGCGATAGTATGGTGGGGGCAGGGATAGTATGGGGGGGGCAGGGATAGTATGGTGGGGGGCAGGGATAGTATGGTGGGGGCAGGGATAGTATGGTGGGGGCAGGGATAGTATGGTGGGGCAGGGGGAGTATAGTGGCGGCAGGGGGGCAGGGGCAGTATAGTGGGGGCAGGGGGAGTATAGTGGGGGCAGAAGGAGTATGGTGGGGGCAGAAGGAGTATGGTGGGGGCAGGGGCAGTATGGTGGGGGCAGGGGGAGTATGGTGGGGCAGGGATAGTATGGTGGGGGGCAGGGATAGTATGGTGGGGGCAGGGATAGTATGGTGGGGGCAGGGATAGTATGGTGGGGCAGGGGGAGTATAGTGGCGGCAGGGGGGCAGGGGCAGTATAGTGGGGGCAGGGGGAGTATAGTGGGGGCAGAAGGAGTATGGTGGGGGCAGAAGGAGTATGGTGGGGGCAGGGGCAGTATGGTGGGGGCAGGGGGAGTATGGTGGGGCAGGGGGAGTATGGTGGGGCAGGGATAGTATGGTGGGGCAGGGGGAGTATGGTGGGGGCAGGGGGAGTATAGTGGGGGCAGGGGGAGTATAGTGGGGGCAGGGGCAGTATAGTGGGGGCAGGGGCAGTATAGTGGGGGCAGGGATAGTATAGTGGGGGCAGGGGGAGTATAGTGGGGCAGGGGGAGTATAGTGGGGCAGGGGGAGTATAGTGGGGGCAGGGGGAGTATGGTGGGGGCAGGAGGAGTATGGTGGGGGCAAGGGGAGTATGGTGGGGGCAGGGGGAGTATAGTGGGGGCAGGGGCAGTATAGTGGGGCAGGGGCAGTATAGTGGGGGCAGGGATAGTATAGTGGGGGCAGGGGGAGTATAGTGGGGCAGGGGGAGTATAGTGGGGCAGGGGGAGTATAGTGGGGGCAGGGGGAGTATGGTGGGGGCAGGAGGAGTATGGTGGGGGCAAGGGGAGTATGGTGGGGGCAGGGGGAGTATAGTGGGGGCAGGGGGAGTATAGTGGGGGCAGGGGCAGTATAGTGGGGGCAGGGGCAGTATAGTGGGGGCAGGGGCAGTATAGTGGGGGCAGGGCCAGTATAGTGGGGGCAGGAGGAGTATGGTGGGGGCAAGGGGAGTATGGTGGGGCAGAGGCTGTATAAAGGGGCAGGGGCTGTAGAAAGGGGCTGAAGAAAAAAACTTTTGATTTAAAAAAAAAAAATGCTACAAGTTCTTCCCCCACCCCCTTCCCCTCCCAGAGACTTACCTTGGGCCAGGAGGGAGAACCTTGCCCCTGGTGGTCGGCTGGAACGGGCTGCACTGGAGGCTGGAGCTGCAGTCAGGACCGCTGGGGAGTCTGGGAGCAGTAGAAGTCCCGCCCCCTTCTGACATCATCAGAGGAGGACGGCTGACTTCACTGCCAGGCTCCTGCTGTGTGCTGGCTGCAGGGAGAGAGGTGAGATTACAAATCCGAGTCTCCAGCCAGAGGCAGGGGATTCGGATTTGTGCGCCCCCCCTCCTCTGGCGCCATAAGGTGGCCGCCTGTGCCGCCTTATGGACGCGCCGGCCCTGTCCACAGCGTGGCTGGCAAGAAAGGGTATAAAAGAAGAAAATCTAATGACATGGCCTCCTTGTTCACCTGATCTGAACCCCATTGAGAACCTGTGGTCCTGTCAGGATCGGGTCAGGGATCCAACACGCAGAGTACAAAGAGTAGCAGATACGTATACCGGTCCTTAGAATGGCCGGACTTAACGTATAACTACGATAGAATGGTCAGAGACAAGCCGAGGTCGAGGGAACGAGAAGACAGGTAAGCGAGAGACAAGCCGGGTCAAGGATAACAGAAAGACAGGAGAGTAAATATCAAAGCCGGGTCGGAACCAAAAGACAAGAGAATAACAAAGCACTGTGTGACTAGGCGGACTAGAACCACGACAGGGCAATGAGTGAATGAGAGAGCCACTGTTAAGTATCCTGGCTAGGGAGAGAAGACACGCCTCCGGCGAGTCCTGATTCGTCTCCCGAGATTTGAGTGACAGAACGTTCCGGGTTGGCGTCATGACGTCTACCTCCGGTCCTCCTGTTATAAAAGGAAGTGACTCCCTCGCGGCCGGCGTTAGCAAGACCGAGTGAACCGCGAGGGGCCGAGGAGACATGCCGTCCGGATGGATAAACTTCTAAGTCTCTACCTCTCACAGAGGTAGAGGCTTCAGGTACCCTGACAGTACCCCCCCTCTCAGATACGCCCACCGGGCGGAAGGAGCCGGGGCGAGATGGAAAGCGGGAGTGAAATGCCCTGCGAAGGCGAGGAGCATGAACATCCTCTTGTGGTACCCAACTCCTCTCCTCAGGACCATATCCCTTCCAGTCAACTAAATATTGTACTCTCCCCCGGGAGACACGAGAATCAATAATGGAGTTAACCTCATACTCCTCCTGACCCTCCACCTGAACAGGGCGCGGAGGGGCGATTGTGGAGGAGAATCTGTTACAGATTAGAGGTTTCAGCAATGACACGTGAAAGGAGTTCGGGACGCGTAAAGTAGCTGGGAGAGCTAGACGATACGCCACTGGGTTAATTCGAGTCAAGATCCTGTAGGGACCAATATAACGAGGAGCGAATTTCATGGAAGGAACTTTAAGACGAATATTCCTAGTACTCAACCAAACTCTATCGCCTGGAACAAAATTCGGAGCCGCCCTTCTACGTTTGTCAGCATGTTTCTTAACCAGTACAGAATTGTGTAGAAGAATCTGTCGAGTCTGATCCCACAACTTCCTCAAATTGGCCACATGGACATCAACCGACGGCACTCCTTGGGAAGGAGAAACCGAGGGAAGAATAGAGGGATGAAAGCCATAGTTCATGAAGAAGGGGCTTGAATGCGTAGAGTCACAAACGAGATTGTTGTGCGCAAACTCCGCCCAAGGAATCAAACCGACCCAATCGTCCTGGTGTTCGGAAACAAAACAACGTAAGTATTGCTCAATCTTCTGGTTGGTTCGTTCGGCAGCTCCGTTAGACTGAGGATGATAGGCGGACGAAAAATTCAATTTGATGCCTAATTGAGAACAGAACGACCTCCAGAAGTGTGAAACAAATTGGGAGCCTCTATCAGAAGTGATCTCCGAGGGAATCCCATGCAAGCGAAAAATCTCTTTAGCAAAGATTTCTGCCAATTCAGGAGAAGTCGGGAGTTTAGGCAACGGTACGAAATGTGCCATCTTGGTAAACCTATCGACTACGGTGAGGATAACAGTGTGCTTTTTAGAAACAGGCAAATCCACAATAAAGTCCATTGCCACACAGGACCAAGGTTTGCCAGGAATTTCCAGAGGCTGCAGAAGGCCACAAGGAAGCGAATGCGGTAGTTTAGTTTTAGTACAGACCACACAAACTCCGATAAAATCCTTAATATCCTTCCGTAACGAAGGCCACCAGAAATCCTTGGAGATCAAAGAATACGTCTTGCGAACACCCGGATGACCAGCCACCTTACTCTCGTGAAGACACTGTAAAAGGTCCAATTGGAGTTCAGGAGGAACGAAAAGTCTGGAAGCCGGGGTCAGTCTAGGTGCCAGATGCTGCAAGCTCCTTATCTGATCAAGTAGCGGAGAATGGACTTTGAGAGTAGTGTTAGCGATAATGTTACACTTGGGTACTATAGAGGACAAAACCGGCTCAGATACGGCAGCAGGTTCATACTGGCGAGATAAGGCGTCGGCTTTAGAATTCTTAGAACCTGGCCTATATGTGAGTACGTAGTTGAAGTGAGTGAGAAATATGGACCAACGAGCCTGTCTAGATGATAGTCGTTTAGCCTCTCCAATATAGGATAAGTTTTTATGATCTGTCAAAATAGTAACAGGATGCAAAGTACCCTCCAATAAATGTCTCCACTCCTTCAAGGCCATTATAACCGCTAGTAGTTCCCTGTCACCAATGTCATATCTGCTTTCAGTACCTGACAATTTTTTGGAAAAGTATCCACAAGGATGTAATGGTTTATCTACACCCAACCTTTGGGACAGAACAGCACCTATACCTGTCTCAGAAGCGTCAACTTCGAGTAGGAAAGGTAGTGTAGTATCAGGGTGAACTAAAATTGGTGCGGAAGCAAACAGCTCCTTGAGTGTCTTAAAAGCCAGAAGTGCTTCAGTAGACCAATTCTTAGTCTCAGCCCCTTGTTTGGTCATATTGGTGATGGGAGCAATGATAGAGGAGTATCCCTTAATGAAACGTCTGTAGTAATTGGAGAAACCAATAAATCTCTGGATAGCCTTGAGACCCTTAGGTAAAGGCCAATCTAATATGGATTGGAGCTTCTCCGGGTCCATTTCAAACCCCTCCCCAGAAATCACATAACCAAGAAAGGTAGTTTGGGATTGGTCAAAGCTGCATTTCTCTAGTTTGCAGTATAAGCCATGCTGAAGGAGTTTGTGTAAAACCCTTCTGACTTGTCCGTGGTGAGTCTCAATATCCCTGGAATGTATAAGTATATCATCAAGGTATACAATCACACAGTCATCTTGAAACTCCCTAAGAACCTCATTAATAAGGTCCTGAAATACCGCCGGGGCATTGCAGAGACCAAAAGGCATTACAGTATACTCATAGTGCCCATATCGAGTATTGAATGCAGTTTTCCACTCGTCACCGTCGTGAATTCTCACCAAATTATAAGCACCTCTAAGGTCTAACTTAGTGAAAACTTTAGAACTTTTTAATCGATCAAAAAGCTCGGTGATCAAGGGAATCGGATATACGTTTCTGATGGTTATCTTGTTAAGACCTCGGTAGTCAATGCAGGGTCTTAAAGAACCATCCTTCTTTTTAACAAAAAAAAATCCAGCCCCAGCAGGAGAGGAGGATCTTCTAATGAACCCCTTGTCTAGGTTTTCACGAATATACTCCTCTAGAACTAAGTTTTCATTCGTAGACAAAGGGTATACATGACCCCTGGGGGGCATGGTACCAGAAAGTAAATTAATTTTGCAATCAAAAGGCCTATGTGGTGGTAAGGTATCAGCCTTTCCTTTGTCAAATACTGCCTTTAAATCTTGATACAAGGACGGTATCTGTACTTTGGTAGAGTCGGTAGCGTTATTAAGTGAGTTGACACTACAAAGAGGTGACACTTTCTTTAAACAATTCTCTTGACAATCCTGACCCCACGAAACTATTTCCCCTGATCTCCAATCTATAACGGGGTTATGTCTCTTAAGCCAGGAGTATCCCAGGACTATGGGAACAGAAGGAGATGAAATGAGTAGTAGGGATATTTCCTCCTTGTGTAGAATACCAGTAGTTAAGTAAAGAGGTGTGGTCTCCCGGAAAATCACAGGCTCAACTAAAGGTCTACCATCAATGGCTTCAACAGCCAAGGGTGTCTTCCTTAACTGGGATGGGATAGTGTGTTTGGTGAGAAACTCTTGGTCGATAAAACTCTCAGCAGCGCCGGAGTCTATCAATGCCATAGTCTCTAAAGTTCCCTTCTCCCAAGTTAGAGAGACCGGTAATAGGAGTCTATGTTCTTTGTAGTTATGAGTAGAGGACAAAATCGAAACACCCAAGGTCTGTCCTCTAGAGAAACTTAGGTGCGAGCGTTTCCCGGACGACTGGGACAGCTCAAACGTACATGACCTCTGGCCCCACAATACATACACAGTCCCTCCCTTCTCCTGTACTGTCTCTCCTCCTCTGATAGACGAGTAAGACCTAACTGCATAGGTTCTGAAACCTGTGGATTTTTGGTTTCAGAAATTTGAAATGATGGTGCTAGTCTAAAGGAAGATTTACCGGTTCTATCTCGAGTATTTTGTCTCTCCCTTAGACGTTCGTCAATACGAGAGATAAAGGAAATTAAGTCCTCCAGATTCTCGGGAAGCTCTCTTGTCGCTACCTCATCAAGTATTACATCAGATAATCCATTTAAGAATACATCTATATAGGCCTGTTCATTCCATTTTACCTCTGCCGCCAAAGACCTGAACTCTAGTGCGTAATCCACAAGTGTTTGGTTGTCTTGTCTAAGGCGCAACAGTAATCTGGCTGCATTGACCCTCCTGCCAGGGGGATCAAAAGTTCTTTTAAAAGCAGCTACAAAGGCATTATAGTTATAGACTAATGGATTATCATTCTCCCACAACGGATTAGCCCATCTCAGAGCTTTCTCAATGAGTAAGGTAATAATAAATCCCACTTTTGCCCTATCAGTAGGGTATGAACGAGGCTGTAGTTCGAAATGAATACTAATCTGGTTCAAAAAGCCACGACACCTTTCAGGGGAACCAGCATAACGTACAGGTGGGGTAACTCGGGAAGAAGCACCTACAGTAACTACCTCTAGCCCTGAACCCACAGAAGAAGCAGACATATTACGCATCTCTTCAGGTGGATTAATAGGACGAGATAGCAGCGCCTGTAGTGCTAGAGCCATCTGATCCATCCTATGATCCATGGCGTCAAACCTAGGATCAGGAGAACCAAGCTGACAATTTGTACCTGCAGGATCCATGGCCCTGTCGTAATGTCAGGATCGGGTCAGGGATCCAACACGCAGAGTACAAAGAGTAGCAGATACGTATACCGGTCCTTAGAATGGCCGGACTTAACGTATAACTACGATAGAATGGTCAGAGACAAGCCGAGGTCGAGGGAACGAGAAGACAGGTAAGCGAGAGACAAGCCGGGTCAAGGATAACAGAAAGACAGGAGAGTAAATATCAAAGCCGGGTCGGAACCAAAAGACAAGAGAATAACAAAGCACTGTGTGACTAGGCGGACTAGAACCACGACAGGGCAATGAGTGAATGAGAGAGCCACTGTTAAGTATCCTGGCTAGGGAGAGAAGACACGCCTCCGGCGAGTCCTGATTCGTCTCCCGAGATTTGAGTGACAGAACGTTCCGGGTTGGCGTCATGACGTCTACCTCCGGTCCTCCTGTTATAAAAGGAAGTGACTCCCTCGCGGCCGGCGTTAGCAAGACCGAGTGAACCGCGAGGGGCCGAGGAGACATGCCGTCCGGATGGATAAACTTCTAAGTCTCTACCTCTCACAGAGGTAGAGGCTTCAGGTACCCTGACAGGTCCATCATCAAATGTGAGATTTACAAAGAGGGAAAACAGTACACCTCTCTGAACAGTGTCTGGGAGGATGTGGTTGCTGCTGCACGCAATGTTGATGGTGAACAGATCAAAACACTGACAGAATCCATGGATGGCAGGCTTTGGAGTGTCCTTGCAAAGAAAGGTGGCTATATTGGTCACTGATTTGTTTTTGTTATGTTTTTGAATGTCAGAAATGTATATTTGTGAATGTTGAGATGTTATATTGGTTTCACTGGTAAAAATAAATAATTGAAATGGGTATATATTTGTTTTTTGTTAAGTTGCCTAATAATTATGCACAGTAATAGTCACCTGCACACACAGATATCCCCCTAAAATAGCTATAACTAAAAACAAACTAAAAACTACTTCCAAAAATATTCAGCTTTGATATTAATGAGTTTTTTGGGTTCATTGAGAACATGGTTGTTGTTCAATAATAAAATTAATCCTCAAAAATACAACTTGCCTAATAATTCTGCACTCCCTGTACATATGGTCTTTGAAAAAGTAATTGCATGTCGGATGTTCGTTACGTCACTTACAGCACCCACTCAATCTCCATTTATGGAAATTTGCTACAAGCATTACAATGTTATTACTAATTTAAAGGGGTTGGTAAACTTGGAGAACTGATATACAGCTGTAAATACTCACAGCCATTGGATTCTCTACAGCTCACGACTATGGTTCTTCTAGAATACTTTCCGTCAGTCTTAATAATATTCAGCGATTTTACCTCAGATCTATTTTCCCTGATTTTACTGCACTGCTTACAAATAGAAAGTTGTGAACCCCTTAAAAGGTAGATAAATTGGTCAATTAGATAACAAAGATTGTAAAGAAAGGGTGCACCAACTCTCATAACCCAAGTTTCCAATAAGGTTATTGTGACAAACTGCCATTTGCCACTGGGCACTGGAGAGGACTGATTGCTTGCCTCCTGCCCTGCGACTATGGCCCTGGGATGTATTGCCCTTTAAGAACTGATTTGGGCTTATGGACTTTTATTGTACAGTGCTGGCCCTTTTAAAAACAGTGTATGGACACATGGAAACTTTTTGGACACTTTTTCTTCCCCTTTGAATCCCTGGTAAGGTGAGGCTCTTCCCCTCCCCCAGCTCCATTGTTATCCAGCAGGGCTCTGTCCCAGGGACACTGCCAGACCAGTGGGAACTGGTTTGGGCAGGAAAAGCCATGCTTGCAAGTGATAATAAAGGGACCTCAACCTAACTTTTGAACCCCTGGACGGATTCAATTGAGTTTTACATATGTTGCTCCCCAAGTTATGCTGATCACAGACATTTAAGTTTTATTCGTATGTGATGTAAAATCAGGGAGTTATAAAAATGTATTAAAAGGATGATTTTTCAGCTTGGAGATAATTGAGTAGATACAGTAAGAAACTCAATTATCTCCCAAGCAGAGGGGAGGAGATGTATGGGAGTGCTTGTACTGTATACTACGTGTTTATTGGTTGTTCTGTAAACCCCTGTGGGCGGTCCTGTATGTGTTAAACCTGCATAAAAGAAGGCCCTTTGGTGCCAAGTAAACAGAGTTCTTCTTGACCCTCAAAACGTAGTCTTGTCTCATGATTGGAGGGGACAGCTATATTCACACTGGGGATTGCTATGCGCTGCATACTCCCTTGAGCTTTAATCACTTAGCTCTTTTGAGAGCTTGCTCCTGTTACGCTCTCCTTGTAGGTGAGGTCTTTCCCACACGGTCCTGGATGCTGGAGGTTCATACAGGGTGGAAGGAAGACGGTGAGACTCCAGTTAAGCTACGGAGGTTGTGGAGTCTGCGGTGGTTGTGGTGTCTGCTGCGGTGTTTGGAGTCCTCAGGAAGCGCTAGGAGCATCCGTCAACGGAAGGTGTCAATTACAGTTATTAATTAGTCTACATGCTATAAAGAATGAAATGAGTACACATTTATGTGCTCGCCTCATTATTTATAATTTATTTACTGCATTGGTTTGCTGGGTTATCACTCTTTAGCATTTGGACTGTGTTTTCTTAGCATAACCCAGGTTGATTATATCCATACATTCCTGATCAAAAGGAAGTATCAAAAAAGGAAAACGTGTAGCCTATTAGGGATTACCAGACTTATACTGTCAGATGGCACCCAGCCATCAACGGAGAGAAAATTGCAGCTTCTTACCTGCAAGGCAGCTACGATTTAAAAATGATCTAGATAATCTCTTACAAATTATGTCTCCTGCATTCTCCTGCATTCCCGCCAGTGACCTTATCCTTGACTCCACGCATCTTTGGCTAATGATTCAAAGCCAAAAATATGGTGTATCAGTGTTTGGAGATAAACGTTATACTTTCATTCAAATTTGGAGGACAGAATCGTAAAAGTACTGGTTGTCTACAGTGACCACTATAAGAGATATAGAATAAAATAAGTCGCAAAACAAAAGCTACAGTGTACACATAATGGGAACAACGAACCAAATTGCATATTCCTTTGAGAGGTCAGAAAGAAATCTGCATCTTTACCCAAAACTGAGCCTCATGAAAGTGAATCTTTAAAAGGGTCAGAAAAAGTGAGTGAATGCAAAACCAATAAAACATGATCCACTTGAATAAAATCTGTAAAAAGATTGACTTAGGCAAAAGGAATACAAGACTAATTGCTAATGGGTACGTGAATTTGGAGAAAATTATGGTGATACAAATGGTCCATGTAATGGTTCACCCTGTCCCTGGTATTGTAATTCCTTTGTTTCATATGCCTATGGATTCGGGACATTTCATTCACCTTTGTTTTTGTAATTTATTCCATTCCCCTACTGAATAAACTACCGAACAACCGGACCCCCCGTATGAGGAGTGTGCCACAGGGGAGGGATTGTCTCATTTTGTATGGGAGTGTCCTGGACCTGAGAGCCAATGTAATTGCATGTATGTTTTTACTGTAGTCTACTCTCAGGTTCAGGGGGAAGTGCCTGCTGCATGGGGATTGCCATAAAAGGCCATGTGTGGCTCCATTAAAACCAGTTATCCCACAGCATAGAGTCTAGTCTCATGTTTGTGGGAGAAAGCTATAACAGCTGTCTCCCTTCTGCTTGGAGTGCTTAATCACTAGCTGTTCCTGCTCTGCCTTACAGCAACCCTCCCACTAGGAGGAAAAGAACATCTCTTCCCATTGGGAAGAGATGTCTCTTCCCATTGGGATGGCCGCCACAGTCCAGTATGAGCAAGATGCTGTGGACTGTTACCTTGATGATTCTCTGCAATGCAATTGTCTAGCCAACAGTGAATGGAATTTAGGTCCAGCATTAACCCAAACCCCTAAATCTAATTATATAGCATGGGGTGCATTGCTGTATCCTGCATAAAAAAAAACTAAACTTACAGAAATGTTTCAAGCACGCTATGTCACATACATAGATCTACCACAGCATCGTAATCTTTTGTATCCTTGCAATATACATTAAGCTTTTTTAGCTTATTATAATTTCAAATGGAATATTTTTGTTCGTGTTGCAATAGTCCCAAGACAAATCGTTGTCAAGATGAGATGATTACGCAAACATATTTTTTCATCAAATTAAGCCCACGTTAAATACAAAAACAGAAAATTTTAACATTGTTTTCTTTCAGATGGGTCAAGGGCCAAACAGATAGTAGATGTCATTTGATACAACTTGCAAAACTTGGGCCAAAATGTTGTTAGATGAAAAATCTCTGAATTTGACAATGCTTGAGATTATATCCAATTCAACTGTTTGACCTTAATTTTGCATAGTTCATAACAACTCACTGTTGAGTTGATAAGTCCTTTAGTTTGCTCAATACATCCAAGCCCAAACTATAATTGCAAACGGATGGTCTGCATTTAACCCCTTCAGGACCGCTGACGGTTCAGGACCGTCAGCGGTAAAACGTGCGTTTGGACCGCTGACGGTCCTGAACCGTCATAACGGTTTTGGGCTACTTACCTGATCGCCGTCGGTCCCACGGCGGCGATCAGCTCTCCTCCCGGTCCAGGGGGACTGCCTGTCTGCCCGGGCAGACCCCCCTCGGCAGATCAGGACCCCACGGCCATGTGATCACTCGATCACATGACCGCAATAGGGGTCTGTGTATCTGCCTGCAGGGGGACTGTCTGTGCTGACAGGCAGTCTCCCTGCAAGTAAAAAATCATTAAATAAAGTGTAAAACAAAAAAATCAGTGTAAAAAAAATTATAATATGTGTATATATATATGATATATATACATGTATTATATCTATATATAATATATGTATATGTATCATATATATAATGTCACACTAAGTGTATTTTTATATTTATATATACGTATATTAATATAAAAATACACTTATATTTAAATTACACACGAATATATACAATATATATAATAACTATATATATGGTATATATATATTATTATAAAATACAAATAATATGTTAATAAAAATAAATAACAAAAAATAAAAATAATTTTTAATAATTAAAAAAAAATTATATATATATATTCAATTTTATTCTAACAGTATTTTGATATTGATATATATATATTTATATCAAAATACACTTAGAATGTAATGATATATATATCTATGTATAAATAAATAAATAAAAATAATACGAAATATACATATGTCCACATACAAAATTACATTAATAATTTCATAAATATACACGTAGACGTCAAATATATAAATATGTATATATATTAAAATTCTACGTGCATATTTATGTAATATTTTTACCTAATTAAGTAATTTTAATGATTGCAATTTGAGGGACCTGCCTGCCAACCCAGGCCAAAAGTCCAGATAATTTAATTTGCTAGCACTGTGCTTAACCCTGTAACTTTCTATGACACCCTAAATCCTGTACATGGGGGTACTGTTTTACTCGGGAGACTTCGCTGAACACAAATATTAGTGTTTCAAAACAGTAAAACATATCACAGCGATGATATTGTCAGTGAAAGTGAAGTTTTTTGCATTTTTCACACACAAACAGCTCTTTCACTGAGGATATTATTGCTGTGATATATTTTACTGTTCTGATACACTAATATTTGTGTTCAGCGAAGTCTCCTGAGTATAACAGTACCCCACATGTAGAGGTTTTATAGTGTTTGTGAAAGTTACAGGGTCAAATATAAGGCTTGATTTTTTTTATTGAAATTTGTCAGATTGGTTAGGTTGCCTTTGACAGCGTATGGTAGCCAAGGAATGAGAATTAGCCCCATGATGGCATACCATTTACAAAAGAAGACAACCCAAGGTATTGCAAATGGGGTATGTTCAGCCTTTTTTAGTAGCCACTTAGTCACAAACACCGGCCAAAGTTAGCGTTTCTTGCATTTTTAACACACAAACAAATATAAATGCTAACTTTGGCCAGTGTTTGTGACTAAGTGGCTACTAAAAAAAACTGGACATACCCAATTTTGAATACCCTGGGTTGTCTACTTTAAAAAAATATGTACATGTTAGGTGTGTTTCAGGGATTTATGATAGATAACGGTGTTACAAGGTCACTATTGATACATTTAAAATATATATATATTGAAACAGCAATTTCCTACTTGTATTTATAGGCCTATAACTTGCAAAAAAAAGCAATAAAGCATGTAAACACTGGGTGTTTTTAAACTCGGGACAAAATTTTGAATCTATTTAGCAGTTTTTTTCATTAGCTTTTGTAGATAAGTAAAAGATTTTTCAAGTAAAAGTCCAAAAACATGTTTTTTTTTTTATTTTTCACCATATTTCATTATTTTTTTTAAATACAATATATGACATAATATAAATACTGGTATGTAAAGAAAGCCCTTCTTGTCGTGAAAAAAACAATATATAACTTGTATGGGAACCGTAAATATGAGAGCGGAAAATTACAGCTAAACACAAACACCACAAAAGTGTTAAAACTGCTCTGGTCCTTAACGTACAAACATCGCAAAAACAGGCCGGTCCTGAAGGGGTTAAATATAAACACTGGGAAATACCTTAAAGGCCATGGGATTTCCTGAACTTTTCTTATGTCTGAGATCTAATTTTTACAGTCTGTGGACATCTTGTAGATGGTCTAAGATCCTGTTTAGAATTTAGTAAGTTTGACCTCAACAGTATCCATGTAACCCCTATAAACATAATTCTTTTTTTATTATTTACCTTATTGTTCAGTTTGTTTTGTGTTTTTTTTTTTGTTTGTTTTTTTAAATTTAGGTGAATATTCTAAATGTTTGTTTTGTATATAAGCAGTTAGAATTGTCTAAAGTGCATATTTTAACCCCTTAAGGACACATGATGTGTGTGACATGTCATGATTCCCTTTTATTCCAGAAGTTTGGTCCTTAAGGGGTTAAATGCTTCCCACAGTATTCATTAAGTACTGAATATCACAGTGGCAGTTGTGTCATTAGCACTTTGTTAAAAGGTGGACAGATAGTCATTACATATAGTTTAGATAGTCTTTCGCTAAACATTGTTTTGGAACATTATAGGTTTGGACAATTGTCCTTATTAAGCCGTTTATTTTTCAGTATCTTCTTTTGTGTTATGGTCTATTGACACATATAACTGTCAGATAAGTTAAGAGCAGGTGTCATTGATGGGCTCTTTGCTTTACCAAGTGCATTTTACTTGTTGAGCCCTTGGTGGCCACTAGAACAGTCCTGATGGCAAAGCCAAATTAAACCTAGACATTTATTTTTCTGATAGTGACAGTTTTTTCTCTCACCGAAATAAACATTACTGTATTGAAATCAGTTAGATATGCTGAACAAGTAAGTTTATAATATGCGGATGTCAGTTGTAAATTTCAAGGGTTTCAAACCACAAATACATAGCTTATTACATATTTTAAATTTGAAATCTTGCACGTGAACATGCATTAATAGGCCACCTGTCCTGGGAAGAGGTACAGTTAATGTTAAACAACCAAGATGTAAAGGTTTTCCAGAGAGGCATTCAGGAAATAGACTGTGTCCCCATGAAGGTATCTAATCTATAATTATTGAAAAGTGGTAACCAAACACAACGTCAGAGTGATGAGTCAAAGACAACAAATCATAATAAAAATAGGTTTAGTTTATAAACTTTTCCACTGGTGAATGGACATCTTGTTCCCAGTGTGCCACTATGGAATTAAAAGACAGGGTCAGTGCATCACTGCACATGTACTAATTAGAGGATATTGAAGTGAAAAAATGTATGGGAAATTGAATCTGAGGATGAGTAAGTATCCTGAAACCAATCCAGACAGCAACACTGTATTGCACAACCTTTAATGAAGTACAACCAGAGAAAATAGTCCACAAAAACTATCCTGCATAGAGATTTTACTACTTTGAGTGTCTAAAATCTACAAATCCAGCACTATCACTAGAGGGATCTGTAGGGTGCAGAACCCAACGTGTGACAGCATCAGAGGGGGTGACACCAAAATGTCTATAAAGTGTTTCTGCAGAGTTTCAGCAGAAAATGATTTATTGTTGTTTTATACAAATATACCTGTAACTATGCTTATTTACTTTTTGAACCTTTTCATGTTCTCCAGTCTAAGCTGTCATTATTATCTAGTTACAATGATGCTTCAAACAGCGTGATTTTGTCTGCACGCACTGCAAGAATGCACTGTTTTCGTTTGTTGTTGCTGCCAGTATTATGATTCTGTTTCACCTGGTATGGGAGGAGGTGAGGGTGCCACCATAAGCTACCACATTGGGTGACACCGATCCTATTGACCCTGCTGATATAATTCTCTAATCAGTTGTATCCAAATGAAACATATACGATTACTTCTTATGGAAACTATGGTTTCTTCAGTGGTGAAACAATAAACAATGTGTCAATGTGTCATAAAAATGTGGTTAATGGCATTTACTGTCCTGACAGGAAAAGTTGTGCCAAGCAACATTACTGTCCTGACAGGAAAAGTTGTGCTGAGCAGCAATCAAATCCACAGGAGGGTTTGTGCTGAGCAGCAATCATGCAAATGGAAACCTGGTAATGTCCTTTGGGGTCAAAGGCTGGTTATAGCCAATCAGAACGACAGGAGGGGTATTTAGGCCCAGTTATCCTCTTGCTCAGTGCCCTGTCGTGGATTCATGTGTATGGTTATCCGAGAGTGCGTTCCTGATCTTGATTTTGTGGTATTTGACTTTGGCTTTGTTTTGACTTCCCTCAAGTGCTGCTACTCCTGTTGTCTCCATCCAAGTCAACGGCGCTACTATCACCTCTACCTCGCAGGCTCGCTGCCTAGGGGTTCTTTTTGATTCTGACCTCTCTTTTACTCCCCATGTCCAATCGATAGTCAAATCCTGTCGCTTCCAACTCAAGAACATAGCGCGCATCCGCCCATATCTAACGCCGGACGCAGCTAAGATACTGGTTCATGCTGTTGTTCTCTCTCGCCTCGACTACTGCAATCCCCTTCTCACCGGTCTTACATGTTCGCAGCTTGCACCGCTGCAATCTATAATGAATGCGGCTGCGAGGCTTATTTTCCTGTCCGGTCGCACCTCCCACGCCTCCACGCTCTGTCAGTCCCTGCATTGGCTTCCAGTTAGATATAGGGCCCAATTCAAAATTCTGGCGCTTGCTTACAAATCCCTACATAATGCTGCTCCAACATACCTATCCTCCCTCATACACAAGTATGTCCCGTCGAGACCCCTGCGCTCATCCCAAGACCTACGCCTATCCTCTGCCCGGATCCCCACCTCTGACGCTCGCCTTCAAGACTTCTCTAGGGCTGCACCTATTCTGTGGAACTCCCTTCCCTCCTCAATCACCCAGCCTCCACAAAATCTTTGAAAACTCACTTCTTCATTAAAGCATATTAATTAAACTGTCAACAGGCTTCTCATCCCCCAACCCATGACTCCTTTCCTGCAACTGTCAAAAATGACCTACCAAGCACTCAATAAACCCTTCTCTAACAAACTATTTAATCCTCCTACTTTAACCCTTTGTGTCACTATACCCCACTCCCTCTAGCATGTAAGTTCATTGAGCAGGGCCCTCAACCCCCTCTGTTCCTGTACGTCCAGTGGTCTGATCTCAATTATGTGTCTGTTAGTCCACCCATTGTACAGCGCTACGGAATTTGTTGGCGCTATATAAATAATCAAATAATAATCATAATAATAATAATATCTGGTACCCTTGACTTTTGGCTTTCCCTCATCTTTGTTTCTGATTCTGTGTCCCTGACCTTGGCTAGTATTTTGACTATTCTTGGAGACGTTAAGTCCGGCCATTCTAAGGTCCGGTTATACGTTATCCTTAGTCCTAGGTGTGACACAGTACTGCGTGCTGGATCAACTTGTAATCCTGACACAATGATACCATATATTTTACTATTGTAAGATTATATACATATTTATGGTAAGTTAATTTGTCACAATAAATTAAAGGAAATAGCAATTAGTGTCTACTCTTATTATAATATATATTTTTTAAATTCTTTATTTTTGTTGTGCAGGTGGTTACATGGTATGGACAGACGCCACAATAGCGTATTACAAGCTTTCACAGTAGTCAGACAGTGGCATTATAAGTCGCACAAATGTTTATATTTTGTAAGCTTAACTGAACAGTTATTTTGTGAGAGTAAGGTTAAATAAAATAAAATGAAACGAAATAGTGATGCTGGTTGCTTAATACTACTAGGTCATTTATATTAGTGTAGGCATGGTGTGGTAGCTTGTTGTGTGGGATAGCAGTAGTAGGTTACACTATAATGCTAAGTACAAATTAATGCTAAAATACGATATGCTGTGAGAGTTTAGGCTATGAGGCGTTGTATAATAGATAACATTGCTAAAACTTGCCAATATTGCATAATAACATCTCTTTTCACTCCAAACATGGGTGACCTGAAGTATAACAAAGCATTACTTGGGATAAAACCACTGGGAACAAGTTTAGTCGCAATTGTCCTGAGGATCACAGGTTAGTGCTGGTATGGGATTGTAGTCTGCATTGTATATGCATGAGGCATCTAAGTCTGGGTGCTTCGCTATTATGGGAGCACGGAACTGTCCAGGCTAAGAGTACCTGTGGAGGGCGGCATATCGGGTGCTTCAGCCGATACCTATTGCTGGTAAGAGCCGGGCTTTTTCCCTATGTGCCTCTCCCTTGTCGCCCCTTGTCTTGCTGACGCTGCTTCGGGAGTCGGCTCCGGTGGTGCCCCGCGAAGTCTGCTGCCGCACAGTCGCTTGTGTTGTTTCGTTCTGTGCGTGGAGTCCGTTTAAGTTGCGCTGGATGCTGGAATTTTGATCGGGTGAGTTGCTTGTTTGTAACGGTTGTTTTGTAATTCCGGATGATTTATTGTGCGAGCAAGGGAGTGGGCTCGATATGCCCGTCACCATTTTCCGTCTCTGGGCCCGCTGGTATCTGTGTTGCCGGGCGGCCATTTTGGAGGCTCGTGGCATCTGGCTATAGTAGCTCCGTCGTGCTGCGGGCCGCATCCACGAGGTCACCATTATCTCAGCTTGACGGTAGGTAGCTCCCCTCCTCTGCAGGGCATCCCTGAAGCTTGTGACAAGGTGGTCAAATGTCTCCATAGGGGACATGGGTAGCTGGGTGCGGGTGTTCCGCTTTCTGAGTTTATGCAGGGCAGCCATTATGGATTTGCCCTGTGGGTCAGTTGCCCCAGTTTGTCTTGTGTCTGGATCGCCTGCTTACCGTTGTGTCCAGTGGGGACCGGGATATCCCCCACCGGTCCAAAGGGGGTGGGGTATGTTGAAGAGAAGTCGCTTAGTGGCTTTTTTGTCGAGGAGAGCGTCCACCTCTCCCCGGCTTCAGCCTCAGTAGGCCGCATTTGTGTCTCTGTGTTCCTGGCCTCTACGGGCCCCGGGGTGGTATTGTTGGATTCAGGAGGGCACCCCCGACGTGGGTGGTGCATCCCAGAGTGGCTGCGGGTGAAGTAGTCGCGGTTTTTGCCCCAGATCTTGCCCGCTCGGCAGGAGCCCATGTCAGATGTGTCTGCACGGCTCGGTGGTCAGGCTCCGCCCCCCTACTCTTATTATAATATTTGCAGTTCACGCAGTATATTTGTAAGTATAAACTGAGTAATGATTGCATTGTAAAAGTATAGATTCTGTTTTGCCGTTTAGTATTTTTGTATTCAATGATTGCTGAAAACCTTATGTACACTCACATTTATTAAAGGTTGATTATGTTTTCAGATAAACATCCTTCCTCACATAAATGTAAGCTTCTAATACCATTCATTCTTTGACTGTTTGTACACCTTACATTATATATGTGGAATTTCCTAAATATCTTATATATTTACATGTTCTTCCTTGTATCCCGTGTCTATTTATACAATTTAAATAGTTCTCTGCTGTTTATTTTTCAGGGTTAAAGCATACTCTCTGCCTTATTCCAATTCTAGGGACCATTAGATGTAAGAGAAGCCATCCAATTGCAAGAGAAGAAGAGAGAGCACCCGAGCAAGATTAAATACACACACCGAACACCAAATAAACTACATACATTATTTATCTAAATGTATGCATAAAAAATACATTACATGACATTAACAGTAGTATTTCTGGAAAACACTGAAAAATTTGGAGGAACGAAAAGAAAAGGTGCAAAACGAATAAACTATTTATTTATTTTAACTAAAAAACTTTGTAAAAATGGCACACGAGTTATCTATCTGCAACATAACCGAATTTAAGATACGCGGGTGCCTTAAAGGACCATTAAATACGCCCAAACCACTTAATCTTAAAGGGACACTATAGTCACCTGAACAACTTTAGCTTAATGAAGCAGTTTTGGTGTATAGAACATGTCCCTGCAGCCTCACTGCTCAATCCTCTGCCATTTAGGAGTTAAATCCCTTTGTTTATGAACCCTAGTCACACATCCCTGCATGTGACTTGCACAGCCTTCCATAAACACTTCCTGTAAAGAGAGCCCTATTTAGTCTTTCTTTATTGCAAGTTCTGTTTAATTAAGATTTTCTTATCACCTGCTATGTTAATTGCTTGCTAGACCCTGCAAGAGCCTCCTGTATGTGATTAAAGTTCAATTTAGAGATTGAGATACAATTATTTAAGGTAAATTACATCTGTTTGAAAGTGAAACCAGTTTGTTTTTTCATGCCGGCTCTGTCAATCATAGCCAGGGGAGGTGTGGCTAGGGCTGCAAAAACAGAAACAAAGTGATTTAACTCCTAAATGACAGTGAATTGAGCAGTGAAATTGCAGGGGAATGATCTATACACTAAAACTGCTTTATTTAGCTAAAGTAATTTAGGTGACTATAGTGTTCCTTTAAATAAATTGCCTAGGTGCAGTTACCCTGGAGTTTTTACCATGTAATGTAAAACATTGTAGTTTTGCAGAGTTAAACACACCTCTAGTGGCTGACTGGACGAGGTTCTTCTGCAGCAACAGCTGAGTGAAACTCAATCATGTGACCAATTACTGGTCCTAGGACATTAAATGATTTCCTATTGGAAGCATTTCATTTGACACGAGTGGCACTCGCTGCACACTTGTTCCTTGTCCCCAATGCTCCTCAATGAGGAGTATTGGATTTGACAGCCATCATGGAAACTCATTCACTCCATGAGGTTTCAGTGCTGGAAAAAATGTCAGTTAAAAAAAATTGTTTTTCTAATTTTTAGTTTGCAAAAGGGGGAGCCTGGAATTTAGAGTTAGAACCTGGAGTTAGAAATACAGGTTTGTATTCACAGTGCCATAGTGTTCCTTTATGTGCTCCTTTAACACCATGTGCCCCAAACCCATGAGAAGAGTCTTTTTAGCCAAATATGTTAATCTCTTAAAGGCACACAGCATGCCTACTTCTGAACAATACTTTTTTTTTTTTCTATTATTCCTGGATATGAATTTATATCTATTGTAAGATGTTATCAAGATATTTATTAATTTGATTGTTCATGTTCCCAATATGAAGCAATAATTCCACAAGGATTGCTTTGCTGCAGCTTGATAAAGTGTTTTGGCCAGTATCACAAACGCACCCTACTTCAAGAGTGTGCATGAAGTAGTTGTGGTGGTGAAAGGGTTAAAGTTCACTATTTGTCTGGAAATAATGATAAAATCCCCCGTAACGCCACCGACACTTAACCATAATATTATAAATATTGCTATTTTAACGCTGCTATCACCAAGACCATTTATAAATGGGGTGCCCTGGTCCCCCAGGTAACTTAATAATAAAAACCCACCAAATACAACTTGGCACAATTTCTAAGCAATTGCAAAACACTAATTAGTCTCTTCAGGTAACTTAATTTTTTACCAGACAAAGGCAAAACGTAATAAAGGAATATTTATTATGAGCAAAAAAATAGTCACAGTGCATACAATAAATAGATGATAAACAAATTATTTACACCAACAACAGATAAAAACCAAAAAGGATAAAATAACAGAAGTCCTAATCACTTACTTGGGTTTTCAAAGTAAAACTTCTGCCCAGGGGTCTCTGGCATGGAAGATGGTGACTCAAAATCATACTTTGGCCCCAAGCAAGCACAAACACACTTCAGAATCATTAGATATTTACCCTACGGAATACTGAGCCTGGCCTAGAAGGTGATAAGGCGGACCTATGGAGACAATAAGTGAAAACCCCCTTGTGTTCCAGACCAACATTAATCCAAATAGAAACATTTTCTTCTATATCCTCTTTTGTACTTGCCACAGAATAATAATTGCATCTGTGAATGTGTTACCATTTTTCCATTCCATGTCACACTCCTTACCAAATATAGCAGATATCACAATCTCTTGTCATATGGTTAAGTTACTCAAATCATGCTTAGGCTTGATTAGAAGATTGTGCTTGTCCCATTCTAAATATAATAAAAATGAGGCTTAATTATTATTCTGTGGGTAAGTATTCATGCTTCTTTTGGATATGATACTTGAACACAAAGCTAATGATCATTAACATATTGTCAGGGTACCTGTGGTCTCTACCTCCGAAAGAGGTAGAGACTTAGCTGTTCCTCCATCCAGACGATCTGATGGCTCCCTTCCCTGCGGTCTATCCGGTCATGCTAGGCCGGCCGCGAGGGAGTGACTGCCTTTTACAGCATCTAGGCAGGAAGTAGTCATCAGGACACTCCCCCGGAACGACCTGTCAGTCAATTGCTGCAGGACCAATCAGGATGCCTCGGAGGCGTGGTTACTGCTCTGAACAGGGTATTTAACAGAGCTTCTTTCATTAGCTCATTGCCCTGTCGTGGTTCTAGCTTGTTCTAGTCACTCAGTGCTTGTGTATTCTATTATCCCTTTTGGTTTTGACCCGGCTTGTTTACCTTACTCTGCTTATCTCTGTTACCCTTGATTCGGCTTGTCTCTCGCTTACCTGTCTTCTGTTACCCTCGACCTCGGCTTGTCTTTGACCATTCTATACTGTACTACTTACATTAGTCCGGCCATTCTAAGGTCCGGTATACGTATCTGGCTACTGTTTGTACTCTGCGTGTTGGATCCCTGTCCCGATCCTGACATTACGACAGGGCCAATGGATCCTGCAAGTACAAACAGTAAGCTGGCTGCTCCTGATCCTAGGTTTGAAGCCATGGATCACAGAATGGATCAGATGGCGCTTGCGCTACAGGCTCTATTAGCTTGTGCCAATAACCCACCAGAGGAGATACGTAATACCCCTGTTTCTCCTGTCGGTTCAGGTCTAGAGGTAGCCACAGTGGGTGCTTCTTCTCACATTACCCCCCCAGTACGCTATGGTGGGGCTCCTGAGAAGTGTCGTGGTTTTTTAAACCAAATTAGTATCCACTCTGAATTGATAGGGCAAAAGTAGGATTTATTATCACCCTACTCATTGAGAAAGCTCCGAGATGGGCCAACCCACTATGGGAGAACGATAACCCATTAGTTTATAACTATAACGCATTTGTAGCTGCTTTTAGAAGAACATTTGACCCTCCAGGTAGAAAGGTTAATGCAGCCAGATTACTGTTGCGCCTGAGACAGGAGAACCAAACACTGGTGGATTATGCACTAGAGTTCAGGTCTCTGGCGGCAGAAATCAAGTGGAATAAGCAGGCGTATATGGATGTATTTTTGAATGGCCTATCTGATGTAATCCTTGATGAGGTTGCTACCAGAGAACTCCCTGAGAATTTAGAGGATTTAATTTCGTTCATCTCTCGTATAGATGAACGTCTAAGAGAGAGACAGAACACTCGAGAGAGGAACCAGAGACCTTCTTTTAGGTTAGCTCCCGCTTTTCCAAGTCCTGACTCCACGATATCTTTGCTTACTGAACCTATGCAGATAGGGTATACCCGCCTCTCTGAGGAGGAAAGACAGCACAGGAGAAGAGAGGGTTTGTGTATGTATTGTGGAGCCAAGGGTCATTTACTCTCGAACTGTTCTAACCGCCCGGGAAACGCTTGCACCTAAGTCTCTCTAGAGGACAGGCCTTGGGTGTTTCGATTTTGTCCTCTACTCCTAATTATAAAGATCACAGGCTTCTGCTACCAGTTTCCTTAACTTGGGGGAAGGAAGTAGTAAGGGCTATGGCATTGATAGATTCCGGTGCTGCTGAGAATTTTATCGACCAAGCCTTTGCTAGTAAGAACAATTTCCCATCCCAGCTAACGGAGACACCTTTATCTTTCGTGAGACCATACCCATTGATTTAAATGTTGGTATCCTACACGTGGAGAATTTATCTCTCATGCTCATTTCGTCTCCTTCCGTTCCCATAGTTCTGGGGTACCCATGGTTGAAAAAACATAACCCTATTATCGATTGGGAGTTAGGAGAGATACTCTCGTGGGGCCAGGGCTGCCAGGATCGGTGTTTGTGCAAGGTTTCTCCATTAGCTAATATTAACATACCGGAGAATCCTACTCAGTCCACAGAAAGACAAATACCAGACCTTTACCTAGACTTAAGGGCAGTGTTTGACAAGAAGAATGCCGATTCTTTGCCTCCACACAGGTCATTTGACTGTAAGATTAAGCTTCTACCCGGCACTATGCCTCCGAGGGGGCATGTATATCCTTTGTCTGTTCAGGAAAACTCGGTTCTAGAGGAGTATATTCGGGAGAATTTAGAAAAGGGATTCATCAGGAGGTCTTCTTCTCCGGCCGGGGCTGGGTTCTTTTTCATTAAGAAGAAGGATGGCACGCTGAGACCTTGTATCGATTACCGAGGCTTGAATAAAATAACTGTCAGAAATGCCTATCCTATCCCACTGATTACCGAGTTATTTGATCGTCTTAAGGGCTCCAAAATCTTCACCAAGTTAGACCTCAGAGGGGCTTACAATTTGGTGAGAATCCAGCAAGGTCACGAGTGGATGACGGCATTCAATACCCGGTATGGCCATTATGAATACACTGTTATGCCATTTGGACTATGCAATGCTCCTGCAGTATTTCAAGATTTGATTAATGAGGTACTTAGGGAGTTTCAGCATGATTGTGTTATTGTTTACCTGGACGACATACTAATACACTCTAAGGAGATTGAGACTCACCATAGACAGGTCAGAAAGGTATTACACAAGCTGCTGCAACATGGTCTATATTGCAAATTGGAGAAGTGCAGTTTTGATCAGTCTCAGGTAGACTTTCTTGGATACGTGATTTCTGGGGAAGGTTTTAAAATGGATCCTGTAAAACTCCAATCTATTTTAGACTGGCCCTTGCCCAAAGGACTCAAGGCTATCCAAAGGTTTATTGTTTTTTCCAACTACTATAGGCGCTTCATTAAAGGATACTCCTCTATCATTGCGCCTATTACCAATATGACCAAACAAGGGGCTGATACTAAGTTCTGGTCTAAGGAAGCTCTTGGTGCTTTCAAGACTCTCAGGGAACTTTTTGCCTCGGCTCCCATTCTAGTCCATCCTGATACGACTCTGCCTTTCTTGCTTGAGGTCGATGCCTCTGAGACAGCAGTTGGGGCTGTTCTGTCTCAAAGGTTAGGGGTGGATAAACCGTTACACCCTTGTGGTTTCTTCTCTAAGAAATTTTCTGGGCCTGAGAGCAGATATGACATCGGGGAGAGGGAACTGTTAGCAGTCATTAAAGCCTTAAAGGAGTGGAGACATTTGTTGGAGGGGACCCTACACCCTATTACGATTTTGAAGGACCACAAAAACTTGTCCTATATTGGGGAGGCTAAGCGCTTATCCTCTAGACAAGCTCGTTGGTCCTTATTCCTGACTCACTTCAATTATGTACTGACTTACAGACCTGGTTCTAAAAACTCTAAAGCTGATGCATTATCTCGCCAATATGAACCTTCTACTGTACCTGAACCAGTTCTTTCTTCTATAGTTCCGAAATGCAATATCATTGCTAATACGAATCTCAGGATTCATTCTCCATTACTGGCCGAGATCATTAAGTTGCAACATCTAGCACCTAAACAGACTCCTGCAGGCCGTCATTTCGTTCCTCCTGCTCTTCAACTGGAACTTTTACAGTGTTTACATAATAGCAAGATGGCGGGACATCCTGGTATTCGCAAAACTTACGCGTTGATCTCTAAGGACTTCTGGTGGCCTGCTTTACGGAGGGATATTGAGGAGTTCATCGCTGCATGTGAAGTTTGTACTAAAACCAAACAACCCCATACGCTTCCATGTGGATTCCTGCACCCCTTGGAGGTTCCAGAAAAAACATGGTCCTGTTTGGCCATGGACTTTATTGTCGATCTACCTATCTCTAAAAGACAGACTGTTATCCTCACCGTGGTTGACAGGTTTACTAAGATGGCACACTTCATTCCCCTGCCTAAACTCCCGTCTTCTCCCGAATTGGCAGAGATATTCGCTAAGGAGATTTTTCGCCTACATGGGATACCCTCTCAAATTGTATCGGACAGAGGCTCCCAATTTGTTTCCCGCTTTTGGAGGTCCTTCTGCTCTCAACTTGGTATTAAATTAAACTTTTCTTCTGCCTATCATCCTCAGTCTAACGGAGCTGCTGAACGTACCAACCAGAAAATTGAACAATATTTACGATGCTTTGTTTCTGAACACCAGGATGATTGGGTCGGTTTGATTCCTTGGGCGGAGTTTGCACACAACAATCTCGTTTGCGATTCTACTCATTCAAGCCCCTTCTTCATGAATTATGGTTTTCATCCGTCTATTCTTCCTTCGGATTCTCCTTCCCAGGGGGTGCCGTCGGTTGATGTTCATGTTGCCAATTTGAGGAAGTTGTGGGATCAAACTCGACAAATCCTTGTGCACAACTCTATGTTGGTCAAGAAACATGCTGATAAACGTAGAAGGGCGGCTCCGGTCTTTGTTCCAGGTGATAGGGTATGGCTGAGCACGAGGAACATCCGTTTAAAAGTGCCCTCCATAAAGTTCGCTCCTCGTTATATTGGACCCTACAGGGTGCTGACCCGTATCAATCCAGTTGCGTATCGTTTAGCTCTTCCTAATACCTTACGCATCCCGAACTCGTTTCACGTTTCATTGCTGAAACCACTCATATGTAACAGATTTTCCTCCACAATAGCCCCTCCTCGCTCCGTTCAGGTGGAGGGTCAGGAGGAGTATGAGGTTAACTCTATTATTGATTCTCGAATCTCCCGGGGGAGAATACAATATCTGGTTGATTGGAAGGGATATGGTCCTGAGGAGAGGAGTTGGGTACCTCAGGAGGATGTTCATGCTCCCCGTCTCCGCAGGGCGTATCACTCTCGCTTCCCATCTCGTCCCGGTTCATTCCGCCCGGTGGGCGTATCTGAGAGGGGGGGTACTGTCAGGGTACCTGTGGTCTCTACCCCCGAAAGAGGTAGAGACTTAGCTGTTCCTCCATCCAGACGATCTGATGGCTCCCTTCCCCGCGGTCTATCCGGTCATGCTAGGCCGGCCGCGAGGGAGTGACTGCCTTTTACAGCATCTAGGCAGGAAGTAGTCATCAGGACACTCCCCCGGAACGACCTGTCAGTCAATTGCTGCAGGACCAATAAGGACGCCTCGGAGGCGTGGTTACTGCTCTGAACAGGGTATTTAACAGAGCTTCTTTCATTAGCTCATTGCCCTGTCGTGGTTCTAGCTTGTTCTAGTCACTCAGTGCTTGTGTATTCTATTATCCCTTTTGGTTTTGACCCGGCTTGTTTACCTTACTCTGCTTATCTCTGTTACCCTTGATTCGGCTTGTCTCTCGCTTACCTGTCTTCTGTTACCCTCGACCTCGGCTTGTCTTTGACCATTCTATACTGTACTACTTACGTTAGTCCGGCCATTCTAAGGTCCGGTATACGTATCTGGCTACTGTTTGTACTCTGCGTGTTGGATCCCTGTCCCGATCCTGACACATATCAAACAAATTAACTCATCAACTAAGAGGTAGAGGCCATATGGTTGAAGTCAGTTAGTTTACATTGGAACTAGACATCCAGGCATCTCAAGTGTAGAATTTCACACCTTGCAGAGCCTTTGATTAATCAAAGAATCAATCCATGTTGTAAACCATCTGAACCCTTTTGCATTCCTATACAATTTATATTATCCTTTCTGCCATCTGACCTCTACAATTTGGCCAATTCATATATGCACTACACAAATTACATTAAATGACAATATTCTATATTGCAACAATGAATTATGCACCCTTTGCGTATTTGACAGCAGCTAATCTATACCAAATAAAATACAAAGTATGCAGATTTTTAAATGTGTCCTTTTTTCCAGTGTCCTTAATTGATAAGATCGTGGACTTTAAGATAAACCTGTCTCTTACTCTGAGGTCAATACATTGAGGGGAAAAAAGTATTTGATCCCCTGCTAATTTTGAATGTTTGCCCACTGAAAAAGAAATGATCAGTCTATAATTTTAATGGTAGGTGTATTTTAACAGTGAGAGACAGAATAACAACAACAACAAAAATCCAGAAAAATGCATGTAAAAAAAGTTATAGATTGATTTGCATGTCAATAAGTGAAATAAGTATTTGATCCCCTATCAAATCAGCCAGATTTCTGGCTCTCAGGTGTCTTTTATACAGGAAACAAACTGAGATTAGGAGCACTCTCTTAAAGGAAGTGCTCCTAATCTAAGCTTGTTCCCTGTATAAAAGACACCTGTCTACAGAAGCAATCGATCAATCCGATTCCAAACTCTCCACTATGGCCAAGACCAAAGAGCTGTCCAAGGATGTCAGGGGCAAGATTGTTGACCTACACAAGGCTGGAATGGGCTACAAGACAATTGCCAAGCAGCTTGGTGAGAAGGTAACAACAGTTGGTGCGATTATTCGCAAATGGAAGAAAGACAAAATAACTGTCAGTCTCCCTCGGTCTGGTGCTCCATGCAAGATCTCACCTCGTGGAGTTTCAATGATCATGAGAACGGTGAGGAATCAGCCCAGAACTACACGGGAGGATCTTGTTAATGATCTCAAGGCAGCAAGGACCATAGGCAACAAGAAAACAATTGGTAACACACTATACCATGAAGGACTGAAGTCCTGCAGCGCCCGCAAGGTCCCCCTGCTCAAGAAAGCACATGTACAGGCCCGTCTGAAGTTTGCCAATAAACATTTCAATGATTCAGAGGAGAACTTGGTGAAAGTGTTGTAGTCAGATGTGACCAAAATCGAGCTCTTTGGCATCAAGTCAACTCGCTGTGTTTGGAGGAGGAGGAATGCTGCCTATGACCTCAAGAACATAATCCCCACCTTCAGACATGGAGGTGGAAACATTATGCTTTGGGGTGTTTTTCTGCTAAAACACACAGCCAAGGCAACAAAGGTGTGGTTCAAGAACAAGCACATTAAGGTCCTAGAGTGTCCTAGACAGTCTCTAGACTTTAATCCCATATAAAATCTGTGGAGGGAGCTGAAGGTTTGAGTTGCCAAACGTCAGCCTTGAAACCTCAATGACTTGGAGAAGATCTGCAAAGAGAAGTGGGACAAAATCCCTCCCGAGATGTGTGCAAACCTGTTGTGATTTCCAACAAGTGTTTTGCCACCAAGTACTAAGTCTAAGGGGTCAAATATTTATTTCAAACATTGACATGCAATATCGATTTATAACTTTTTTGACATGCGTTTTTCAGGATTTTTGTTGTTGTTATTTTGTCTATCACTGTAAAAATACACCTACCATTACAATTATTGGCTGGACATTTCTTTGTCAGGAGGGAATAAAATACTTTTTTCATTCACTGTACGTGTCTTGTCAATTCTCTTAAGTGCTGACATTTTCAATTGTGCTATTGACTTGAATCTTGTAACCTTAGCACTCTACCTGTGACTTTATCTGGAAAACCTAACTATTCATTCTATCTGGACCTTTTCTGGAATTTGTTGTGATTCTGTATCACATTTATTGATGCTTTTTATTCTTATCCAAATGTACCAGTTTCGGGATTCTTTGTGGTCAAAGTTTAAGCGTACTGGCTCTATGAATGATCACTGTGCGTATAGACAATGGCGAAATATATGCACAAAACAGACAACATTGACCAAGGCCAAATATTTCTATGAAAATCTGAACAATAACATCTCAAACCCTAGAAACTTTTGGAAAGTCATAAATAAACTACAAACTCCCCCAATCCACTCCAAACCCTCCACCCTCAAAGTGGATAACCAAACGCTGAAACTTCCCTTAGATGTAGCAAATGCCTTTAACAATTATTTTGTCGGATGCTCTACTGCCCTGATTGCCAAGCTAATAAATGCCACGCATTCTGAAACTACAAATGTGGATCAGGTCCCACTAAATTTGCAAAGTCCCAATATAGACAAGTTCATTTTTAAACTTGTACCTGTTAGTGTCATTGAAAAAGATCGTAATAATCTAAAAATGAAAAACCAGTCCAGACCTGATCAAATCCCAGCAATGCTGTTGAAGCTCAGTGCGCCAGGAATTGCTAAACCCGTCGCAACTCTAATTAACGAATCCTTGATGTCTGGATACATACCCAAACTTTGGAAGACTGCGAGAGTAGTGCCTATCCATAAAAGTGGTGACACTACTTTGGTTTCTAACTATCGCCCTATATCATTTGCCCCGGTATTGTCAAAAAATCTTAGAAAAATGTGTCCATACGCAACTATGTACTACCAACAATCAAACTATCTGACCCCTGATCAATCGGGCTTTCGCCAGAATCACTCTACTACAACTGCCCTCTTAAAAGTTTGCAATGACATCCAAACTGGCATGGAACAAGGAGACCTAACTGGAGCTATTTTCCTTGATTTTGCTAAGGCCTTTGACACAGTAGACCACGACATTCTACTGCACAAACTCAAAAACTCAGGTATTGGTGATCATTCGCTAAACTGGTTTCGATCGTATGTATCGGATCGCTCGCAATATGTGTCCATTTCTGGCAGCGACTCCATCCCTCTCCCAGTCACACGTGGTGTTCCCCAAGGTTCCATTCTCGGCCCCCTACTATTTACATTATTTACAAATGATCTGCCTAATGTCTGCAAATCCTCAAATGTACACATGTACGCAGATGACATGGTAATCTATGCGAGCAGTTCCGATCTACCGCAGCTTGAGGCTGTGCTCCAAGACCAGTTTACAGAGGTAGAAAAGTGGATCGCAAAAAACAAACTCTTCCTGAACACTGACAAAACTGTCACAATGATCTTTGGAACAGTACTTAAATTACACAAATTACACAATTCCCACATGTCCATCAAAACAAATTCAAATGGCACACTGACCGCAGTCCACTCTTTCAAATACTTGGGTATGATGTTAGACCCCAATCTATCTTTTGGCCTGCACATAGAAAAGCTTGCATCTAAACTTTATCCAAAACTAGGTGCCTTGTACAGAAACAAATCTTGCCTAAGCCCTACAGTAAAGGAAAAGATTGTACAGCAAATGCTGATGCCAATCATTAATTATGGGGATGTAGTATATGCATCTGCCTCGCAATACCACATTAATAAACTCAACACATTGTATAACTCGTTCTGCCGATTTGTGCTACAATGTAATTACAGGACCCACCATTGTGACATGCTAAAAGAACTAAACTGGCAGACGCACCCTTCATCTTTCCAGCCTTGTGTTTAAGAGCTTTTCTGGGAAACTCCCACACTTCCTGAACACAATGCTTTCCCCGGCTGTTCCCACTTCCTATAACCTCCGATCCAGTACCGACACTTTACTTAGTCTACCTCAATACAAAAAGAAAGCAGCCCGATCCTCCTTCTCCTACAGAGCACCGCAATTGTGGAACAACCTCCCGCACAATTTAAAATCTTACCTAAGCCTAAAGTCCTTTAAGAGATCCCTTTCTACATACCTCAAAACAGAATGCACCTGTCATGGTTGATTATATATTTCCTACCTGTTCTATGTTACATTTTGTATTTATTGTGTATTATTATTGTTTTTGTTTTTTAATGTACCCTAACTGTAACAATGCAATGATTTGTGGAACAGGACATACTTGAAAACGAGAGAAATCTCAATGTATCTTTCCTGGTAAAATATTTTATAAATAAATAAATAAATAAATGATTCACCTCTTTGATGCTTCTGATGGAAACTAATATGCCATCAAGATATTGGTTGGTACCTGACAGACATCATCCATAAGGAGTGCTTTAGAAATCTACTGTAAAGTAGGCGTGCATCCCATGTAATTTTTAGATGTTGCAAAAAGTGTTATCCAAAAACAGTTTTTCAGAATCACTCAATGCAATTTAATTTCCAGCGCTAGTTCGCCAACTTTTCTCTTGAGAAAACTGAATTCCAAACTGGGGAAACAGGAGAGTGGTGTAGCGCCTTATATGTCCATGAAGATGCGTAAAATAATAAAAAAAAAAACTGATAGTGTAGTATGTAAAATACAATTATAAAAAGGTGATAAAAAATAATCCACTCTCTGATTGTGAGTGGATTATTTTTTTTTGTCAATCTGTTTTTTATTGAGACTGCAAGTTATAACAAATAGGAAAAAGAAATGGAGTTAAGACAGATGATTTTAGATCAGATTTGCAGATACATACACAGTGTCTGCGTGTGTCAGTCTCATTCTTTAGTTAAGTAGATTAAGCAAATAGAATCAACAATGCTACTCGGACTGAACATGTGTATACGATATGCTAATATGTAATATGCTAGCAGTCAGATGCAGTAACTAAGACAAAAATTAGTTAATCCTCTCATTTCTCAGTGAGTATAGAATACAAGCTGTCAGGCACATCCATGTCTACAATAGACCTCATTTAAGATTAAGCAAGCGTTAACTGGACATGTGTAAATTATACGGTTAAGTTAAAAACCACTGGACTATGCATCAATATATAGTGGCTGCACCTAGCTATATGTGATAGCAAACAAACGGGTAGCAAACAAATTAAAACTTGTAGGCACAGCAAACATAAAAAGCTGGTATAGAAGGGACACTGCTAGACAAGCCTATAGTGGCCACATGGGCTATGTGGAACCAATAAAAAGAAACTAAACTAGGTGTATTCACCCTCCCTGAGGCCTACCTTGTGCTAGGGAGCGGTGGAATTCTGATCCATGGTGGTCTGGTGGGAGATGTTGCTCTCTGCACCCTCTGTGGTTGCAGACAGCTCCTTTGGGCCGGTACAGGGAAATGTATCAGAACATTACCATTGTAGACTATGGCAATGCTCTAATGCAATAGATGAGGGACAGTGAAGGAGAGCGGTTAGGCCGGTTAGGCAGATCTTTAAACTGCCCAGCATTCTGCCCCGAGGCTGTGGCCTCTGTTGCCTTATGGCAAATCCGGTTGTGTATATGAGGTAGTGGTGGCTGCTGTTTGAAAGAAGGCGGGGTGGTAGATCCCTGATGTTTGATCTCTGTCCATTTAATTCCAAATATTCAACCCTGCACCCAATTAGATGTTTTGCTCTGTTAAACCTCATAAACCTATAAATAAATATACATGTTTAGGAAACAAAATCTTTTTTAAAGAAATCCGACTCCACAGTCAATTTGTTAACTGATTTATTGCTCAACATCTCAGTAACATCACCAGCCTGCAATAAAGGGGTAGAAGAAAGTGCAGAACTCATCATGGTAGACACCTAATCATTAGTCCATACTATGCCTTTTTTGATTGCAACAAAAATAGTGTAGGGGTATTGTCCCACCAGACAAATTGATATACAAATGGTCTTTGGTTCTTCCTACATTACTATTTTAAGACAAAACAAAGTCAGTGTGAGTCTGTAAAGTTTTTGCCCCTACAAGTCAATTCCTATTATCTTAATTTAAGAAGAAAATATTAAACCACATAGCCATTAACACTGCAATTATGCTCTTTGTTCTGCCTCGTCTATGAAATTGCCTGTTAACTTGTTCATTCATGTTTCCCAGAACCTTTTTACCACTGTGGTAGAAACAGGTCTTTGTGTTACTTGTTGACATTTTTCATTGCCACTGATTAAAGAAACTCGCTGCCAAACATTTGCTAAAATGTACAATTCAGCTTTACAGTCCGTGCGTGATACATTCAAATCCTTACAATTGGGACTTTTTTGCTGACCTTTCTCCCTAACTGGTAAAGGTATTTGAGTTTCATAAATAATTGCGAATGGAAAATGTTATGGGAAAAGATCTCACATACAAGTTTCCAAGAAAAATAACAAAAAAATCTAACATACATTAAAGTGTAATATCCTGTTTATGTTATACAATTTTGTTGCAAAAAAATATTTACAAAATGTGAATAGTGACAGAATTAATGTAAAATCCAAAATTGCTTAACTAGACGCTCAAAGGCCAAATGAGGACACAAGCTTCCCTGAGAACAACAACCAAAAACACCTCTCAAAGGTTTGGATCAGCTGAAAGTCCTTTTCTTCTACTGTGAAATACAATAAAATTAAGATATTTGGCTATTGCATAAAGGGAAACTACAAACACCATAGTAAATTGCAAAAAGTTTGCGTTTTTTGGAATACATATTGAACATTACTTTTCATGCATACAAATTTATTTATTTATAAAATATTTTACCAAGAAAGGTACATTGAGATTTCTCTCGTTTTCAAGTATGTCCTGGGTCCACACACACACACACATATATATATATATATATATATATAAACAAGTTCGAAATCTGGCACTCTACCTGGACGATAAGTTTCTCAAATAATGCCTCGGTGCTGCAGAGCGTGGATATGTAGAAAAAATGATGAGACAGAGCACTCCAAAGGACTTGGTGAAAAATTATTTATCTGTGTGCAGAGGAATCGACGTTTCGACCCGCAGGTCTTTATCAAGATAACATAAAACTTAAGGCAATGTGTTTATATAACAAAGGTAATTAGGAGGAAATTACTTACCCTAACGTGACCGTGGTGCCCCTCACTCAGGTGTAACCGCTGTGCTCATTACGGAGTAACGTGTAACGTGCGTCGCTAGGTGATGACGTCAAAAGTGTGCGACCCTAAAGGTCGTGAATGTGCGTCAAGTTGCTATAGAAACCTCCGATGAGTGCGCATGCGTGAAGAAAAGTGAAGATTAAAAGTTTAAAAAATGGAAAGACAATCTAAAGCATATAATGGGAAAAGAATGCTAGCTATGCCTCAGTGTAAGTTGAGTCAATAATGCCTGTTTGTAATCGGAACGGTATAGATGTGGTAAACGAGTGAGTGTGTGTGCTGTGTGGTGATAAGGAAAATGTGTCGTGGTGATGGGAGTGGGGTTTTATAACCGAGACTGAGGGTATAGTCTCCTGGAAGGACGAGAGAATAAAGAAAGGACAGAAGTGGCAGAGAGTGAGGAAAAAGCAAACGAGAATGTGACCAGTGATAAAAACATCCATTAGGCAACCAAAATCAATGTGTGTGTCTGAGTGAGGAAAGGGGAAGAAAGAGAAAAAGGAGTAAATGATGAATAAAAATGTGTGTGTAGAATCAAGTGAATCTATGTACATATGTGTGAAAAAAGTGAGGACATGAGAAGTGAAGAATGAAAAGTGAGATAAAGCCGAATTACATCCATACAAATGTTAAAAATATTAAAAATAAAAATAAAAATACAAATACAAATAGAGATGAACAGCAGAATCTGAGCAATGAACTAAGTGATGCCTCTATACTTTGCTTATCTAAGCAATTACTAAATAAGAGATGCCAGACATCTACAAGAGAAGTATATTTAACGACTGTCCAGAAATGAATGAAACGATATACATTCATTGAGACCTCGAGGATACACTGTGTCTAGTGTCTTGATCCAATAAGCTTCGCGTTGAAGCAGACTTTTAGAGCGGTCACCTCCTCTGGGCAGCGGGGGGATGTGATCGATGGCTATGAATTTGAGAGTCGGAAGTCGATGATTAACTTCTAAAAAATGTTTGGCCACCGGTTTCTCCGTCTTGCCATCTCTAAAGGCAGTCATGATACCTGAGCGATGACCTCGCATTCTGTCACGTAATGTGCGGTCAGTTTTCCCCACATAATAAAGTCCACAGGGGCATGATATGAGGTATACCACATGGTCAGTTAGGCAAGTGATATGATGTCTAATGAGATATCGTTTTCCAGAATGTGGATGAGCAAAAGATGGACCTGTGAGCATGTGTCCGCAGGTCACGCAGTTCGTGCATTTAAAGCATCCCATTTTCATATGTCCTTTCTTCGTTTCACACACTCACTCGTTTACCACATCTATACCGTTCCGATTACAAACAGGCATTATTGACTCAACTTACACTGAGGCATAGCTAGCATTCTTTTCCCATTATATGCTTTAGATTGTCTTTCCATTTTTTAAACTTTTAATCTTCACTTTTCTTCACGCATGCGCACTCATCGGAGGTTTCTATAGCAACTTGACGCACATTCACGACCTTTAGGGTCGCACACTTTTGACGTCATCACCTAGCGGCGCATGTTACACGTTACTCCGTAATGAGCACAGCGGTTACACCTGAGTGAGGGGCACCACGGTCACGTTAGGGTAAGTAATTTCCTCCTAATTACCTTTGTTATATAAACACATTGCCTTAAGTTTTATGTTATCTTGATAAAGACCTGCGGGTCGAAACGTCGATTCCTCTGCACACAGATAAATAATTTTTCACCAAGTCCTTTGGAGTGCTCTGTCTCATCATTTTTTCTATATATATATATATATATATATATATATATATTTGCTTTTGAACTTACTTATCTGTCCTCTATTGCTTTGTCAGAAAGGGCTTCAAGCAGTACCCTTAGTAGTTACATTGTCACAACTTTACTTGCTTGTGTTTTCCTGTAGGAAAATGTAGAAATATTGTTTCATACACAGTACAGCCATGTGCATGGATGATTGTAGGATACCAGAAGGCCCCATTAATTTATATAAGGGAAACACTAGTAGCACGTATGCCATTACCTTACCATGTGCAGTACTTTACTTTTCCATTTAATTTTAGTAGCAGATCAGGGATTGGCTGTGATGCTTAAAGCGACACTCCAGGTACCCAGACCACTTCTGCTCATTGGAGTGGTATGGGTGCCAACTCCCACTACCATTAACCCTACAAGTGTAATTATTGCAGTTTTTTATTAACTGCAATAATTACCTTGCAGGGTTAAGTCCTCCCCTAGTGGTTGTCTACTAGAAAGCCACTAGAGGGCACTTCCTGGTCCCTAGCACAGATTATCTGTGCTAGAGCATCGCTGGACATCCTCACGCTGTGTGAGGACCTCCAGCGTCGCTCTATTCCCCATAGGGACGTATTGAAATAAATTTTCAATGCTTTCCTATGGGGTGCGCTAATGCGCATGCGCGGCATTGCCGCGCATGCGCATTAGGTCTCCTCGGCCGGTATACTTAATACTATATTAAGTATTGTGATCATGGCTCAGAATATTCAAGCTTCTTGTCTAACATGCAATTACATACAATGACATTTAAAAAAACTTAGCAAATAAAAAGCACATTTCAATTGAAGAATATGACTGAATATAAGTAAATGAGAATTAACATATATCTTATTGAATATTAAACATACATCTTCACGATTAAGCTCTTGTGTAATGTTAAAGTTTTACTATATATCATGAATATGTATCCAACATTATTTTATAAGCTCTTGTGGAGGTGCTAATCAACCATTTAGAATATTCATGAAGTAGTGAAAACTGGCAGTAACAAATTGACCTATTTATGGGTTAAATTGCAATCTAATGTTTGATTATTATCCATACATTAAAAGTTAAAAATAAGCCATTAAAATCCACAATCTTTCCACTGATGAATATGGATGAGTTAACTATACCATAACATTTTTAGTAAAATTATTTAAGTAATTAAAATTCTTTGAAATGTATTTTCAAACAATTAAAGGGACATATATGCACCCAGACCACTTAATCTCATTGGAATGTTTTGGGTGCAGTGGGCCTGGCCACTTTCCCCTGAGAGATGCTGCAAGGTTTACATTGCATGGATAAGATGGCAACTAGAAGTTCTTCCTCGATTCACATGGGGTACTCTGCAATATGAAGCTGAACTTCCTCATTAGAGCATCCAGCATCTTGAAAATTACAATAGGAAAGTATTGATTCAAAGATTTCCTATGGGGGAGGCCTAATGTGCATGTGTCACTCGCCCCGCATGCACATTAAATCCCCCCACCACTGTGACATTGCAGAAGGAGGAGACCAAGCCAGGGTTGAGGGACCTGGGTGCAGGAATCTGGCAAGTGAAAGAAAGAGTTTTAATCCTTTCATGACAAGGAGGTGGGTGGGGGCACGGAGGCAGAGAGACATCATAGTGTGAAGAATACAGTTTTTTTTAGTCTTAAAACTATAGTGCTCTTTTAATGTGCATCCCAAATTTTTGTGTTTTGAAATGAGCAGAACAAACACTTTCTCATTGACAAATGCTATTCCAACCAAAACATTGGGTGGTTATGGTGTTCCTGTGTCACAGTCATAAGGTAAACACTTTATGTACAGCAGTTTATTTAAAGAGACACTCCAGGAAGCCCTTTTTACTCACCTCGTTCCAGCGCCGGGAGCCTCGTGAAGCCGCGCCACCTATTTTGTCAAAATGACGAAATAAGCGGGCGCGAGCAGGGAGCAATCAGTCGCTTCCATTCGGAAGCGTCATTGCTCCCTTGTGCGCATGCGCGGCTTCACTGCACATGCGCACATACTTCATAGGGCAGCATTCATGCCGCCCTATAAAGTCCTGAGCGCACTACCATGCATGCACGCGGTGTGCGCGGCCGCGAGCCAAGCTGACTGACAGCTCAGATCGCGGTCTTTGCCCGCCCCCTCTCCTCTTCTGACAGGCAGGAGAGAAGGCGCGCACACAGTGCCTTCTCTCTCCTGCACACGTCAGACGTATTTTAATACGTCTGACGTGTACATGGCCTTTTTAGGGCCATACATGATAGGAAGTCCCTCTGGTAGCCGTCTCTGAAAATACAGTGTTAACATTAGATTGCCTGCAGGGAGCTATAGATCTCACCTGAACAACTACATTAAGCTGCAGTTGTTTAGGTGACTATAGAGTCCCTTTAACTTCTTGGACTACTTTGTTCAGCTTTGTGTGTTGAAATGAGCAGAACAAACACTTTCTCATTGACAAATGCTATTCCAACCAAAACATTGGGTGGTTAAGGTGTTCCTGTGTCACAGTGATAAGGTAAACACCTTATGTACAGCAGTTTATTTAAAGGGACACTCCAGGAACCCCCTTTTACTCACCAGTGTTGAGATATATGTGATTTGAGTTATTTGTGATTTGTATCACACATCATTTGAGATATATCAATTGTATTTAGTATATATGGTCATTAAATAAAGTGTACTTTGATTCCACATCAGCTGTGCAGTTGGTGTATATATTGTTATCTAAGGAGTAAAGTGGCACAGATTCATCTTGATAATGCATTATTATTATCATTTATAAAGCGCCAACAAGGTCTGTAGCACTGTACAATGGGTGGACTAACAGTCAAGTATTTGTAACCAGACGAGTTGGACACACACTACTAGTTGAGCAAATAGAAAAAAAGAAAATGAAGGGGTAAGTTATCATTACGGGTGACTTTAATCTTCCTGATGTGAACTGGAAAACCAAAATAGCTGCTTGTGCCAGGAGCACACATATTCTAAACTCCCTACTGGGATTGTCTCTAAAACAAGCCGTTGATGAACCAACTCGTAAAGAGGCCATACTAGATTTAGTGTTAACAAATGGAGATTTGGTATCAGATATTACTGTAGGTGAAATTTTAGGATCCAGTGATCATCAGTCAGTGTGGTTTAATATAAGAACAGTGACTGAGTCACACCACACAAAAACAAAATGTTAGACTTTAGAAAAACAGACATTTCTAAAATTCGAATATGTGTAAAGGAGTCATTATCAGACTGGAGCAATTTAAAAGGAGTCCAAGAGAAATAGGATTATTTTAAAATTGCATTAGGCTTGTCAGTAAAAGCAAAAAATTCAAGAAACCATTGTGGTACTCTGCAGATGTGGCCAAAATAGTAAAATACTAAAAGTTAGCATTTAGTAATTATAAAAAAACCAAGAGTGAGGAAGATAGCCTCCTTCTGCCTAATCTTATAGATCTGTCTAAGCAAGTTATAAGAGCTTCCAAATCACACACAGAAGAGAAAATAGCACAGTCTAGGTAAACTAGAAAAATGGTAAGAGTTGTGGCAACTGACATTTAATGTGGATAAGTGCAAGATAATGCATCTTGGACATAAAAACCCAAGGACAGAGTACAGAATATTTCATAGAGTCCTAACCTCAACATCTGAGGAAAGAAATTTAGGGATGATTATTTCTGATGACTTAAAGGTAGGCTGACAATGTAATAGAGCAGCAGGAAATGCTAGCAGAATGCGTGGTTGTATAAGGAAAGGTATTAGCAGTAGAAAGAGGGACATGCTCATGTCATTGTACAGAACACTGGTGAGACCTCACTTGGAGTATTGTACGCAGAACTGGAGACCGTATCTCCAGATGGATATTGATACCTTAGAGATAATTCAGAGATGATCTTCTAAACTGGTTCATGGATTTCAGGATAAAACGTACCAGGAAAGGTTAAAGGATCTTCACATGTATAGCTTGGAGGAAAGACGAGACAGGGGGGATATGATAGAAACATTTAAATACATAAAGGGAATCAACACAGTAAAGGAGGAGACTATATTTAAAAGAAGAAAAACTACCACAACAAGAGGACTTAAATTAGAAGGGCAAAGGTTTAAAAATAATATCCGGAAGTATTACTTTACTGAGATGGTAGTGGATGCATGGAATAACTTTTCAGCGTGGGTGGTAGAGGTTAACACAGTAAAGGAGTTCAAGCATGTGTGGGATAGGCATAAGGCTATCCTAACTATCAGATAAGGCCAGGGATCAATGAAAGTATTTAGAAAATTGGGCAGATTAGATGGGCAGAATGTTTCTTATCTGCCATCACATTCTATGTTTCTAGGAACAGAGGGATTGAGGGACCTGCTCAGTGAGCTTACATGCTAGAGGGAGTGGGGTAATGTGACACAAAAAGTAAGGGTAGGGTAAAAAAGAAGGTTGCTAGGATAGTATTTAACCCCTTCAGGACGGAGTCAATAGTGCACGTTCTGATCAAAACAAAACGTAAACAAAAACTGGAATTTGCGCTATATGTCTGTTCACCCGTAGTTCACCTCTTTCAAATTATATGCACCCACACTTATTATATATCATTTTGTTCAGGAGAAACAGGGCTTTAATCTATCATTAACTATTCATGTATGGAACATAATTTATTATGAATAAAATTAAAAAAAATTTGAGAAAATTAGATTTTTTTTAAAATGTGCATTTCCGTCTGACATTTTAACTGTGAATGTCATAACACTGTTAGGTTTTACTGCAAAAAAATGCACAGATTTGTAATCAGCAATGTCTCACGAGTACAACAGTACCCCCCATTAACAGGTTTTATGTTGTTTTGGAAAGTTACAGGGTCAAATATAGAACATTCCATTTTCAAATAGAAATTTTCCAGATTAGTAATGTTACCTTTGAGACGGTGTGGTAGCCAGGAATGAGCATTACCCCCATAATGGCATAGCATTTGAAAAAGTAGACAAGCCAAGGTATTGAAAGTGGGGTATGTTTAGTCTTTTTTAGTAGCCACTTAGTCGCAAACACTGGCCAAAGTTAGCGTTCATATTTGTTTTTGTGTGAAAAAAGCAAAAAACGAATATTTGGCCAGTGTTTGTGACTAAGTGGCTACTAAGAAAGACTGGACATACCCCACTTGCAATACCTCGGGTTGTCTACTTTTGCAAATGGTATGCCATCATGGGGGTAATTCTCATTCCTGGGCTACCATACGCTCTCAAAGGCAACATAACCAATTTGGCAAATTTCAATGTGAAAAAAATGAAATGCAAGCCTTATATGTGACTCTCTAGCTTTCCAAAACACCATAAAACCTGTACATGGGGGGTACTGTTATTCTCGGGAGACTTCACTAAACACAAATATTAGTGTTTTAAAACAGTAAAACATATTACAACAATAATATAGACCATAAAAGTGTCGTTCGCTTGTAAAAAATGCGAAAAATGTCACTTTTACTTAAAATATCATCGTTGTAATACAATTTACCAGTTTGAAACACTAATATTTGAGTTCAGCGAAGTCTCCCGAGTAAAACAGTACCCCCTATGTACAGGTTTTTTTTTTTTCTTTCAAATTTATATTTTATTGTTTTCTTCAGCAAGCATAGCATGGGATACAAAACGGAGAAAGGGAAGTTAAACGGGGGGTTACATAAAATTACAGCTCTTTTGTGAACATATTAGCATTGTCATTTGAACAAAGGCGGACACTTAGAGGTAGCTACTACATTGATACTACATGGTTTAGCAGTTCCATCGTTCGTGTGACTAAATCATAGTTCTGCGTTGCGTGCCATCACTTTGTGGATTGATCGAGTTAGAGCAGTATTATGAGTCAGGGTAGAGGGTGTAGAAGGGGTGGGGAGGGTGGGGGGGGATGGTAGAGACAGTAGGTCCTCGGGGGGGGGGTGAGAGTACGTGAAGAATACTCTGAGCTTAGTTTTCCATTCGTTGCGTGATTACCGTTCGTCGGTTAGCATGGTTTTAATTTACCTGGGGCAAGCCGGGGGACTTGGGGAGATGTTTGGTTGTGTCTCTGCTAAGTGTCATCTTGGGCATCGGGTTCAGAGTGCCCACTCGTGTCGTGTGGCTCCTCTTCCCATTGACCCCATCCCATGTCAAATGCCAATCTCTTTTGTGGAGACATAATTGCCATTCTCTCGTATGTCTTGTATTGGGAGAGTCTACTCTGGAGTTGGGTCAGAGATGGGCAGGTCTGGGATTTCCAGTTTTGCGTCAGTAGATTTCTTGCTGCCAATATAGTGAGGGCTGTGATTTGTTTTTGTGTGATGGAGAGGTTGTCAGGGAGTATTAGCAGGAGACAGGAGATTTTTGTTAGGTGGAATTTGGGGATCTGCAGTTGGTCTAGTGTTGTTGACACTGCGGTCCAGAGAGGCCGGATATCACTACATGACCACCACAGGTGCTCCAGAGTACCCACCTTGTCATTGCACCTCCAGCAAGTGTGTGATGTGGCGGGGTATATGCGATGGAGCCTCTGGGGGGTCATGTACCAGCGGTATAGAAGTTTTCTGTGGGCTTCAATGTGCGTATAGCACTTTGTCCATTTGGAGAGGCCATTGAGGGCTCGGAGCCACTCTGGGTCTGTCAATGTTATCCCACAGTCCATCTCCCAGTGGTTTTTTTGGGGATGTGAAGTGGTGGGGTAGAGTTCTTGCCACGCTTTGTAGCTCAGTGTGAGTGTTTTGGGTTTCGTGGGTGCTGTCCAGCATCTACTCAGAAGTATGGAGGGGACAATCTTGGTTATGTTTGGTGAGGTATGCAGTGGGGACATGTGTGCTTGTAGTGCACTTTTGATTTGTAAATAGGAGAATATTGCTTTGTTCGGGAGTTGCCACTGTTGCTGGAGGGTTGGAAACGCGATAATGCCCTTAGTGTTTAAAAGCTGTGACAGTGTTGTGAGTCCTGCTGTGTTCCACATTTTTAGGGGGATGCTGGGTACTATAGCTCGTAAGACGGAGAGTGGGGATTTGGGATGTAGTACGTCCTTGTAACCTACCTTGTCCATGAATGCATCCCATGTGGATATTGTAATTTGCGTGGTCGGGAACAGGTCAGTGCGTTTAGCCCTAAATTTCCTCGGTGTCCATAGGTGTTCTATTAGGGATGTATCTGTGAATTGTGCCCTCTCCATGTCTACCCATTGGAGCGTACCTGGGCGCGCATGTAGGAGCACGCCTGCAGAAAGCATCGCGGCTTTATGGTATAATTGGAGGTTTGGGAGTCCCACACCTCCAAGTCGTGGTGCTGTTTGGAGGAGCCCCAATGATACCCTCGGTTTTTTCCCGTTCCATATGTAGGTGCCACACAGTTTTTGTAGGGCTTTACAGAATTGGGGGGTAATCCCTAGTGGTATCATACGAAAGATGTACAGGATGCGTGGGAGGATCATCATCTTGTACGTGTTAATTCTCCCTAACCATGAGATATTAGTGTTTTTCCATCTGCCCATTTCTACTTTGCATAATGTCAGTAGGGGTTTATAATTCAAATGTGAGGTAGCAGAGATTGTGGCGGCTATTTTGACTCCTAAGTACGTGATTGAAGTTGACTTCCAGTCAAACTGGTGGGAAGTTTGTAGCGAGGTCAGCAGAGGTTTGGGTAGATTTATTGGTAATGCTTGGGTCTTGTCTTGGTTGAGGCGGTAGTAGGATATATCTCCGAAGTGATGGAGGAGGTCTAACAGTGGGGTGAGGGAGCGGCTCGGGTCCGACAGTGCTATGAATATGTCGTCGGCGAACAGGGCTAAGCTGTACGGTGTATTGTGGATATCGACTCCTATTATGTCGGGGTGAGACCGGATCTTCTGGGCTAGGGGCTCTAGTGCAAGTATGTATAGAAGGGGAGATAAAGGACAACCTTGTCGGGTACCATTTGTGATGGGGAAAGCGGTGGATAGGAAACCCCCGTGCGAGACTTTCGCTGCTGGGCGGTGGTACAGGGCCATAATGCTGGTGACAATAGGCGCTGGGAAGTTAAAGTGTGTTAGGACTTTGGCCATGTAGGTCCAGTTGAGGCGATCAAAGGCCTTCTCCGCGTCTAATGCGAGAAGGAGGCCAGGCGACTTTCTGGACTCTAACGTCGAGATCATATTCAGAATTTTTCTGGTATTGTCAGAACCCTGTCTGCCCTGGACGAACCCTGATTGGTCATTATGAATTATTTTATGGAGGAGGGGGGGTAGTCGATTGCTGATAAGTTTTGCATACAATTTGGCATCTCCATTGAGGAGGGAGATGGGTCGATAGTTTTTGCAATGTGTGGGAGGTTTGCCGGGTTTGGGGAGAGTGGAGATATGTGCCAAGAGCATTTCGTCAGGGAGCGCCCCTTTAGTGGCGCATTCATTGACTAATTGGAGGAGTAGTGGTGCTATGGTGGGAGAAAATGTTTTATAATATTCATTTGTGAGGCCATCAGGGCCTGGTGATTTGTGAGCTGGGAGTCGAGAAATCGCTTTTGTGATTTCGTCCAAGGAGAAGGGTCGTGTCAGGGGTATAAGGTCTTCTTCTGTCAGTT